>NW_019102587.1:0-333603 GCF_001856785.1 Myzus persicae | reverse complement strand
ATGAAATGACTAATGAGGTTAACAATAACCAAAATAGTTTATAATTTTAAAATTTAAATTACTACAATATATATAAAGTACCTTTTATTTTAATTTTTAATTTAATAATTAATAAAGGTGGTGTTTAAATATTCGAAGCACAATCATATTTTTTTATGAGTTATTAAATAAAAATCTTACTGTAAATAAATGTGATTCCTACTTTTTTAATTAAACATAAAGGTATTTAGTGCCTAATGCATCACATTTACCGTATACCGACTATACCAACTATAGTTTGTAAAATTCCAAGTTAAATCTTTTCTCTGAATACTGTCGAGCACGAAATTAATATTTTATGTATTAATTTTGAATGCATTGGTTTGGTCTTAGGTACTTATGTATATTTAAAACTATTCGAAAATATTTAAAATTTAAAATTTCCTTATTTAATTTCCGATGGATATTCAATAATCAGCAGAGCGAGTGAGGGACTTTCCGAGCTTTATAAAATAATTTGGTGTTTGATGTACGACGTCGTCACATTGATTCGCCGTTCGACCACAAGCAGACGGCATAGTAATATTCATATATTACTCAACATTTGTATCAATTAAGAATAAAAATTGTTGAATTTTGCGGGACATAAGAACTACCGTGTACTGTACTGCTGTAGTATGACTAGTACGTACAACACTATTTATATCTGTTTAATTGTATAAATATGTTATTATTCTGGGACCTGGATAAGCCGTCGTCGTTTGTGTTACCTACCGTATTTTTTTGTGTTGCGCGCTCGGGAACAAAAACTATGCCCCTACTTTACCCGGGTAGCAAATTGTCCGTGACAATAAATTTTAATTTTGAGACTAAAAATTAAAATATGTAAGCCCCAAAAGAATAGGTAGTCAAACTTACGTTTACATCGACTCTTTGGGTAATATATAGCTGCAAGGCCATATCTCGAGTGCAGACGCCATATCGAGGTACTTCTTTCTTCATCTTAACCCGAACTGAAAAAATCGAGTTTTTTTATAAAAATGTCTTGAGTAGAACAAAATATGTGAGCAAATGTTTATTGTTGTTTTACACATTTCTCTTTTGTTCAATGAGATTATTAGAATTGTGTATCGTCTCCGACGAGTGACGACGATCGGCTTTTGCCATAGATGATAGATATTATAATATAATATGTTGTTATCAGTTTTCGAGTTTTTGAATTCTTTGGATGACACGATACATTTTTTATTTCAGATTCCGAAACACAATATTATTCGGAGTGTTTAAATCTATACAATTCAGAACACGGAACTCTGCGTATAGGCCATTTAGATACACTACTGTCGAGAGTCCATTTTTTTGTCCGGCACCTCACAATATTGTTTTTAGTCTTAACGGTTAAACTATAACTTAATATAAAACTCTAGAAGTGTCGAGACATGAACAAATTTCAAAATTAGGCTTTGAAATTTACAGAAGTAATAAGAAAAATGGACACTTTAATCGTGAATATAATATTCTCTCTTTGCTCGGCATTAATATGTTATCAAACAATATTATTCTATAATAGTGTGCAGTATTTGCTAAAAAATTGTGTGATTATATTATACTACTACACTATAGTGTAATAAATAATGTAATATATATACAGCCGTGTAGGTACTAAAGCGTAACTAAGGCTCTCACATAAAGGTAAGTGACGGGGGAAAAAACCTTATGACCAAGGTTCGGGACTTATAGCATTTGCATACTTTTTTTATTTATTGTAAAATGTGGCAGAGTGCGAATTAAATTCATACCAAATCTAAAATTTGAATGTGCATATTTTGCATAATTCATACATTTTTCCGGAAACCGCTTATTTTTAAGTTATTGTGCTTAATTTGCATATTTTGGAAACATTTTCGAAATTTCAACTTCACCATTTTCACCCTATACATGTAGTTGTTGTGATCAGTGGGCATTAACGACTCATAAGCGAGTAGTCGAGTTTTTGTTTTTCATCTTAGTGGTTGAGCGAAACTCGAGATAATATAATCTACTAATTGTGCAGTTATTATTTATTTTATTATTATTTACTGTAGTAATAATTCATCTCACATAAAATTATACAAATAAAATAAATATTTCAAATTAAAAAAAAAAAAATTTCGGAAAAATATAATAATATAATATATTATATTATAATATAATCTACTAGGTAATCTAAATAATTTAAGTTATTTATCAAGATAAATATAATCTATAATAATATGAATCACAACGGCAACGTTGCATACGAAATGGGCGCATTGGGCTATAAATCGGCAGGTAGTACCTTATCTTTCGGGCGCAACTGTCCATATCCCTCGGGGCGCAAATGTACTACTCTGGGGCGCAAATAGGTTGTAGCCATCTTTATAAATTGTAGCTTATTTATGATTCTGATGTATAATAAGGTATATTAGGGACGGCTTGTTATAAGAACACTAGGAGGGACTGCTCCTGCCCCGAAAATCGGGAGACAAACTGTTTTAAGGTTAACAGGTTTTTTTATTATTCATAACAGAAGGTTGATCATTCAAGTAAAAAATAAGTGTATCTATATCATAAATTGTAAAAGTTAATGAAAAATTTAACTAAAGAAGAACCTAAAAATATTACATTGGCCCTAGTAAATGTAGTTGGTGGGTGGGTGGATGGGTTGCTTATAAACTTGCTCCTTGAGTTATGAAGACTCAAGCCGCCACTGAGGTATATTATTGTAAAGTTTCAATAAAATCCATTCGGTAGTTTTCACGTGAAAGAGTAACAAGAATAATTAGGTACCTACCTATAATACTATCTTATACTCACCATTAAATAAGTTTACAGATATCATAACTTTGCTGATAAATATATATTAGCCGATAGGCACATGCAGTCCTTATACTTGCGATAAAATAAATTAACAGATTATGATAGTACCTATATAATATTTTTATTGCAATGCAACAAAGCTTGTCGCCAATATCATTTGTCGGCGAATTGGGTTTTTTTTTAAAACCATTAAAAATTGGTGTCGGCGGACTAGGCATAAACTTCTATAGCTATATCTATATCCAGTAGGTTTCTACAGCAGGTACTCCAGGCAGATTTTGATTTTGTTCTTTTTGCACCACAATTTATTACCATTGCAGTTATTTATCTATCTATGACCTGATGTTTGGCCTCAGTCACAAATCGTGTTCTGAGATCAAGCATTAGCTGGTGTCACTATAGTTTTTGGATGGGCGACCACTATAGGGTTTTAGTGACAAATCTTAGCCATATATTATGTACGTGTTCTAATCCACCGTACAACCCCCCTTCCCACAACAGTTAAAATGACCTACTGAATAACCTTCAGGCTAATGGCCATAGATGTTGAAGTCTTAACTCAATAAAAAAAAAATTATTTATCTTTTAATTACCTATTTAATTTTTTTAAATGGTGGTATTTAATATTTTTTGATTTGTGATTGTTATGTTAAAATGTTGAAAGTGAATACTACGAAAAACAATTATGATACATTATACATTACTTACATTGTTCGGACAGTTGTAATTCGAACGTCACACTTAAAATTGTCATATCACTAGTTCTAAGTACCCAAGTCTCAACTATTTTGATCAGCATCGGTGCAATGCCGTCTGTTAATCATAGTGTTACTCAACAACAGTTTCATATGGTTTTTTGGTGTGAAATGGTGATACATTATAAAAGTAATTCTAATAGTTATTATTATTAATGATATTATAATAAATACAATAAAATAATAGGTATATAATAAACAATTATAATAAAATAACACGATTGTGAATACGAGTCGTTTCAAAAAACTTAAAACACAGTTCCCAATCAATTCACTACTTTTATTTTTATTTTTTTTCGAATGCATCGTATTGTTAATACAATTCCTATTTTTTAGGTTTTTTTTCACATGTTTAAATAATATCGTCTATATAATAATAATAATAATAATAATAATAATAATAATTGTTTTAATAATACCACTACAATGTAATTAAATACCTATTTTTATATAAACACCATAAATAACGCAAGCTAAAACATATTACGATGTTCGGTAAAAGTAACAATAAAAATTCCGTTTAACAAACGTTTATATTATTCAAAATTACGCACAGTAACAACTAAATTTCACTACACAAGTATCTAAACAAACTTATGAAAAATCGATAAAAATGTACAATAACTTTTTCTTTATGAATTCTTTTCTTTTTCAAGTTACAATTAATACAAACATAATCGTGATTATTATTATCTCGTTATTTATTTAACAACATTTAATTTAATATATTATAATTTAATCAATTTTTTTATGGGGGGCACAGTTATTGATATGTTTCGATTATACATTTTTGTATCGCATTCACCCGAATAAGGTGACCAAAATCACAAAAAAAATTATTCACATACAAACGTATGTTTACATTCAAGTACAATAATTTGTTTATCATTTTCTTCCATTTAACACTTATATATCCACTAACGGTTAATATATAATTTAAATAAGATTATAAGGCTACTGTTGATCACATTAAAAAAAATACACAGGCTATACAGCGTTAAAATGTATATAATGATATGTATGTGTTGCAATTAAGAAAGGCTATTTTATTTTATCAAATCAAAAAAAATTTCAACAAAAGAAAATCTGTTTGAGCTTAAAATGTAATAATTTATCTTCGAATAAATCTACAAAATCCGCAATGATCGTAATGATGGTAATTAAATTCTAATAATTAATAATAATAATAATGATGATACCTAATAATAATAATTATTATTATTACAATAACGAAATAATTAGAAAAAAAAAAGAATTTTATAATTTGGACGGATATTATAATTTTTTTTTCGCAAAAGACGTCGGTAAAACATAATAATAGTAAAATGACATTACTTTTAAATAATTAATCATTTGTTTTTGGAATGCGTTATTTATTCAATAATAGTCCTTATTGGAATGTATCAGTAAATTTTTTTTACAATAAAAATAAATAATACATCAACGTCTTTTGCTAGCCCATGAACACTGTTCGTCTTACGTTTAACAGATCTGAAATAATTACCACGGCGAGCGATCACAGACTTAAAATAAAAAAGTAAAACGAAATACTTATAATTTTAAGTATTTCAAATGGTATTATTATTATTATTTTTTTATATATATATAAATTAATAACTATAATTATTTAATTCATTAATTATACATCTAACTGCTTAAAAATAATAATAATAATCATAATCATAATTTCAATATAATACACTGAAAACATACATATTATACCATATTATTATGTACACTGAAACGCAGGAAAAAAGAATATTTTTTTTCAATATTACTCATTGGTAGTTGTCTAAAAATAAAATGACAATAAACTATAATAGAACGTAATCTTTGGTCTTTTTCAGTTGTATATTATTAATATTACATAAAAAAAAAAATCTCCGAGAGCAAAAACGTTGAAAAATTATTGTCTCTTAAAAAATTAAAAACTTAAAAAAAGATTGTCATTTTAAATTAATTATCAAATATTATGTAGGCGATTATTGTTAATAAAATAATTAGCTTACGTGTTCTCAGAAATATCCTAATTTTTTTTGAAAAAAAAGACGAGAATACGCAACAACGAAAATAATCCTCGTACCTACCTAGAATAACTCCCATGAGCTGCTAAACAAGCTGCACCCTGTAAATTTGTTTGAAACAAAATCTACTTGTATATAATGGCAAGAAATAAAAGACTAAATTGTATAAAAAATAGTTTTGCAGAATTCATTCATTTTGTATAATAATAATAATAATAATAATAATAATAATAATAATAATAATTATTATTATATATAATAATTTGTTTTATATATTTTTATTTTTATTTTTTTTTTGACTAAACCGTTTTCGGCTTGGACGCCTCCGCGGACCAGCCGAAGCGTATGCGGACCGCGTGATCCGCTTTGATCGACCTCACGAAGTCCGTTGGCGTCTGACCATCCCAACAGACTTAGTCTTTTATATAATTATTTACAATGTTTAACGTTAATTCCCTTTCAAAGCATTATTGATATGTATTTAGTGAATGTATATGAGCGCGCTTACATTTTTATTTATTTATTTATTTATTTTTTTTGTATGTCATTAGTAATTATTATTGCTAACATCTGAACCACGCCTATATGAGAATAGGCAATTTTTTTAGGATAAAAAAAAATACATGAGAAACAATCACAGATTTGATGAGTCTTAAGATCTTACACTACCCACTAAACAAGCATAGGATGATTATTTAGGTATTAGTTTAAAAGCTTAGGGAATAAAGTTAGGAATTAGGTACACTATGTATATAATATAAATATGATGAATATGTTTTTTAAACACTACAGGCGAACAAGGAAATAGTTACTGCTTTGTACAATAGCTTAAGAAGCTTTAAGCTAGTAATAATTATTCAATAATAATTTTTTTTCAAATTTAAATTGACTTAAATTAATTTTTTTCCATTATAGGGCTTTGGTAGGTTATTTTTGTCGTGTCGCGCGTTATCTAGACTTGGGCAGGTACTGGTGGTCTATCTTGTAGTTGTCAGGTGTTGTTCAACTGCATGTGAGTATACGTGAAATTGACGTTGTCCAATTTCTTTTGGCCAGCATACTCCCTATAAAAACAAAATAAATAAATAAATAAATAAGACATCGTTAATTTCTCAGTGTTTTTGTGACGGGTCCTTTAAATAATTATAAAAAAATTATATAATATTATTTAGTCTATATATAGTTCGATGGAGTGAATAGTATCGAGTAGTGGCGGGGAAAGGAACACGGAATTTTATTTTGTTAGTTCTTTTAAGCTCGTGTCTATCGATTTCTGTGTTTGCGTGCAGTTATGTACTTGTCTTGCCCACACGTGTAGCCCCATTGTAAATGAGAATAGAAAAAAAATATCGAATAAAGACTATAAAATAAGTCTATCTCTTTCGAGGATCTCGTCCACGTGTCATAAAAAAAAATCCCCCTCGCCGCTTTATGTAATGGTATATTATTATATTGTGCCTAACGATTTTTTTGTGCCCTCCACCTTCTCACCTTATAATATGTTTTCTTATGTACATGGGTATAGAGAAATACGTTTATCAATGTCTTCATTTATAGGCGGTCGGCCAATAATTAAACGTCTGCTTTGACTGACTGTAACTCGTTCTATATTTGAAAAAAAAACAATAAAAAAATCCTGTCATTTTTCTCGGGCCAACTTGGATCTTATAATATATCCTAAATATTAGGTAAGTGTATATAAACATATATAATACATTTTTATATATTATACTGTAAAACCATGTGATGACGTCAATGTTTACTGTAAATACGTACAAATTCTCACTCAATGCGATGATAACACTTAACTAATATATAACTAATAATATATTGTAGTATATATTATGTATACATACAGTGTGATTCATCAAGCATGCTCACCCCTTTTTTCTTTAATAATACAGTTACACAAAATTTGATTTTTGGAATTTTTAAATATACTTAAAGATCATATTTTAAAATTCTTGAGATTTTTTTGTACTACGTAAGGAATGTCCTGTGGAGATACAAACTTCTAATTTTAAATTAAGAACCTCCCTCCCCTCCCCCCCTTTAACTGTAATTTATCCAGAGGATGATTTTTCTGAATTTAAAAAATTAAAAGTATCAGAATAAATATTCGAACTTGTAGTTTTTAAATTATTTAACTTTGTTTTTTATGAGGATAAAAAGTCCATCGTAATAGATTTATGAGACTGGGGGTATATAGTGATTTGCAAATTTTAGTCTTTAATAATAGCCATCAATATAAATAATTTGGAAAAATTGTTCATGTATAATAAAAACTAGTTTTTAGTCATTATTAAATCTATTTTATGTTTTTGTAAAACCATTTTTAAGGACTATTATCTTATTATCTTTAGTACAAACATTTTAATAATTAATAATAAACTACTCATTTGAATTTTGAAATAGGTACATCAAAATTTTAAAAATCCCAATAAATAATTTACTGTAAAAAGGGGGGGAGGGATCTCATTTAAAAAACCAAAGTTTGTAATGCCACGTCATGACACTCTTTAGGTGGTACAAAAACATTCAAGAATTAAAAAAATTATAATATAATAGTATAATATTTAAAAATTCCAAAAATTAGAATTTGAATAAATATTATTGAAGGAAAATATGAGGGGGGGGGCGAGCATGCTTGGTGAATCATCCTGTATATAGTAGATAACACCGGTTCCGAAGAAGTTTATCTCACCCATGTGCGAATCACAGTGATAATACGAACAATTATAATTTTATATCGTGATTGTAAATTTCGAGTTGAGCTCGCCGTGCGCCGATTATAAACGTCACGTCAGCTGTGTGCAAATCCAAAGCGATCACAAAATAACACGTCTCTCATGTTGTTGAAAGACAAACAGCAAAGTCGCGTACACATAGGTTTAATATCATAGTCATTACTCATTGCATATTGTAGTTTTCCAAACGTATATAATATTTTTATACCGGAAACTATACAAGCCGTCTCGTATAGATGCTGTAAGTGCTTAGAAAAATATGTCAAATACATTTTTTCGTACTATGAGAAATGTATTCAAGATATTTTATACATTTTTTACATTGGTAGGTACATAATTTATTTTATACATCATAATATAGTGTGAGTGACCCCGTGCGTATATAATTAATATACTTTTACAAGAACATGGAAAAATCAAAATATAAGCTCAAATCTTCGAGACCGTTGTTATCTACATTATAGTCGCGCTTTGACGTCTTACACACACAACACACTGACAAAACAAAAACGTACTCGTAGGTTATCACAGATAATATATTAATATAATGTTATTGTTGTTGTTTACGGTTTGGTTTTGTTGTGTTTTTTGTTTTTTTTTTCTGACTACTGACCTGGCGAAAATGTCTTTAAGCTCGTGGTCGGACACGAACTGCCCGAGGTTGGCGACGAACAGCGTGGAACAGGGCGGCTGGGGCTGCTGCTGGTTGGGCGGCGAGGGCAGTGCGGGGGAGGGCAGGAACGGAAGGCCGTGTGGGCCCAGCGTCAACGTCGGCTGAAAACGAGCCAATCCTAATATGATTTTATTACGCATAGTACCTTCACCGCAAGCTACGCAAATATCTATATTAAATCTTCTCTCGTTCGTTTCATTCCTTTTTTTCTGATTATTATTTTTCCATCGCACGCGCACACGTGACTATATATTATATTATACTATGACTAAACTATACAGCTATGCCGTCAAATGTAGCGCGCGCGATTATAATAAAACACTACACTACACGCACACAACAACAACTAATAAATCATCATAAAATGAAATTTTTATACAATATTGTGGTCTCGGACACGGCGGCGGTGGAAGAACAAAATGTGCAAAGCAATAACATAACGCGTGGTGCGTCTACAGTCGCCGCAGCATAATATGTTCCCGCGTCTTCCCGGTAGAGGTGTTTACCTACTGCCGCTGAAGGCAGGTCCTGGTGAAATGGTGCAGACGAGCAGATGGCAGTCTTTCCGGTCGGTGGCCCCGGTAGAGACCGGAACAAGACGTCCCCGACTTTAAACAGCCAATTCGCTGGCAGCCACGGGCAAGACATTTTCGCCAAAGTGCAGTGCAACCGTGTCCGCGATAAATACTAACTATCTATACTAAAGCTACCTATAACGTTGAGCGTACGAAACTACAAGCCCGATGTATCCGCCAAAGAATTCGATGAATACGCTATTCGGCCGAAGACGCAGTGCAAACTTTTCGGGCTCGGTGTAGTTTTATTGTGAAGGTCAAGGTAGTATATTATAAATTATTTCCATTCGTAAATATGTGGCTAACAAATTGTAATGTATAATAGGCTATATAAATAATTATATTGCATCAGTTCACTTATATCTGGCTACGGATAGATGCGGCCAAAAAACTTTATGGATAAGTACTGGATAGTTTAAGTCCATAAGGATTATAAATTCATACATTTCAATAAATATATTATATGCAATCATTTAATTGATCAATGCCTATTTGGGTCGATTGTAGTATAATGATAATTTGAAATAAATTGTATTATAATTAATAATATAGTACAATTAAACGCAACTAATCAGTAAGTAATTAAATTTTCATAATGAAATATGATTCATTTCACTAACTATAATTTTTACACTGTCAATATATTTAGCTAAAATCTGCAACTTTAATAATAAATCATCTTATTTTTAAAGTTTTAATTTGTATAGATGTAATCTTTATTAAATTTAATTATCAGTTAGTCATATTATAATTTCTTTTATCTTTTGCCCAACACCGAGAACAGTATTATTACCTCAACATCAACGAAAGAAAAAAGAAAAAATATTTACAGAACATTATTACGAGTATTATAATATACGCATTGTAATAAGTGTACATTGCAACAATTAATGATCATGGTCCGTGAGTGAAAAATGTATATATTTTTTAGTTGTTACTCATTTTACTCCTTGACCACCACATACCACATTCAAATTTGCCGAGAAATCCGAAAGAAACAAGTTGTAGACACATTTAATTTGGGCTCTAAATAACAATAATATGATAATGAAAATAATAGTAATGAAATGGTTTATTTTTTAGATTTATTCAGACGTTTAAAACAAATGGAATACTATAAGAATGATTAAAAAAAGCTGAGCTGAGCGAATAGCAATGTTTTAATTTTGTAACCTTAACTTTAGTATGTCTTATATTTTTCATGTACTTTATATGCAGGCAACGACTGGACATCCAAAATGTAACGAAAATGTATTTATATGTTAATATTTCATAAACCCATTAAAAAATAAAAGCTCGGGAAAACTCAATTTCCAAAGTCGTAACAAGATCAAAACAAATTTAACAAAAAAAAAAAAAAAACGATAAAATGTAATTTTTAGAATTGTCGACTTTTTCATTGCATGTTAAATTGGTAAATATTGTTTTGTGAGAACACATACCAGTATACCATGATGATATATCATGCGACAAGACATGATTCGCATTTATACAGTGTATAAATAATGTGTAGGTATCCGATATGTTTCGACATCTGTACTTATAAAATGTAGATTTACACCAAATATAATGCAGCGTTTTCGACGTACTTAGAAGCGAAGCTATATAGGTAGTTACTAAGTTGAAACAAAGAACGACCACGTCGTCTACATAGTACACAGAAATATAATTATAATAATATGACAAGCTTGCATAAGCGTCGGTATAATATCGTCACAATATTATATGGTAGAGGCATTGTTTTAAAATAAAAATTAATTCATAAATTTATATTTCACACACTACCTGTTGAGGATGTGGATGTAGTCCCGGGTGGACAAGAGCTGCGTGTTGTAGAGCCGTGGCCGTGGCTGCAGTTGGCATATCAGCGTACGCCAATGGATGATGCCATAACTCTGCCGGAGCGCCTGTGAAGAACGGGGCGCCTAAATCTAGACGGTGAAAAAGAAAAACAAACACGAATATATTACAACGATGGATCATAAGTGTGTCGGAAATCAAGGGTACGAGGGTGGTATTTGTGAGGGGGTGTGGTGAAGAGTGGCGAAAGTGGCGCAATGGCGATCGAAAGTCGGATGGTACAGATAGATCTATGCACTATATATACAGTACTAGATTGTGTCCGATTTGAAGATAAAGTTGCCCAACGATGTTCAAGGAGAATATCCTCATCGCCTATTTTTTATCTGCGTGACAACAATAAAATAATATAACAATTTATACTTTGATTAATATCTAAACTTATTTCTGCAGTTATACCAGATTATATTAATTTATGTTCAAAAGTTTCTAAGCGTGATACTAGTAATCATAATGTAGGTTGTATTTTAATATTTTTTAATTTTTAATAAATTTTATTTAGCAATAAGTGTATTCATTGATTTTTACTCATATTATAGTATTTTATTTTATACGAGGTGCTTTTGCAATTATTGATTAGTTGCAAAAAGTAAAAACTTGAGTCTTCTCTGAGCAGCCAAATCGCATAAAGTGATAAGAGTTGACGGCAATATGTGTCCATATACATAATTTTTTAAGGCCATGGACTGAATTTAACTAAAAAATATGGTGTACTACGAAAAGGCCGTCCCTCGGCCGACAGAGGTACGCCACCGGCTACCGCTAATGTCTGTATAATATCTCCTATCAATCTTTTGGCCCTATAGATTTTTCTCCCTGTCGGTCTTTATCGGGAACAGTTGGTTGGTTTTCTAGCGTTCACACCCCCTAGCATAATATGATAATATAATAAACTAGTAATCGTGGAAAGGGATGGGTCGGTGCCCGGGAAGTAGACGAGGTATGCAGGTACTTACGTCCGGTGAGCGGGTGCATCAGGCCTTGGTGCGTGTTGGGCGTGACGTTTGCGTTGGCGGGCTGTTTTGGCTTGCTAACCTTCGTGTTGCTTTTAGCGAATTCTAGCCGTATGGTTTGCGGCATGTCGGGATCGAACCGGACGCCCTGCTGCCGAAACCAAACACACAACAATACAGTGCTACCATCCCGTGTCGGAAATCAGAGCGGGCAGTTTCCGGTCAAGTACGACTACGATTTGGGTTGTGGCGGGAGAGGGGTTGGGGTGCGAGTCTAGACGCGACACGCGAAGTTGGTGATTTTTTTTTTTTTAAATCTTTCTTCGCCCGTCGTGCCAATATTATACGTATGATATCACTACGCGTGGTATAATACGAGACAGCATTTTCTAATAAATGTGAGCTCGTCGTATTCGTGCTTTATTTCACTACGGAAACTACCCGTCTGTGGTTATCGTTTTAACATAATCTAAATGTAAGTCTTGGCCCGTAGACATATAAAACTACTTGCCGATTATATATCGGTTCACTAAGGCCGCTCGGCAAAAGGTCGCAACGCTTAAGTGCATACAATAATAATAATTTTTGTTGGTTTATAATAATATAAGCATTATAATTTAATAATTATAATAACGGTAAAAACGAACGTTGAACACAACTCCGTCATAAGTCATAGATCTCGTTCTATTTTAGAGTCAATATTATACAACGTGCGTAGGTGGTAATACATAATATGTACAGTTAATTAAGCGTTGAACAGACGTATAGAACTGGCGTGTTACGCTTTATTTGTAATTTTTTTGGAAAACGAATTTAAAAAAAAAAAACACGTGGCGTAGGAAACATCAACCTCTGCGCTTATTCACGGGCCGTACACGGTAAACCAAGTGATTTTATACGTCTACGGTTTAATATGTCTATTACGTTTCCGGGTCATAAACTCTCTTGCTTAATGTACGCTGGAAAATGTCGTGAAGTCAACTTTAGGGGAGGGGCTGAATTAGCGTGACGACGGTATACTTTGTAAAATACAACGGTATACGTCTCCCATAATAATAATAGTTTTAATACAATATATCATATTATATAATATATCGTATTATACGTGTGCGTACGGCTACTGCTTTTATATATATATATATATATATATTTTAAATGCCAGTGATAAGCGTAATACTATATAGTATACGTATATGATGGCATGTTTGACGTTAAACTCGTATGATATTGTATCGTACGCACACTTACACACATATTATATAGGTACATCACGAAGTATAAAGTTTTGTAATGCCACGTTGTTTAGAAACTCTCGTCACGTTTGGGGGATGAAGTTTCGATCAAAGTCTAAAAAGAGTTTATCACGGGGAAATAATATAATATAATAATAATAATACAAATAACATTAGGTTGAATATAGTTCATATTATGTATTATTTATATATAATATAAAACGCACCTGAAGGTCTTGTTTGGCGGCCTCGGCGCCAGCGCGTGTCTGGAACGTCACAAAACCTACTGGCTGAAAAAACAATGAAAAGTCAAATATATAATATTATGACAGCGTTTCAACTACGATCTAAAGACTTTTATTTGGTCAGTTATTTGAGCTTACCGAAGCTGTTTTGCCATTTTTGCTTGTAACTTTTAATAGAGATCCTTCGTAACCCTAAAAAAATAAAAAAATGAATAAATAAAACACATAATATTAGTATATTATGTAACGACAGTAATATCAGATAACAAATGTACCCTCTCGTAACAGCAATAAACCGTTGTCGAGAATAAAACCGATGAACCGTAAATTTTTGTTACGAGAGGGTACATTTGTGGTACAAATTGGAATCGTGGTTGTTGTCGTTGTTGATAAGAATCGCATTAACGATTGTGGCAAGTCATTACTATTGAATTCACAGAGGATTTCGAAAACGGATCGAATATGAACGAGTTTTTATATTTATCATACGCCACGAATGTCGATTTCACACTGTCGTATATAGAGGAAAAAACGAACATCAGTGTCGGCGTGCCATGAATGATATTATTATACGATCTGAAGGTGCAGTGCTTTATTTATTATAAAAATATATAGCATCATCCGAGAACGTTGTATCCAAGTTTATACTTTATTTTATACTAAATGTTCTCTCTCTCTCCCTCTCTACTTCCATAGACATTATATCATTATTATTTATACATCGTAATCGTTAAAACCCTATCTACAGTAGCATTTGCATATTGTAGTTGTAAACTTAAGTTCCGACTACCGAGAAAAGTGTTGAATTCGTGCTAGAGAGCCCAGAGCGAATGCGTTTCATCACTACAGAAAAGCAACCAGACACTGTTTTATGACTTCTGACAAGAAACCAGTTATCTCAACACGGCGAACATAATATGTTTAGTAATTTCATTTTTTATTATTTTAAATACTAATTTCTGCGGATAGTAATAATGTAATTTGGCTCCGATAAAACAGTCTCGTGCCGACTTTATGTGTCACCTAATACAACAATAGAACGATAACTCGAAAGCTATAAAACCAGAAAGAAATTTAATTAATTGTTTAAGACTAGTCAGAGAAATAATGCAACGCATATCGAGAACCTATAACGACTCGTTGAGTGTCTTACCGCGTACACCAATCGAAGAGCGAGCAGTCGGTGTCAATCGGTAAAAAGCCAAGTGTGGGAGTTTGAATATATTTGAAGTGTAATTGTATAGTATTATAATATAATATATATATATATGTAGTTACGCCATTGATACCATGTACATTTTTCAAAAAACTAATGATATTATTCAAAAGGGTGGGAAAGACAGGAAAGAGGACTCATCAATATCGTATAAAACCGTGTATTTTTACACAAACACAATAATCAGTCAGGATCAGCGAATCGAATTTTTGGGACTGTGTACGTTTTAAAGGACGTATTATTAATGTATTACATTGTAGGTAGGTATACAAATTGTTCGCGGTGACGACTGGTGAAACACGGTCGTTCCGTCGGATTATCAATATTGCGTGATCTGGATGGCTATTGGTTGAGCATAAAAGCATTAGTGTTTTGTTTTGTTTTTTAATCACGAACGGAGATTACACGACACGAGTTGTAAATCCAGCTGTGTGTTAACACCACCGCCGACAGGTTTTTCTGGTGCGTTACAAAAATCGTTTTTAAAAATGGTCCACGACAAACAAATTCGAAAAGCGACTGCTCTCGCATGGGGAATTGCCGCGGACGTTGTTTTAATGGTGTGTCTATATCCATGTCTTACGAGCCCGGAATCGAATATCGATCACGCGGAAACCGCCGCTCACGGGTTTTACGACTCTGATTATTTTTATTATTATTGTGTTTCAACCTGCCCGAAATAAGTAGGTGTGGGTACCCACCCGTCGAGGGCCAAAGGGTAACCACGTACAGTCTATAAAAACATAACTGCGTAATATTTATTACACACGCGCGCCAGGTTGTAGTACGGTTCTGCACGCGAATTCAAATCATTATTACATCGGTGTGTAGTTCGCCCGTTGCCTAGACACGGCTCGTAATAATAAGTCGCCCCGTGTCGTGGCCCGTGGGTAGGCACCCCGCGTATTACAATATATTATATTCTATAATAGAAGTTTCGCCGACCGATCGACGCCGTCGTAAAATTATTATTCCACATCGGTTATGCTATATTAGATTATAATATTTTATATGCAAACGATATAATATTATATGTCCACCCTGCTGTGGCGTAACATTTTTCGGGGATCAGACAATTTTTTTTCAATCCATCAACGGCCATTTCTATACATGCAGACCATGCAGACAACTTATAAGCAAATTTATTTTCTAAAAAAATATTGAACTATTATATGATAAACAATTTTTAATGACGTAAAGTTAACCAATATTTTTCCCAGTAATTTACTTAGACGAATGTACGTTAGCCTACGTTTACCACATTTGTGACCTCCCACAGAAACAAACTTCCCCTCTTTCATAATTGGATGACTACTCTATGTAAATTGCCAATGTATTAAGCTTTGTAAGCTTCGTAGGTTGGTTTGATACTTTGTATCTATAAATATTAGGTCTAAGTATCTAAAAATAAAACATAATGATTAAAGTCAAATTTATGTGATAAAGATATGTTGCAGTGTAAAATTCAATAAGGAAGTGGAAATGTTAATACTTGATAGTTGATATTGATTTTAGGTACCTATGTAAGGTCAATTTTATATGACAAATAAAATAATAATACATTACAGTTTTGAAAATCGAATGTATAGCCGAAATACATAATTTACCATGTATTCTACGAGTTAATCTTTATTTACAACTTCGCGTTTTAAATCAACCATTATATTGCTATATTTTAATTATTTTTAATTAAAATCAGACTTATCTAGCTATTATTTGATTTGAGGGATCATTTCCTAATTCTTTTGGCATCAAAGCAGTAAATTTACCGAGCAATCTTTAAGTGAACATTTATAAATCCATAATTTTAGGTAGGTAGTATCTTTTATCAAACATTTTTATAAATATATATTAACACTTCATATAATTAAAGTATTTTTTCCCCTTTTATTTCATCGGTAGATATACAAAGTGAACCGCGTATATTATAAACGAGCTGCAACGTTTAACATTTTAAATTTACATAATATTTAAATGTTAACATTCATTTTTGAGTAAATAATAAATGGTTAGGGTGAAATCTTTTATTTTATTATTGTTACCAGAATGATATTTCAAAATGAGTTATTGTTTTTTTTTAAGCTTTGAGGGTGTTCAGTCTTAATCGACATCCTCTACTCTACCAGATATATAGACTTGCAAATATTATACGAAGATTGTGTAAGGAGACTTTCTTTTAAATACTATACAATGGTATCGTGGCTGTTTGGATTGCTGTTGTAAACATAAAATATGTTTGGGTGAGCATTACACTTATAGCCTAGCAAAAACGACTAAAATATTGTACATGACATTGCAATATTAATTGAACTACGGCTTGTTTAAATTCCAATACACGCCCTCTTATGATATTACGTATATTTAGCAGTTTGCCGAGAGTTTTTGAAACTATAAGTTATAACATTATTTTCGGGGTAAAGTTAAATCAAATTTTCAAAACTAATTATATGGTGTAGGGAGTGGGTACATAGGCACATTTCGTGAAATATAACGATTAAATCAATGGGAATTTTAGATTATCGTGTATGTCGTATGTGTGTGTGTGTTTTGCATGTTTTCAAATGAAATTAACTACACAGAACCGGAAAGTGTTGTAATAAACATAAGTAATTTAAGGAAATTAAAAAAAAATGTCGTAAACTTGAAAAACAACTAAATAGTATTGTAGATAGCTACATCCTGTCAGTTTCTACTTTCATGCCTCGTGACATTTTGTTGGTTGTATACTCCTCCACTAAATAAAAATACTTCTCATATAGTGTATTATGGATATTTTACATTTTCCAATGAAATTATACCTAATGTTCAACTGCACAAACCTTGTGTTACATGTTGCATATTATAAAGTTTAATATGTAAAGTTTTTCCTCACCACCTCTTTCAGTAATAAGCTACATAATATGCGATAGTCGGTTCATGTATTTTAATGATGAAAATTTTTCTAAATCTGCAGACTTTTTTTTCGGCGGATGGACTGAGCATAACGAAATATTATCTAAAAAAGTTTATCCTGTCAATTTATATAGAAATCAATTTGATCGACCCTTGTTTTTTAACAATCATTCCATCAGATTTATAATGCATTATTTGCATGTGCAATGCACATATTGTATTATATTAGTATTACCTATATTATACCTCAATTATTTATTACGGTATCGATAAATAATTTTGATTGTGACACGTGTTATATATTTTTTGACCTCTTCGTTAATATGAACAAATACTAAAACTAACTCAATATAATATCCAATCACATTAATAAAAAAATATAGGTATATAGTAAATAATATTATATCTTTTATACACACTGTCACATTATGTGTGTAAACATATATTTATATAAATATATACATTTCCAGTGTTACAGTACAGTGCACGATTCTTAAATTCTATAAACTATAAACTAGGAAACTAGGTTTATTTATTCATGATCCGAGACCGACAGCGTTATTGGCGTAAATTAGATTTTGACAACACAATACGCGTACCGTCTGACCTCAAAGATATTGTTTCGTATGTGGTTTTAATACATAATATTATTGTTCAACGTTTTACAGTAAATCATATACGTTTTTATATTACCTCATATGCTCGAAACAGCAAGTATAGTTCACGTGGCTTGGCGTCCATTGGTAGACCACTGACAAATAACGTTCTCACCTATGGACAAAAAAAATCAACAAATTCGTTAGATTGTGGCAATAGTAAAACAATAGTCATATAACTAGCTAAAATTTTCGTCGAGCAGTTTTGCTCCCTTCATATTTAAACCACCATCGAGGAACCGCCCTTGCGTGTCCACTACAGCGTGTGCGTGACAATTGTAATTTCCTATTTTCCCGACGGCGCTTTTCCATTAAGTTAAATACAATTTGGATTTCCGTACCTACGCGAGGACTTTCGTATACACACACAAACACAGAGTATATGGAATTATAAATATATATATAGGATACAATACATTGACAAAAAGTGTATTTTTTGTGGTACACATTTCGTACGAAATGTCAATTAAATTAACAAAGTAGCATTTGCCAAAAAAAATATATTTTTTTAAAATGTTCATACGAACAACTACAGTAATTAATAATAATATTTATATTCGGAAAGCTTCTGTAAATGTAGTTGTACGTTATACATTTGTTGTTTTTATGTCAGCAAACTCCACCCTGTATATAAAGTGCATTTCATAGAGAACAAAAGAAAACCCCCTGGGTCGTGCTTTGGTTCTCTTTGTTTTTTAAAGGTCATCACCGTGTCACGCTGGTGAAGCACGGGGTGGTAGTTTCGTGACTTTTCGATCCACCGAAAGGTCTGACGGGACAGAGAAACACTCGACTGAGGGAGTAACAAAAAAAAATAATACAGCAAATATACCCCCTTCGCACGTACGCATATGTATATACACGTCGTGGACGAGAAGAGTGCTTCTCTAAGGGCACGGGGTTTTTTTAAGAGCCATCGGAAAGAGGAAAAAGAAGAGGCCCTGGGGATGTTTAAATACTAGGCGGGGAAGGGTCTAGTTCGATAGATGTATGTGCCAGTGTGCCACACCATGGTTGAGGCGTAAAAAGTTACAACTAACAGAGAATATAAATACATTTTTATATGTACACATCGAGATATATTATATACAAATTCGGTCTCCTGGGTACAGATGGAATATTCAATTTTCAAACGAATTTACTATAAAACCTTTAAAAAGTTTTTTTTAAATAAACTTGAGTTCTACTAATAAAATGTATGAGGTTAATGGTGTACAATGGCAATAGCCATTAGCCAATAACACTCATTAATTTGAAGTATAGTGTGTATATAATATATTTACTATAAATAGTGGAATCAGACAAAAAATTGTTTGTGCCTTAAAACTACTCGTATTATATACAATTCAATAAGCTCAATATTTATTTGTCAATATTTTAACTTTAAAAACTTTTAATATCCTAATAATATTATAGCGTTTCTTTGAAGAAATTCTTATATAATATAATATTTAAAACCAAATTAAATTGATTTAATAGTAACATCTATCATTAATAATACGTTAAAGGACATACAAAAATTCGTGCCAACATCAAATAATGCTTGTAATACAGACGTAAAAATGGAAATTACTCTGAAAATTATTGAAAGTTTTGTTACAGTAATTATATGATTATAATATTACCTATGTAAAACCTACGATGATTATCTACATGAGCGATATATCGCAGTGCGTTATTTTAATGAAAAAATACGTTTTAATATGACCCGTTTACTGCGCAGTCGTGTCAAAGCAGAAAGAGCGGCTGGAGATGTCACTTTTCATTGGGTCCTAATAATACTAACATAATTTAACTCCAGCTTTGAGCTTATAACTATAACATACTGTTTTATAGTTGTTGTATGTTTTTCTTTTTATTCGAGCGTATACAGAATTGACAATTGCTGTAAATGGATTATACCCATAGGTCGGGTGTGTGATAGCGGCGAGGTGGTGCAGGACTGCAAGAGGGCTGTCGGTCGGGTGGAATCTTTATAAGTATATAATATGTACCACGCAGCCCTTTCAGGCGCCACCACTACACGCACAGGTAGACGACTAAAAATTGACGACAACGACAACGAAGGGAGTGGAGGTGATGTGGAGCAGGTAGGTAGTTTAATATAATAATATAGTGTAGTGGAGCTTTGCTGGCGGTGTGGCCTCGACGGTGTAGTCTTGGGGGGGGGGGGAGGCGAGGTAGGGCGCCACGACGGACGGCGTGGCCATGGCAACAACGTTATCAACACAACTGGCCACGGCCGAGTCGATAACACTCTTTATTAATGTTTACAAACTCGTTTCTACAGTGCATGAGTTCGACTGAATTAATGATTCAAGAGCAATTTTCCGGAGTAGGTAAATAATTTTACTAGAAAATTTATAACTGGCAATAAAAGCTGTAGCCGAATATCATCCTCGACAACAATCCGATGCAGTACACGAGTTGCCACCACAATGTGCGTTATATTACATTATATTGAACATTTGTACACAGATCTAGAATGTTTCGTCCCATGTAAATATTGAAATAGGATATTTGGTCTCCAGCGTATATTGATCCTAGGACATTGGTCTCCGGATTTTTAAATCATTATTTCCATTAATTTCTTTAGTAACATTTAAATAGCAAGATGATAGTTAAAAGTTTGAAGAATAATTCAATGTTAGTTTATTATACTCGTATCAATATAGGTTTTTATGATTTAATTAAAAAAATATTTTTTCTTACTCGAAAATAAATACAATTCAAAAAGTTCATGCAAAATAATTATAGATGATAAAGAGTTAAAAATAACTCACAATGTTATGATTTAAGTCAAAAACAAAATGTTTTAAAAATGCACAAATATAATAAAGATTTTAGAACTGGGACTTCTAGTAGATGGACCGATAATACATGAGTTAAACTTCAATTCTAAATGTTTATTATAATTTATAACATTCAATTCTGAACTGGCGATTTTAGATAGCTGTATAAAACCAAATGTCCAATAATCAAATTATGGCTAACTCCAAATGTATTCTATATATCTATCTTAATATTTGTCTGGGGCTAAACGCTTTTAAACTCGATCTCTGGCGGTGACTAACCGTCTGTTTACTATTATACACGCTACGATAAAATATACCTTTAAAATTATAGAATAAGTCCTATGTTGTACGATTACAGAATTTAAACTTGCAGCGCCTTATAGCTACTACAGCCAATACACCGTTTGTCCAACAAATCGGCTTTCGTCGGACGGCAATTGACGCCACTCTTCAGTCCCGTTGCAGTTTGGTCGTATATGACGAAAATCAATTCGGCTGACGAGAGATTAAGTCGACCAACAAAATGTATTGACAGTATTTAGTCGAAGATGCGTAGGTCCACAGGACAAAGCGCAAGCCGACAGACGACAGATTGTCCCGTAAACTGTGACGATTACGTTTATATGGGTCTATTTACAAAACTGTCTTCCCGGTTCGAACTGTTATTTATTTTTTCTCCTCGAGACTAAACCCTGTGCGTAGATGTTTTACACACACTCACATAATATTAAAGAACTATTCACACTACGAACAACGCACCTTAACATGTACACGGTCTATTCATACGATATAATGATCTTGCGCGCTTTCGATGTATATAATATGCACATGCAATTCGTTTTCGAGTGGAAGTCGACTCTTTTTTAATTCCACACGTGTGTGTCCGTGTGTGTAAACAAAGGGCTCTTACGGTATATGCGTCATACGTTTTAGTCGAACGAAAAAAAAATTAAATACCCGATGTTTATAAGAGAAGGCGTGCGAAGGTAAACGATTTTTTTCATTCATTGCATTTGATTTGTGTATACAACTTTTTTTCATCGCGCTCGCGTTTTCATACTATAAAATAACCCGATTTTAAAAACAACAAAAAAACAAAATTAAAACTTGAACAAAGACAAAGTTATTTATTATTTTTACGTGTTTGTATAGGTTGTACAGGAAAAGTGATTTATGCAAGATAATAACGAACAAAAATAATATAATCGTCATAATATAATACGACAGCGTCATAGCGTTTTACTGTCTACTCGACAAATATAATATAATAACGGCGAACGAGATCCAGACGATGACGGCGACACCGACGCTACGATAAGAGACGGGGCCTATAATTTACGTTTAGGTAGGTACACAGTTCGCTTACAATACAGTTCGCTGACAGCCGAAATCTTCTAACGAAAGTATAATCGCCGTATAGCCCAACATATTATTATTATAACGAGTAGAAGGTCGGAAGAGGTCTCTAGAAAGACACGGGTGTGATGATCCGAAGAGTTTACAATCGGTCGGAGGAGACGAGTGGCGGTGGCTTCGGCGGGAGAGGGGCAAAAGAGTGCGAACCCAGAGGCCAAGTATCATCGTTGGTGTCAGAGAAATGCGCGCACAAAGCGAATAAAAACTGTATCGCTCTTCAACGATCGCTGCTGAAGTAATACAAAGTATTTGCACAAACCTCTCTCGACAAGTGCGGGGCGAAAGACATACGAAATACATTTATGTAAAGGATTAAGAAGGGCCGCCTAAACAAATTTTTCATCTGATGAACAATGTTATGATGCCTCGTCCTCAATATCAATTCCTTATTATCCGCTTATTGAATAAAAAACTAAGTAAAAATCAACACACTTAAAAATAATATATTCATACGATAATATTGGTCAGTAACTAATAGCCATAATCGTCCCCGTTAGTTTGATATAAAGTAGTGAAATACTATTGAAAAGAAATCCACCTTTTTAGCGCTACCAAAAATCCCTTCCTCTCAACATAGAACCTGCAGAGTGCAGAGTGTATTATACATTGCTCATTGCTAAGCATGCTTTGTTTAATAATATATCCAGCCTAGTGTGCCGTGGGTAATGTGAGCATATTTAGCCGAGTATTTTAATGCGAAATAATAATTCCTATGCAACGGCGGCTCCCTCGTTAAAAATCGTTTTTCTAACACGTTTACGCCGGATGTTTTCAGTGTTATTACAATATGATACACCATAAAGTAGGTCTGTGAGCATTATTACAACGTCGTATAATATAATGTGTACACAACGTTATATTATGTACCTACCTCGGTGTGTTTTTTGTACAGTTTCAAAGAGATTATCGCATACATAGGTGTAGAAAAAATTATAATAGTTTTTATATTACAAGTTTATTATACATAATAGACGGTCTGCGGTAGACGAAATTAGGGCGGAAATACCCTACTTCCATACACATTTGTCGAAATTCGTCAGAGACAAAACTACGGCGGGTTGACATACATCCGTTATTGTCTCACATACGTAGTTTCAGACAGATAACATATATACCGTCGGGTAATAACCTCAGAACAAGGGTCGACCCAAAATGCCGGGGTATATCGGTGTAGTTAGATGTGGACCGACCTGTGAAAAACGTGCATATTATTATACACGAAGCGTACAACGATCACGTTGCAGTCGTCGTCATCGTGTCGGGGTTGAGATAAATGGACAATATTGTGTCGTGTTGATGGCCGTGGTAAAAAAAGTTACATTATTTCTTTTTGGAAAATAATTTTCGTCGAATACACCACCATAATATACGGTCGACGATAATCACACTTGCTGCATGTATATGTTGATGGATGAGATAACCTGAGCGAAGACCGCACGCACTGTCGTTGATTATATAATAAAGTTTTTTGATTGATGAAAACGCAACCGAGGTAGGAAAAAATAAAAATAAAATCATACGAATGTGAAAAAATTTGATGGAAATATTACGAGGCAGCTTCATGCCTATGGTGCATAACTGACGGGTTTAATTGAGTCACCTTATAGACATAGGTCCAACATCACAGAAATGTATGTACCTAGCGTTTTCGGGTCGGTTAGTTTACGTTACAAAATATGCTGGAATACAAGCTGTGTTTTTCCGTTTTGAATTAATTTATTACATCTAAGAAAAAACCTAACCGTGCCACGTAGTGTCCTATATTATCAGTGTCATACAAGACCGTCAAAATAATATGGTCATAGTTTGATCTAAGCACACCATTTGTCTATTACTAGACGTTATTAATCGTCGTGGAAATAATAACAATATGCATGTTTGCATCTGAGAAAATTTAATTTGATAGAATATGTTTTCCCAGGAATACAACAATAATATATTATTGTGATTAATGATTATTACTATTTAATTATTTTTCGATATGTTTTGTAATATTATAGAATTATGACTGTGAGAGGGAAACTAGTTGGCGTGTCCGACCGTGGGGTTTTACAATAATAACATCATATATCGCACAGTACGGGGTCGCAACGTCATTCGAGTTATCCATCAAGTCGGATACGAAAACGAGCAAAAGGGACGCTCAAGTAATGCACGAAGGCGCTGGACAGTCGTCCGACAATCGACTTGATTGTGTCTGCTCAAACGAGCCATCCCTTTGGTTTATACAACACAGATAAGACGCATATAGGATTGAACTAGTTATCACGTAATAACAGTATTAATATAGTTTTTCAATATTATATTAACCGCGTGTGAAAAAATAGTTCCTAGTCATTAGTCACGTTATTTGACACACACACGTACATATGGTAACGATGGGGTCGTGGTGTAGGGGAGTAGTCGCTTCGTACCAGTAAGCGCCGACCACCGATGTATTGTACGTGTTCGCCGACAATTTGTCACAGCGCTGGGCCCATTGAGGCGGTTTTCGGAATGACAAGGGTACGCGTGTAAACAATGATGATAAAATATTAAAAATAATATATAAAATCATATTATAATGTATATTATGGAGTGTGATGTCATATTGACGCACCTACTCGATAGTAATATTGTAATTATAAATTGTCGACAGTGATAGTTTTTATTTGACTACTAACTAGTATAAGAAGGTATGTAATAAATTATAATAAATAATAATATTATTTATTATGTCTTAATGGGGACAGGCGAATTAAACGGTTAATGCACAGGTGTGTGGGGGTGGGGGTGGCGTTGGAATTGAGGAGACGTTTCCGGGGACCATGGGAGCGTGTAGCGACAGTGGTGGCGGCGGCGGAGTTCAGTGGACTCGGTCGTGGCGCTATAGGGGTGAGGGGGTGGCCGTGACCCGGGGTTGGATCAATAGCGAGGCCGCATGCCTTGTTTACGGTGTGTGCGTGTATATCTGTATATAACAAATATATATAGATACCTTTACGCGAGTAGTGGTGTACTTGGCCCTCTCCTCTATTCACTCCTTTCAGTACTCAAGTATATATATACACACACACACACACACATACACACATGCACACACACACACACACACACACACATGTACATATACACAGACATTGCACCTCTCGCAGCACCACGCGAGTGTGTTTCTCGTCGTCGTCCCGAACGCACGCGTTATTATTATTTAAACGTGGTAATAAATAGTTAAGACTTTGCAGTATATATACTTTCCCTTCCCCTTGAAACGTCCCTCACCCCCGTTCGCCGAAGTCCCGCCCGTCCCACACGTTCACCTCAACGTGTGATTCCGACTAGCTTCTATATACGGTTAGGGTGAAATTAGATTTACTACAGGGTTTCCCGGGAGTTGTAAAGTTCCACGGCGTCATGTATGTGCACCAATATGTGTAGGTATAAATATTGCATGCATACGAACGTGTATATATAATATATGTCTGTCGCTCGGACGTTTGAATTGTTGTTCGTATATAATACAATAATAATGTTCGGCATTTCGGCGTGCACGGTCAATTTGACTTGTATACATGTCTAACAGCACGTTTTAAATACGACGCTAATGTAGTCATTTCGGCAGTCAAGTGGGTTCGAGTGGCTTATTGTACGGCAAAAAGAAACGAACCTCCAATTTCTAGCCAGTCGAGCAAACAGTTTATGAAACTATTTGGTATAGGACCACAAACACACTTAAGAACCTTTGAGCTTTTGACCTAAAATTTCGCTATTCGAAATGAACAAAAAAAAAAACAAATTGTACACGCTGCAAACGTCCTATATGTATGTGAAGTTTGTGAAGGCATCTAGTTTCTGTAAATTTCCGAGCCCGGACGACTGTTATTACCGTTCGGTGGCTTCTCCGAGTAAAAGTATATAAAAAAATATAAAAAATATACACCTCTTTTTTGGCTTCTGAAATATTATTTGCACACGCATCAAATCGATATCGATTCAAAACGATTTTCCGCCACATTCGTGTGTACGTCCTCATACAGGCGACGAGTATAATATAATAAATTCTTGTGAAGACTTGGTCGTTTATGTTTTCTGCATAAAACAAACGTGGGTAAATAATGTATAGGCATAATAATCAGAAAAAAAAAACGGTATTCTCTTTAAAAGTTATTGATTGTTTACTATAGTCAGTCGCATAGCAACCACAAGTCAAAACACCAATTTTGGTTGCGAATAAAATGTCAAAGTAAAAAAAAAAAATAATAGGTATATATAATAATATAATAAAATTACTAACAACGAGGTCAAAAGTATTAAAAAGAAAATAAAATACCAACGCGTCACCCTTGACGTTCAACTCTCGCGTTGACGGACTGACAGGTTTTCGTCGCCAACGTCATACTTAACTCGCCTATAACGTCGTGGTCTAAACAATAATAATTCTCCCGTAGCACTCGCCTACGTAAAATTCCACAGCTGTCTGTCAGTGGCTAACCAAAACGCTTGCGAGTGTATGCAAAGGGAAGTCCGCACTCGACCCTACTCGGTCAACCTTTCAATCTTTAGATGCGCATGAGCGTAATAATTTATATAGTTTAATAATAACAATCCATTATTGTATACATTTTGTATATGACATTCCGTTAGCATAGTTCATGGTATAAACGGCAAATCTGACACGTTTACAATGTATAATACATTAGTACATAATATAATATTACGACGTTAAAATATTATGATGTACGAAACTTGCCAAAGATATCGCGACGACTGAGTTTCCATCATATTTCATAATACACGAAAGTGCATATTATATTATGGACGATTTGTCATCTTGTTTTCCCGCCCTCTAATATGTAGCTCCACTATTTGAATACTTAAAAGAAATTAGTGAATCGGCTTTTAAAATATATTATACGAAATGTGTATAACTTCAGATTTTTAAAAAACATGAAAAGATATTTTTGAATTTAAATGTACGCAACTACGTAAATCAACCAACAAACAACATTATCTTTTATCGCCTACAGGTTGTATTAAGCACGGAATATACCAATTATAAATACCTATTGCTATATAGCATATACTAATCTTGAACCGGATATCCATCTGATATTGTGCGTTGACGATAAAGCCGCATGACACATCATATAACCGTTGAGCAGTTTAATACCACATTTGTTATCCGATCAATTTACCACTCGCTTCACGTATAAGACAGAAAACCACTGACGTTTTCCGAAATTTGGTGGAGAGACGGCATACGAGATTAGTTCCCATCCAAAACTCGACGTCCGCAATGGGGTAGCTAGGATTTTTGAAAGGGGCGGGCCAGTAAAAAAAACTTTAAACAAATTAAATTGTTTGAACTACAGATAACTTTTATACTTATTACATGACCAGATGTATAAAATAATTTCTTTTGAAATAAATACAATCTTAAACAACTTTTTATTAGTATTCATTTAGTAAAAACAACTTACATTTTTATGAGATACCTACTTATAATAGTATACCACTTCTGTTTCCCAAGTCCTATCTATGACTTTCATTCTTCTAGTAGACCTTTTTTTATAAAATAGGTCATTATTTATTTTTCGACATTGTCATGTATTTGCCAAAATTACAGTTGATGGAGGGATGTCATGACCCTTCTGGCCCCCTCCCCTGACCAGTGAAGGTCCGGATTAATATTTTTAATAACTCATTGTATAATAACATCATATTATATAATAATTAACTATAATTAACTTAGAGTTAAACTATAAAGTTTAATCCAATAATATGTACAATAATTTATTTATATTTTATTTATCACAAAAGCAAATTAGGAAAAAGGGCCTTTTTACTGTTTAAATGTATGCTTAACGAATATGTGTATTACACTACTATCATCATATTTATTTATATGATTAACTGTAAAAAATATTATTAACAAATGTAAAATAGCTTAATATTTGCTTAAAGTTTAAACCTAATTATTTATTTAATTTAAATATGAAATGATCAATCTGCAGAATAATTTACTATTCCCTTATTATAATACTTGAAATATATTTTTAAATCATTGATCAAGGAATCTTGTATGTCCACTAGTTATTTTGAACAATTAAAAGTTATGATATAAACCAAGTATACATATTACAAATATCAAACAATTTACAATGACTAAAATAAATTCTTTTAGTTTATTTATTTATAAAAGTTTGCATGTAAGTTGTTTCATTTAATTGCCCCAATTAATTACTTAGACAATTGATATGAATTTACCGGAATACAGTGTCTTAAATGCATTTCAATAACAAAAGTATTACATTTTTCGTGATTGCTGTCTTACGAATAACTAAACGACATTACAGAAATACCGATTGTTATGCGTACATAATGTATTATATTATAATTTATTCCTTCCTTGGCAAGTATTTTATTTTTACAAATGTTTTCGCTAATTACTTATTCCTATAAATGCGAAGACATAGTGCTTATTTATTTACAGAACATGTGTTATGCTTATACGTAAGTCAAATAATTTAATAGCTTTTTACCTGATAACACGTCGTACCTGTAATTCTTAGTAACTATACTATAACCTGTGCCATTGTTTGTGTGGAATAAAACAAGTTGAATAAATCGAGCAATAGTTCTTTGTACCTCTATAGGGGCGGTCAATCGTTATTTTTAACCTCCATTCTTTTCACTTTGAATCATTTATGCAACGGATGTCATGTCCAATAGTCTATTTTACCACTCCTCCATCCATTAAACATTCAACCGCTCCCCAACAATCTTCTCCCCTCTATGCGTTCCGCTCAAAGTCAATTATTCAACGTTAACCTAGATTATAGATTTATTTTTTTTATTTTTTTTGTTTATTCCATCGCTCGTCCTCATTGAAAATGTATACAAATGGCAATTCGGGCTGACGCCTGATACACGAGCGAACGGAGGGGATGGGGCAACCAGGAAAAGGGCGTGACGCGCACACGGGAAATTGGTTTCCATCGGAAGGGTGAGGTTCACGGGGGTCATATAATGCTTGCAGTATATTAGACTAATGATTTTTGGATCCCTTTAAAACGCAGAAACGAGCCTTTCGGCGCCATCGAAGATTATCCGCTCAGACTGATTTTACTGCTTTCTTTGCCGGTACAACATACGCAAGATAACCCCGTGTCACCATGACGACTGAGGGGTGGGGTAGGGTGCATTATACACGATGGTGACGTTAATAATATACTCTTTGGTATAGTATTAATTTTGTTTTCACGTGCAAAACATGAACCTCTGTGTAATTACATGGTCCTTGAGTTGAATGGCGACGTCGAAACAGTGTCTCTGCAGCTGGAGCAGTGTCCCCACGACAAACACTCGTCGTTCGGTGAATGCGCCGTGACAGAGGGATGAGCCGGAGAGATTAAAATACCACAAAGGACGAGTGGGCTAGGCACGCATACGTTGTACAAAAGTAAAAATTATATTTATATTTATGACTTTAATATTAGCTATGAATATTATAGTACACTGCTGTGCGAATATAAACCTCGTGATCTGTGCTTTAAGAAAAGTAAACATTTGGTTTTATAAAAAATACTCATTTTACTTAGGAAAATTGGTTTGGGGCTCTAGAATAAATACCGCTTATACCATGTGATATATTATAATATTTTTCTTTTTGTTAGTAATATTTTCTCGTCTCTCTTTCGAAATTTAACCCCTACCACCAGCCGAGTTTAATTAGTGTGTACCGACAACGGTGTATGCTGAGTAGTATCTGTGTGTGTGTGTGTGTGTGTGTGTGTGTGTGTGTTTGAAGCACTTATATACTTATATATTATATATATGTACACAATGTAGATGTTTAACCAAAATTTACGATCATTTATATTAAAGAAAGAGCTCAGAGTTAATTTTTGTTTGCGGTCATAAGATATTTGCCGTTAATAATAATAGACTCATAAATAACGATTTTATCGTTAAAACTTTTGAGTTATAAACATTTTTGAAACATCTTAAATATACATTTTTTCTTTGCGACTATCGTGCTTTGTTAATTTGCAAGGACATGCAAACGACCTAGGTTTTAGCGTGAACGATGACTGTTTTTATAAAAATGACAAGTTTAATAAATACGACAAAATGAATGGCTTATATATGTATGTTATTATGATTAATAACCACACAGCAAATTACTAAATCAAAAATATTTTGACTAGAATTAAATGTGTTTTTTTAAATTTACTTATATATTATAGTATGTCTGTTAAATTATTTTATTTATTCGTCAAGTAAAACGTCATAAAATAATATCTGCTTAGGTACTAATAAAGAGCTTACTAAAATTATTTATTTCTTTAAAAAAACTAGACAGTAAAATAAAATAAGAAATGTTCTCAAAACTAAAAATTAACTTCACTGTATTTTGTAAAATATATGTTCAATGAATGACATATTTTTCTTTTCAATAGACAAGAGTTTCTTTTAAATAGTTTGGTTCATCACAAATTTTGAAATAATACTTATTTGGATTTTCTTTGGACACATTGTCGAGGTTAATTCGTATAGACAACTAAGAAATTCTTTTCGTTCTTTTTTTTTTCGGAGGGAGTAATCTCCTTTCAGTGGTAGAGCCACTAAAATTACTTCAAGTCCTAGACTCTCCCTGACTATAGTATGGACATCAATATTTTTACTAAGCCCATAAACTTTCCACTCCACCATCCGTTTGCACCCCATGGACGCCACCACGTCGCCACGTCCCTTGCGCTTTACGATTGGCGCCACAGTTCTTCATTGGTCCGGAGCCAAGATAACAGCTGTGCCAAGGCTCCGGCACTAAAACTCCGTGGAGACACACAAATGCACAAAATCACTTGAGTTATGTGGCATTTCACAAAAAAAAAATGCTTATAGATAGTTATCGTAAATTTATCGGATTTAAAGCGGTTCTGAACATGCTCACATTTAAATTAAATCTCGAGCCAAAACATACATCAGTATTTATTTTAAATATATCATTTAAAAAGAATATTATAACTACTTTTATTTTAGTTAATTAATGTTTATATTGTGTGTAAATTATACATTAAAACTTTCATAATTTTATTGTAGTTTATATTAAAATTTAAAAATTCGCAGTATTAAGCTAAAATTTGTTTACTTCTGTATAGTCGGAACTGAAAAAATGCTACATCTGTTTGTATAAGTAGTTTTGATATAGGTTTAGTAAATTACGAATAAATTGAAGATCAATAATAAATATTTACAATTTGCAGCATACTATTTGACAAACTTTATGATTTACCTAAGTGTAATGCCAAACCAATTGATTATTTAAATAATTGAATGTAACATCATTGATTGCGATAACCTACTAAAGATTGTTTAGTATTATAGTTTAAACTATTACTTAAATATTGTAAACTTCAATATTTGCAATAAATTATATTTTGATATTATTATTATACACGAATAGATATAAACGGAATTGGATGATACTGTTCAGAAACTATACCAAATGAAATGTACAACGTTTAATACTACAAATTACAGCTTGGCTTACTTCCAGTCGAGACTTAACAGCCGTATACAAAATTAATTGGATACAAACGCGTATGGATTATTTCATTTTTCTGAAATTGTATTGCTGTAAAATACATTGCCATAAGTCATAAAATATTATAGCTCCTCCACTTGCAGGAAAAATCAATTAGAATAAACCGAAAAACAACTGTGTTAACAGATTAAAACGTACCACGGCACACGTAGTTATTAAATATTAAATAAATACATAAAGACATAATATAACCATGTGCAAATAAAATATTGTATTTTTTAAAATTTCATTTTTTATTTGAACGAATTATATTCTACTGCATATATAAGTTAATCGATGCATATACGTGTACTATGATCCAAACGAGGGAAAAATTGTGTGTTAACTTTAAACTGCGCGTAATACGCATCAATAACAACTGAACGACGACATGCGAAAAAAAATATAAAAAGTTATTTCTAATTTGGTTTTCTCGTATATGAACGTTATCAGTATAGATCGAAACTTGACGTTATAAGACTCAGCACAGGAGCGTAAAAAAAGAAAATTAGAGAAAAGTTCAACGTTGTCCAATCACAACTTGGACGGGTGAAATGTCTTTTTGGGATCGGGTCGAGGGGTGCGAGTGCCCCGGGGGAAAACGACTCTGGCACGAAATGTCGCGTGTGTCCGGAAATGTGTTTTAGCTCTGCCCCCGAAAAAAGGAGTAGTAATCGACTTGAATATCGAAATAGCGTGTTCGTCGAGTAAGGTACATAATATAATACGACAAGCCCGGTGCCGGCGGTAATAAAATGAAATATAAAAAATGCACTACATTTAGAGGGGGTGTGAGGGAGTCGAGACCACCAAGTGTATTAAAAATGAAAAAATAGTAAAATGTATAATATTAGTCACCGAATAACCTACAACGTTGGTACCTACCTATATCATTATTATTCCGAAAAAAACTTTATTGCTCCGGTGTTTACGCAGCAGTTGCAGCGGAGTATGCATTGGTGTAAAATTGTTTGCATGCTCGCCGCCTGGCTGGCGATAATAAAACGAAAAACGGAAATGCGGCGGAATAGCTTAATTTGACCGATTTCACTATTAAAAAATTATAATATAATAATAATATACGATTTACTCCAGTTGTGAAATCCTTGATTGTCTATAACGTGACTATAATTCTCCTCAATTCGTTTCCCGTTTAACAATGCATTTCAAAAATGGCATAACAATATTATAGCTATAATAATAATAATAATAATACTTTTGCGACATGACCTTTAGTTTATTATAACTATATAATACACAATATATACAATAACCATATAGTATATTATATTGGTATACCTATTACTTAATGTGCTCGTAAGTCGTAGCGCGCAATAAAACGACGTTTTATTGCTCAAAAATGTAGTACCCAAAGGGTCGACGACAAAGTAAATATACGTACAGTGAATGAGTGAGCTCGCGTCTATAAAGTATATTACATCCGTTTGAAGTTTTTGTATTTTTATTTTTTCAAATCGAGCAAGATCGGAAATGTAAATGTAAAATAAAAGTAGGAGTAAATGTCTGATCGAGTCCAAATAAAAAATGTGCCCGAGAATGTTCTAAGGTATAACAAAACGTATAGGTAGGTACTTACATTCGTTCCAGAAAATGCCTAGGCCCAACCCTAGAGCATTGACAAAACGAGCGACAATATCAAATTATTTTATCCGCGTCTAATAAGTCATACATTGAACAGAAATATCGGTGTACGTCGTCGGACGCGTTAATTCCGATGGTATTAAGACCACAATAATTAATAACATTTATTGAATAAAACGAAAGCGAACGGCGCACCGGGTACGAAAAAAAGATTAAATTACACGGTATTTTGTTGGGACATTGTCTCTAAACCCGTGTTCAATAATATAATATACGAGTGCCAACTCGCGTAATAAATCACACACCTGTCGTTGGTTATTATATAAACCCTTTCCCAGTAATGATATATCCGTACGTAAGTGTTGTATATTATTATTACTATATGGGCATGTGCGTAAGTGTAACGTACCAACGTGTAGTCGTCCAATAGACGAGCACACGTCGTGGTCGTGTCCGTCCGCATAGGTGAATTGCACAGGTATAAATAAGAAACAATGCGATATATTATCAAACGACGATAATACACGTATTATAATATGTTAATGATTTTAATACGTCCAATGCTGTACACCTATGTAGTACCATAAACCTAATAGTATTTATAATCTAATATAGTATGCGAATCTACTATTCCGACCGAAAACACTCTGTAGACACACACATACACACGCAACGTGAGATAAGACGTATGTAGGTACGTACCTACTATTATAGGTACTATATTATTATACTAATAGTCACCAAATGTTGAAAAGTATTTTTTTTTTTTTTTGCAGAAAACACAAGAGTATAATGACATCAATTACCATCACTCGAGCTGCTGTCAACATATTTGACCATTAAAACGCGCCGACGTCTTTTTATTATATCATAATATCATATTGTATACGTTGTTATGAAAATTAAAAAAACGGTTAAACCTAGGTAGATAATAATAATACATCGGACGAAAACCAAATTTTGAACTAATTATGTTCCTAAAACAATTGCATACAATATGGTACATATACTTTATAATACTATCATATGTATATTATTGTTATTTAAATATTGTGGTGTACGGTGGTATACTATGAGTACAATAATATATTATATAAGAAGCTGGTTGAAATGGTTAGGAACGAAAACGTTTTTAAATGTTAAATCGGTTTTAAAATTAAAACTTTTTTCAATAAGAAGTTTAAACGGTTAGGTACAATCCGTTTCAATTGTCTCGAAACGGTTGAAGTTTTACTAAATAAACGGATATTGAAATACGAGCGTCAAATATGTTGTTAATACCTATTTTCCTTTGTCAATACTTTAAAGTTTAAAATTCATCCGTGTAAAGTTATTTTGTAATTTTGATAATTATTTTTGAAAATTAAAGAAACTATTATTTATTTTATTTATGATGGTTGGGTATAATCAATTAATATAATTCATGGCATACAAAACTTGGACCTAAATAATAAAGGGTAAATAATTAACAAACTATATAAGTAATTACTGTTAAAACGTTCAGAACACTTTTATAAATCGGTTTAAAGTTTTTGCATACAACGTTTTAACCCTATTTTTATTTTCAAACATTTTTGGTTTTACCGATGTAAACGATACAATATAGGTAGGTAGGTTCTTTGCTCTTGGGATTGGTTGGACCACGAAAACGATGACACCAGCTGTGGATTGATTCAGTGACATACTGACATAGCTGTAGAATAATATAGGCGTACATAATAATAGATAGTTGATAATATTATATACGCGTGCACAGTCACTGTTCCGGCGGAAGTGTCGTTCGGGTTGGAAAACGAGCGGATGTACTAAAACCGCGGTTGAACAAGCGCGAACCGAGAAAGCGTGCAAAAATGACAAACTACTCAGGCCGTAATAATATCGTTTAAATACATTTTGACGTGCGTAATGGTAAAAAAAAAAAACAACGGCAAACGCAAACACAATATATAACGAGTGCGCGCGCGCGCTGCGATTTCACGAATTAATAATAATAATAATTGTTATACCACCCGACCGAGAAACTTCTCAGTCTGAAAATAAGTCGTTTTTCGCGACAGTTAGATTTTACGCCAATCTACAAACGACAATCGATATTATTATACTATTGGTCATTGGATAACACTGCGATAACTGTACCGGAAAATGTAAATCAGCACTCTTTTATAATACGCCCCGGTCGCCTTGGAGTGAAATATTATTTATCATCAATAATAAATGTACTTAGAACCGCAATAAATAACATAATAATAGTTTAAACTGGCTCGATGTTGGGTTACAGTGGATCTGCGACAACAACAATATTATATAGGTGTTCGTAATAAACGTTTTGGTATTTTTAATGCAAATTTCCGTTCACCCGTAGGTTTAATACTTTATAGTTTCTTCTAGTATTATAATCTATAAATTAGAATAAATATTACATTTATAAAAATTTAGACGACGCGAGTACCGTCGTCCGACTGTCTATAAATTAAAACGATTAAAATATTCGGTAGTTCGAATGTATACCATACTTTTATAACAATAGTACGACAGATTTGAAAATATTTAAATCCAAATTAATTGGACTCTTTTTAAATTCTATTAACGAAAAAACTTATTCAAACTTGCGATGTTTAATACTTGCTAAAAAACGTTCGAAGCGCAAACTTTTTGTTCATTTCTGAAAACGGAAAAGAAACATCTTAAAAGTTACTTCGATTTATGGAAATTTTCATCGCAACGAAAATAAAACGAAAACACTCATACCAAAACTATATTAATTCATCTGTGACATTTAATTTCCATAAAGGAAATAAAAGTATTTCGTTTGTTGAGCTTTACCAGAGAGTAAAGAAATACACTATCATGATTCGATGTAGCAGGGGTTGAACAAAATTAGAATGGGACACTATAATGTTTTAAACTAATTTGAGTTTATTCATATAATATAATATTTTCGGTTTCAAAGTATGAACAACTAAATGAAATTGTTTACTTAGGTATTCGTATTTTCGTCTTTTATTTGAATCGATAAGAACACTTATTAAACCAATATTATTGAACATAGAACCGAAATAAACAGAAACAACAATGTAAAAGAGGCAGTACCCTAAGAATAATAAGTTTAAAACATTAAACATTGTTCAGTGGCATCAATGAGTATAATATGAGCTGGAAGGGGAGCAATCGTAAAGCTCACATGGCTCACATAATAATATAATATACACCTAAGCCAATAAAAGGCAATTGTTAAGTTAAACAATAGGAAAACAAAATAATAATACGCGATTGTTCCGCACAGTAGTATAATTGTTTTTTCTCCTTTAGAACGAGTGTATTCGATATATTATTACCAAAACGGCGCGAATGTCGTCAAATGGTTTTCCGTTTTGGATTTTCTTTCGGCGGCTGTTCCACCATTCGTCGAAGAAGCCGTTTTCACGTACCGCTTAATACATATATCATAATATGGACGGTTCTGTAAATCTATAACTAATATGATAAATTGAGTAATCTAAACTTAGAACAAACCGGTTAACGGATCAAATGAAATCAACGAAAAAATAAAATAAATAAAAGCAAAGTGAAAAAAGGGGAAAGGACCGGACGCGGTCATAACGACTCCGTCAGAACATCATCGCAGTAAGAATGTACTTTTATTGTCACAAACTCACAACCATATACTGCATAATTGTATTAATGTGGGTACTGGGTTATACATTTTGAGAAGCATTGCCTAACACACATACGTCATACACGCACCCACAGGCGCGCTCGCTAAGTACACACAAGGTGTTCGTCGTTAATGTTGCGGCAGATGCGGGTTTTCATTAAATTTGTATTAAATATTAACTGGCTGTCAGTAATAACGTTGTAACTGCAGCCGATTCACCAATCACTACAACGGACGAGATCGACCACATTGGTACCTACAAGTTACGAACTGCGGTCAATTAAATATTTTCTCCCAGTCTCGAAATCGTATAAAATAATATTACAGACAGGTATTTATTGTAGCTATTATTGTATAATAATTATATCGATGGCATATATATTATATCGCTGGACGTTGTCGACGGAAACTGCACTAGGGCGCAGCACGCGTGTCCGATCCACAATTAAATTATAAAGTGGTATGGGTGGTAGTTAATAATATAGTTATCTATATAATGTATGAGTAAAATGTAAAACATACATAGGTCACACACTTCAATGCCCGTGTAGTATATATTTTGTACATAATAGTGACATACAGTGTTATAACGTCTTATTATTTATTTCGCGCATATACATAAAATATGTTTATTGGTACCTATAATATTTATTGGACAACATCACACGTGCTCATTCGTAGAATTGCCAAGCAAAAAAAAAATAATTTCATGAGATACGATTATGCAACTATTACATTATTTTTCAATTCGTTATTAAATCGTTACTGTTAATTATGATAGCAATCAACAAATAACATTACAAAAAAAATGAAGTACCTATTGGCTATTATTACAATGCATTTTTTTCAGTTCAACTCGTTTTACCCACTCTGTATAATATATATATAATATATTATAGGTACTGCTAGTGCATACTTTATACTATAAACTCTGCAATACTGTGAGTAAATTCGTTAACAACCACTAATTTTTTTTAAATACCATTATTTTAAAATTTATCCCAATTTTAGTGTTGTTATCTAACAACAATAACGCATTATTATTGAGACGTCGAAACACAATATACCGATGAATCTCGTTCAAAATACATGTTGGTACCTAACCTATCTATTTCAGAATTATTTGCATGTCAATTCTTTAAAGACAGTCCGTATACAATACTTTTTTTATTATGAACTCGTTCGTTTTTAACCTCCCTCAAAAAAATAAAAAAATTTACGAAGAAAAATCCTCGAGAGAATATTAAAGTTTTGTAAGACCGACTGAAATAATAATTTTTAGAAAGCGTTGGCGTGTATTGAAGAAACAAAAGTGAATAATAAATATTATTATTCATATTTCGAGGAGCAGAGTAATAAGGGGTGCTGTAAAAAGTAATGCTGAAGAAAATTTGTGAAATAGGTGTTTGAAAAAAAGAAGCAATTAATATATAACGTTGTACAACGTTGTAAAATAATTGAAAATGAAAAAATCTTTGAATGCTTAATTGCTTCCGATGCTTAAATATAACATCGGAACATGTTATCTTATACGAATAACATAATATTGTAATATGGCAAAATGTATAGGTAAATAGGTAATAGAACAAAATTGGTTGAAAATTAATATAATAATTTAAAACTTTTTGGATAATATAATATTATTAATGTATCCTAATATATTAAAAATCACATTGAATCAGTTAAATATAAATAATAACAATTAAATATAGGTTATTTTTATTTAATGTACACTTTCGACTTCTGTTAATTTATTATTAACATTAGGAAAGGGGCTGTGATGAGTCAATAAAACGCATCAATTTTACTGTCTTCCTACTATTTTTCGACCTACTTGCTGCTATTCGTGTGCTGAAAAAAGTATTAATCCAATAATAAGGAATATATAGCCTACAGTAGGGTGGAGTCATTTTTCATAATCTTCACAACGAAAACTTATAGTGTCAGGAAATAAATTACGGTGACAATAAACTAGGTCTGACGTCGAGCACAGATACTATGTATTTTGTGACAAATGATTATAGCATCCTCTATTATTATTATGTTATTGTATACAATATACATGTAACGACGACCAGCCAAAAGAAATCATTCGACATTAATAATAAGTTTTATCATCCATCGTTTCTGTGGCCAACCTGTATGAGTGCACGCTAAATCACCTGCCAGTTAAAAGCGCTAAATTCCCTTAGCTCGAATTGGTAAAATATAATGTCAAGAACATTATCCAAATATTATTATACCCAAGTAATTAAATGATTTAATGGTTAGCAGAGATTTTTTCCAAATAATTTCATCTAGCAACATTCTTAAGCTCAAACAAATATTTAGTACATTTAATTGAAGACAACATAATATAGGCAGACAGATTTTAGGTATCGATAATTATTTTTATGCAAATAAATTATCTTTGTTAAATAATTCGTCTAAAAAATATACTTATTACATGTATTATTATATTTATATAGATAATTGTATACTTCATCATACCTACTATTAAACATTTATAAAATTATCTTTTCAAAATGAGAGCAACAATGGACTTCTAAATAATTCAGTCTATAAAAGGAAAGCCATAATAATATTATTCAACAAGTATTTACAAAACACGCCATTACTGGAGATACTACTGAAGATGTTATGAACTAATAATAATTGTGCTATTTGCAATGTCCGGTTAAAAATAACATAGATTTAGAAAATGTAAGACTTCGTAGTAAAACATAATTTTCGATCGATTGGTCTTAGAGTCCTAGACTTGTAGCAGTAACTAACCTTTAGGAAATAAATTTTAGAAAAATAATGTATGCACGAAGTAGTTATTGGACCGGCCGTTTAAAGACGAACTTTGACGTCCAATCATAATATTATAATTTTATCGTATACTAAGTACCTATAGTATATTATTATTTTGACCTCAAAATTAGTTGCCGACGAAATTTCCACATTTGCGTTATTTCCTCTGTTGCTATAATAAACATTTTTTAATTATGCTGTTTATTTCCCTGACCGGAAACGTTGTGTCGAAACTAGAATAATTATCACTCACACACACAACACTGCACTAAATATATGTACGCAGGTACGAGTCCGGATGGACCGGCTCATGAGAACTACAATATATGGTTATAAGTTATAACATCACAAAAGAAACCCCGGTCACAATAATTATTCTTATTTATCATTATTTTATTATTGTATTACCACTAGCACACGCGATACGTACAGACATTAAAGCATACACGGTATTATGTATAGGTAATATTGTATGAAAACAAACGAAATGTTATATCTCCCAAATGGGCGAATCGATGTGCGGGGCGACGCAACGTGTAAAAAAAAAAAATAACGCGCATATATTTTGCCCGGATCCGCCGTCAGTTAAAAAACTATAAATTATACTCAACGAACGGTGTGTGTAACTTATTATACGGGGTGAGCGGGGTAGTACTGCAGTTGATAATATACCTATATCAAAGTATATTGTTCTACCGGCTGATCGAGTGGCGGCGGCGAGTAACGGTTTTCGTTGGATCGCACAGCACCGGTCGTCTGGTACGCGAACGCGCGCGTGCACATATTATAATAATATAGGTACCTAATATAATATTATATTATATAATACCTGCGGCGGTGGCGCGTGGTCAAGGTGGAGACGACACCTGCGCTTTTAAAAAAAAATTTCCTCCTCTCTCCGCACGGTAGTATCCTGCATGTGTATTTTGTAATATATAATATATCCTCCGGAGTCCCGTCAAAGACGACCACCACCTGCCCCACCGGGTTGGCTTTCACCTGCCCCCTCACGTGTCTTAACGTAAGCAGCGCCGTGACGACGACCCGACGAGACAGAAGCTTATAATGAATATATATAAGTATACGAGAGAATAAAATTGTCTCGTGCGCAGTATAACGACTCAAAACTTACGCGGTATTATACTGTTATTAGGTAGCATAAAATATTGAACAACTGACAGATTATTGCCGATGGGTATAGTCGTATATAATAGATCAGCTGTTATAAGATGTTCGTCGATATCACTTTGCACAAATAAGCCGTTTTGTTTTTTAATAACACGTTGTAATATAACAAACACGACTATGACGGACTGCCTGTAATTATGATATTACCATGCGTGTGTTCTTCAGAACGAATAGGTATATAGACTTTATAATGTATAGACGTTTTATATGGTGCAGATTGAAATTTTAAAGCACGCAACTGCCTCTCAAATCTAGAAAGGGGATGATTGTTGGCAATATCACTTGGCAAACTCGGGCTGCAGGAGAACGCTATGATATCGTTTCGGAAAACAAAATTATTATTTACAGAATAATAAAAATTGTTTGACTCTGTACTGCAGTGGTTTCGAGGTTTTGAAGAGCGCACGCGTCGTATTCTCTCGCATAATCTTGTTTACGTTTCGTTTTTTTTTCATTATAATAGAACACCGCCGTCGTCGGGTTTTGTTTAGTTTATCGACGTGAAATCGTCCCAAAAGTCGTATAAAAACCATTTGTTTTCCGCGAACACAAAACATCGTCATTGATCATCATCGCTTACACTTGTGTGTAAGACTGCATGAGATGATTAAAATAATAATAGTTATAATAATGATGATATCCAATAATGATATACCATGTCCTACGTTCGTACATTGTTTTTCTTCCGTTCCAGTTTACAAACAAAATCGACTAAAATAGGTACGAGTATATAATTATGCTAAGATGTTTTGCCAAAACTGCGGTAATAATAATTTTATGTATTTATATTTATAACGTATATAATACATATTATTATAACATAATACGAACGGCGGCGGTTGCTGCGTTATTTTTCATCGTCAACCGCTCAGGAATTTCGTGCCATCAGTTTAATAATTTCGTGATGTAAAAAAATGATGTAATAACAGTAATAAACCATTAAAAGTTGCGTATATGTATAACGCACTACACAATGAACTTGTTTAACTCGAACCTGTGTGTGTAGGAAGTACTCGTCAATTGATATAAACATCATTGTATTACGAAAGATAAAAACGTATTCATCGCTATCAGATTGAATAGTCAAAAGTAAAATGTGTTCCCTTATATAGGATCACGATAATATGCAGCTCACAGTGTGTATGTGTAGGTACTGTATAGTTGGTACGGAACGGCTAAATCATTCTAAGAGAAAAATATCAACTCGGCCTCTATGTACACAATCATAAGTTTCTGAGGTATACATTGTTCTCTAAACCGGTAGAACACAAATATGTATAATATTGTATTCGTTGTTGTTTCTTTGTAGTCGATTTATATAGTGAAAAATGTCATTAGAGTCGAGTGGGCAAAACGTGGTCACCCTAATTCATTGGAATTAATTGCACCTATATATTGATAAATTCAGACAATATACCGAAACAGTGCACCGGCCAACGCGCAAGGTATAGGTGTGTTCTATACTACATTATGTATAAAGTGTGCTCCGGCGCTGTTTCCGGGACAATATCCGGTCAATACGGTGGCTTTTGTCAACGGGGACGTCACAGCGCGTGATCCCCCCCAAGGGAACAAAATACGAGAAAAACCGTTTCTCACGGTGAAAGTGATTCACGCACACAAATGCACAATGGCGTATTACTATGTATATAGTACCTAATTCTTCCTCAAGTCTATTCCAACGACTGACGGTCGTCGGTCTATCGTGGGCGAGCCCGGCGCGGTACAAACCATGAGAGTATATTATATTCTGTGGCATAATGCAATGGGTGTTGATATAGTGCAACACAAAACGGATGAAACATAATAAAGGAGAAAAATTAAAACACAGCCACTCTGTTCACATATACCTATACAGCATTATACTTGTACATGAGAAACGACCACGATGACGACTGCAGAGCTGCTATGATACGACTGCGACTGTACATCACATGTACATGCGATCATTTATACGCGTGCCCCTCCCCAGCCAAAAAAATAAGTCTTTGTCTCCGAGACGCATCGGCGAGGAAGTCGTGCCCGTTGACTGCGCTCGGCGGCCACGCACTGCGCACGGTAGGTAATAGTAATATAGGTACCTCCTATATAGCTATACTACTTACACGGTTACCCGCGATTCTCGGTGAAATTATGTTATTATTGTTGTTGTTGTTGTTGCCGTTGCCGGTCGGTTAACCGACCCGACTACGTTCGCCATCGCGGTCTCCCCCCCCCCCCTTTACTCCACAACCTCCCCACCTACGAAGTACTTGCACGACTGTAACATTCCACGATCGTATATATTGTAAAGTGTAAGTATAAAACATAGCCTTATCCAATTTGTCTCTTATAATATTACCGGACAGGTATCATTAAAATCGTCATGAAGTTCCTTCGTCGCTGCAAGAAAACCACCGTCCATCACTCGTATCCGTCCACTGTCCCCACCCACAGAATCACGACTCTTCGGCAAAGGCGGGCCGGGTGACGAGGAAAAAAAAGAGAAAAAACCCGACGTTTAGAGGAGAGAAAAATTGTAACTGAACAACAGGCCGGCGATGGACGGCTGAGCAACGTTTAATTGGACCAAATTGCTATCGGCTTGTGCCCGCCCGTCTGTCCATATACCATATACGTATAATTACTTATATATATATATATAAAAATAAGTGTGTGTGTGGTGTGTGTGCGCTCGCGCTAGTACTGCGTGACCTTTGGGCTCAATAAAAATAACACCGGGTCGGCCTGCACGTTTTGTTAACCCCTGAGCGGTTGGTCGAGTTATACCTATTACGCTCCGTTGTTATGAGATTTTCGTTTCGAGTTTTGTGGTATCGTGCGCATTGCCGCGTTATACTATTCGATACTACTCGTATTATATGAGCCTGACTCTGTAAACCGACGACGGGTCTTCACGCCGAGGTGGTTGCGGTCGGCGAGTATAAAACCTCTCGATGTCGTGTGCAGCAGTCGGTGTGGATTGTAGTACGACATAATACCTACGACGTATACACGATGATAAATCATTATCGACGAAACTCCGGCACTACGCACGCAGTGGCGAGGAGTACACCATAATATATCGGTAAACCTGACCGGATCACACGGAAAGGTGCCTGGGAGAATCTTCCGATGGGAATATTCGTGGCGTGTAAGTATATCCCGAGAACGCGAGCACCGTGCGAAAAACGGTCTGTAAGGTGTCCGAGGGTAAATAGTCCAAAACGGTTTGCTGGTTAGTTTTTGCATTCCACCACGTAGGGAATCATCACTACTCGTAGATATATACGAATGCATACGAAGATACACATTGAGAAGATTTGCCCACTGCCTTCGTCTAGAATTTAAGCACACGTCTCCTATTATACCCGTGTACAATATAATATTGTGTATTTTAGGTACGGTGTTTCTAATCCACCACAGCGTTGCGATTAAATTTTAATTACTATCGTGCGTAAGATGTGTGTAACAACTGATGCGGCAGTCGCGCACTAAGTGACGTGTACCGGTCGGACGTTTATTATACCGATTTATATTGTTATGTATATGACCTCGGTCAACGGCCTAACGACGATTACCCGTGTTCCGGAACACTAATGAAAATTTAATAGATTACACGACTGCAGCAGCAGCGACAGCGATTAAGACAAAATACGAGAAAGGAAAACATCATCAATGCGCCGCCATGGTTTTACACTGTTTCGGGACTTGGCCGAATGATCTACGGTCGGCGTCCTGCGCTGCTATATTATCATATTATATACAGATAGGTACGTGCCGAATCATCTTTTCGTGTTTTTGCAGCCGCGCGATGCCGCACACGCGCCTATAGTCTGCCGGAATCGATATATAATATAACAACCGACAGATACACCGTAGGCGGCCGGCGGTGGTAGCGGCGCACGGTCGCCCCCGGGGCCATAAATCAATAGGGCCAGTATACAATATATATAGGTATATATATATATATATGTGTGTATATGCTTTGACCACATGTCAGGTATATTATATCGGTCGTACGGTTTCGGATTGCCTCGACGCAGGACGGTAGTGATATAGAACGAGACAGAAGAAATCGTGTACATATATATTATACGTGAAAAAAAATGTATTTAATAGTCTGGCACGCGCCTTCAAAGACCAGGTGCTCCAGAGGTCTTTCCTATACTCACACATGTCGTATACCAGCTGGTATGCCGCCGCCATCGTCACCACTTCCTATCGTAAATACCTACGTGTATGTATTATAGCTGTATAGGCACACGGCTCTTTTAACAATTTGTTTTGTACGCGGCCCGACGATATCAGTATTTATTCGTATTATATATTTTGGTTTTACTGCAGCGCATCTCGGCATTCAAGGTCAAAAAAAAAAAAAAATTAGAACCACCGCCGTGGGAACAACACAGACGACGACGAACGCGCGGTTGACCTCTTTTTCGAGTTTTTCCGAGGTACAAACGAACCAGCAGTATAGCTATAGTTCCACGCTGCGTTTGTTCGTTGATGGTTTGTTTCACTAATACACGAAAACTGTAAGACATACATCAAAAGTACACACACTTTGTGATCCTCGAAACGACAACGGTGTAAAATCACCATGTACAATATATTATACCGTGCACGTAGTATTTTTTACATCGATTGTGTCAAGACATTTTAGAACCATCAACCTATTAATGGCAATCACATTTTATATTTTAATGGTCTTATATCAGACCAGTCTGTTAGATTTGATTGTGCGAGAAAGAAAATCTGATAAGGCTTATTATTGAAAGGCATAATATGCGGAATTCTTGAGTTTATACAAGATAAAATTATACTATTAAAGGCACCTACCTATTAATATTGCCGTTTAGAATAATCAATCTACAAATATACAATAATATTGTGTCTTTGAAAAAAAACCAATGTGCAAACATTGGTGATCAAAAATTACGCGGTTATCCGAGAGATACGCTTCCGAGATCTCTGCAAGAATTGCAGTTACATTACATGTACGTAATACTTCAATGTTATACTTGTTATACTTCAATGATTTACCCGAGGCATCGTTAAGGGCGCTTGATTTTTAGGGTTGTACGCGAATAAGAACAAAAATATAAATCATAATATAACACAATATATAAGTATATATAGTCGCGGGATTGTTAGAAACAACAAATATACTATATAATATATAGATATGTTATATTATATATTGTATACAATGTACTATATAGTTTACGATGTTTTATTATTATTATTATTTTGATATACGGCCAGAGAGGCGTTCGCCTTTTCGACTAGCCCTCGTGGCGGCTGCGGCGTAGGAATAAATTTCAATATTTATTTTTCGTAATTGGCCGCAGCGCGCCCGTTGCCGCACACGCACAGAACTCCGCCGCTCCCGCTGTTAACTTTCGTCGTACATCGCACACGGCCCAAGTACAGTCGCAGCAGTAAAGGCGCGGCGGCGGCGGCGGCGGCGGCGGCGGATCGATAAACGGCGCGCGCGTTTTACCCACAGACGGCTTTTCGAAATGCTGGCGCCAAATCGGCTTTCCGAAAAACCCGAATCGCAATCGTACAAATAATTCACACGATATATATTTCTCGTACGCCACAAAAGTCTATTATCCACGTTCCATTCACCTGCGTTTTTCCGCACGCAACGTCGTGGTTTTAAATATAATTATCATTATTAAATTATTACACACGTCTAAGTCTAAGAATCGTATAAAAGGATACCTGCAGCTCTGGGTTCTCGTATTTTTCAAAAATTCCTATACCACCAGTGAAGTTCACCGAGTGAAATCGCTATAATACCAACAATTACTATAGTCACAAAAAATGTCATTTCAAATTATCGACACGCTTCACTAACCCCTTAAACGTTCACATCGTGTTAAATCCTCCTACGTAGAATGGTTAAACGAAAATGATCGTGAGATGACTTACGTTTAATTCTTATACAGCCACCGATCTTGGAATTGCAGCAGTGTATAAATCGTCAACGGATGACCTCCTAGACTGTGTGAAAAAATAATGTATACCGTTTACTTATCGTTGCATTTGTGTATACATCTCAGATTGTGTGTTATATTTGAAAATAAAAACATGTGCTTGCTCGTAAATTATCGGATTGTTGTGTTAACCTTCGCAAATGTGAGGCATGCCCAATAGGTATATACCTATTCAACTTTTATAATATTATTATAATAATACACATCACCCGTCTCCAGACGTGAAGAATAGCAATATATTAACAATGATTGGCGGCGCGTCTATACTTATATAATATAATAATGTTTTATTATATACGACGCCGATACGTAAAAAAAAGGTGAACAATATATGGCGCATAGTGTTTTCCAGTTATCTTTACAATTCGCGTGAAATCTTCAACACTGGTAACGTTTTCTTCGTGTTTTATTTTTTATAATAAACATTATTTTCTTTTACGCACCGAATAAGAACTTAAATTATTCGTAAAGTAATCTCGTTTCGCACCTCTCTTGTTGAGAGTTTTTTTTTTCTACAAATGATATGCGATGCGCTGCAGGTACTCACGTTTTATCATTTTCTAATGTAGCGCGTATTTCGGTGAAAAATAATACACCTCTTAAAATATTATACAACGCGCTCGCGCATTGTTCTCAGGAGAGGTCGACGACAGTATATACGGTGTTAGCGCCGGCTCAGGGGAATATTATATTATTGTTTTAACATGCATCGAGCGCTTTCACTGAGCCGATAGCCGGATTTTTATCACGATGGATAAGAATCGGGTGAATAAAACCACAAAAATCAGAAAACAATGTATTTTGAACAGTCATCAATCTGCTATAACGATAATGTCAATAATCATTTTTGTTGGTCGATATTATGTAGTACCTAGGTACCTGTGACGTATAAAACGCATAAGTGAGAAACGAGAGCTTACTGAGTTGTGTTTATATATGCATGTACGTAATACGTATGAAATTCTTTAGGACTCTAGTCTGTTGGAGGTAAATCATTAATAATTAATTATTACCATACACGGCTGTTGCACTTACCAACGACGATATATATGCACTTATATGCGATGGCTGACTTAGTGACTTTGTTTTATTACTTGTTTGTACGTGGAATGTGGGTAAGTTATAATATTATTGTACTACGTCAACGATTTAACATACGGCGGAGAAATAATACGCGTCAATTGAAATATAAAATTATGAACGAGTAATATAATATGCGAATTTTAAACAGCGTCAATCACATCCTTTAACATTATACTCGTCAGTCGTTACTAAAGTAGTTATTCGTCATATTATTACCGATGAAATATAATAATAATGTCATTCTAATCATCCGTTCGAGACTCGAGAAAATTTGTAATCTCCTATGCAGCGTTCGTATACCTACATATTTTAAAGGTATTCGGTTGAACGTGTCGTCAACGTTGTCGTCATCGCACCTCAGCCGACTTCTATACATGATATCGTATAATACATATTATTATTATTATAATATCGACTGATAATATAATTACTCATTGTCCCATGCACATATATCATATTATACTATTTCATCTAGACCGCACGACATAATACGATATACATGACATTGTTTGATATATATATAAACGCACGTGCATTGGATATAACTGTGTGTTGACTTTACTGTTTGTCGAGAGGAGCTGATGTATAACGTAATATATACTCGTCTGTTTGTATATATATTATACACAGAGAGCCTAGGAAAGAACTGACACGAGAAAATATAATACGTCTTATGATATGCCGCGCAATAGAGTATTATATTATACTATGTTGTAGGCAAACGCTTCTCATATTATACAGTGTGATTCTTTTTATGTAAGATACACATTATGCTCAAAACTTATAAGGTTTTTGAAAATACTTGTTTTACATAATAATATTCAGTGATAGCAATACATTCCTTTAAATATATATTTTTACCATTTTTTGTCGTTATTAATTTTATGTTGAAAATCAAATATTGAACCAGTAAAACCCCACACGTTTGTTTACTACTCCAATCATCTATACCTCATATCCATTATTATAACTGACTAACTACACTTGTTCAAAATTAGATTTTTACGTATCGAATTATTTCGAAAGATACTCTTCTGCAGAACATGAAATTAAAAATGTACTTCACGATTCAAAATAGAAAAAATACATTAAAAAAAAAAATATTTTGTTTTAATACGGTTTTATATAATGCAATTATGTAAAAAAAAGTATTATTGAAAAATGTTCATAGTTTTCGAAATAATTAGGTAGGGTCTTGAGTTAAAAGAATCATCCTGTATATGTACATATCGTACACCACGACCAGCATCTGCGCGGTGGGTTAATTTCGAACGATGACGATCCGTCGTAAACGCTTTTAATCAACCGTATCTCGTGAAATTCAAACAACGTCGCGTAATGGTTGTTTAGCATTACGCCTCGCGTTGCCCCACTTGTATTCTTTCGAGAGATCTTAAAAATAATAATATATTATCGTTGCTACAAGTTACAACAGCACTCGGAAGACTATACGAATTTATTGTTATTAATATTTCACGTGATGCGTTTAAGAAAACATTTAAAATTAAAATCGATTTGATCGTCAAACTCCGCAAACCGTATACGACGCTGCCGCGAATAATGTAATGAAAATTATTATTCAAAGACCATGGCGGGGGCGTCCCGATATGTCATAATATTAATATATTATATGGCAACGATTTATTTAAACGTGTTTGGTTTCTATATACGTCGAAATGTGTGTTCTTAATGTCATACGAAACGATCCCAAATCGTTCATACTCTGTTTAGCATGTAATGGTCAATTTCCAACGTAATATTATTCACAAACAAAATACATAGACAACGATAACAATAATAATAACAACAATATTAGGGATATGTACCGCCATCCACTGTATGGGATCGACGCGACGACGAATAATTTTCCAGTTTGAAATAATTTTGTGCATTTAATATCACCGCCGCCACCGACGACGTCTGGAATTCCTGATTGCATTTGCAGGGTAGAGAACACTATGTGACAGCTATGTAGCCTTTTCGAGGGCACGTATAATGCACGATGATGCTGTTACGCCATCGATTCGCAGCTATTTGCGACGATACTCGAAATTGAGCTCTAAACAACGAACGGGGATTTCATTGGACTTGGTGCTGGCGGCGGCACACGTCCGTCTCACCGCTGGTATATAGACACTGTGCCTCAGTATAATACTATTATTATAATGTAAGTGCAGTTACAACTCACGTGCCTATGTGTAGGTACCTATATATTCCTAAATCCACCGAATTCCATCCTTTTAGCGTCGGAGTTGCCGACGAAGTGTCTCCGTCACGAGGAAAAAACATACAAATAGAACGCGTACATGTAATACATAAAACGAGTCTCCGGCGGTGGTGGGTAGCGAAGAGGAGGAGAGTGAAAAAAAAAGTTTCTCGATACGTGGTATAAATGCGCAAACGGATACCGGATTATGCGTTCACTATATGTATGTGATACGACCGTGTGAGCGTGTGTGTGCTCCGTGTTATTCCGTTTCGGTACGGCGGGTCCGAAAATGCGAACACACGAGTATCCGTTTACCTGTATTGCGTTATAATCGCGAGACTGAGCGTCTTCCCGACAACGGCAAAGACGTTAAGTCTGATCCTCGCGTGCCCTTTTCCTCTATACCTATATATTATTACACCTATATTTATTCACGTCGCAGACGGATTCATGTTTTTCGACACGGTAAACTCGCGCGCACATACACGCGCATATCATATACGAGGGACTTATATGTGTGTATTTTCGAGCGCAAAGTATTGATCGGTCTAGATATAAAAATACCCCGGAAGTCCCTTTTGGGATTTTGGACGTGCGGCGTTCGAGTGTCTAAACATACCTCTCTTTCTATCACATATTATATTATATATTTGATATCATATGTGTGGAACGGCATGCATTTTGTAATATATAGGTAGGCAACTAATATATTATATTTTAATATGCCATCCCATCGGTCGACGCGCCGCGGACGCCCTGGGATTCGGTCGAGCAAAATATCAAAACCGTTTAAGTGATATTAATGGACTGTGTGGGCAAACTGAATAAATAATAGTAATAATCAAAATGTATGGAAAAAAATTAACGCAGCTCGTTACCATCCACGGTATTTGACTGACTGCAACGGCTACGTTTTCAGTGCTGCAGGATCATATTTATGAGTGTATATCGCCGAATTGTATATGAATATCATAGTACGCATGCATGCTCATGGTTAAGCGTGCATGGCTGTCACACATCAGCCCCACCATCATCTCAAATCCTTATATTATCGACGCTTGTCGACGGTGGTTCAAGGGGGACGAAAGTAAAAGTTTGGCATTTTCTACTCCTCTGATTTGATTTCGTACAGACAAATTTAAAAAACGTGAAATAAAAACATTTTACACGTCTTCTGGGTATTTTCTTTTCCGTTTAAAATAATAATGTATAAGAGATTTTCCTTAGTACCTAGATGGATTTTAAAATGCACATTATTTAAGAAATTTAAATTTGCAACAACTCGTTTATCGAATAGAATAAAAATAAGTCACAATCAGAAGTTAGAAGAAAGTTTCATCAAGTGACATTACTATTATTATTATTATTACTATTATAACTTTAACTTTTAAGTGACAAAGAGAATATTACAATAATTGTTGTCGTTTTCTTATATTCTTATGAATGACAGTCTTAGTACATAACTATCCACTTATATATTTTATGACGTGATAATGAGATATAAACGTTTAACATTTCATATCCCAGTGGATTTTCTGTTCAAATATTAGTTCTTGTTAGAAGCACGAAGTTTGTAAATTATATTTTATAATGGATTTTGTAAAAAAAAAATGGTCGAATTCGAATGCATTTCAGAAATATATTCTACGTATAGCGTGTTGATTCTAAACAGAAACAAATTCGACAATCATGTGTTAAAATCGAAAAACTAAATGCCACGCAAACAATCAAGTGGATGAAGAAAATAAAAATAAAAGCAAACATGCGATGGTGTTTATCGTATAGGAAAATCGCATAAAAATAAAGTAACAATAATAATAATAAAATACTAAAAAATCAAGAAAAAAATCTATTGGTACTATCGTAGGTGTAGAGATGACCGAGAGCTTTGGGGCTTAGATGATAGTAATACGTTACATGTGCACGCCCAAACGCTGAATAATAATAATATGCCCACACGTCGTGCAGAGGTGTACTCTCGTCAGTGGCATCACTCCGGTCACGTTTTGTTTATAGACTCCAATGCTGTTCCTTTTATTTACCATATTTTATTCTATACAGTTATTGTAGAATTATGTACCGAAGAACTAAATGGTGTATTAGTTAAAAATATAAATAAAACGATTACGAATTTTCATGCGATATAAACTATGAGCTATGGTGCCACCGAGCGGTTATACAACACCACAAACACTATATTTACATAAAAAAATTAATGTTTATTCGATGAAATATAATTATTGTACAAACATTTTTTAGAATGAGCGTATAACTCAACGCGTGTGCTCTCGGTTATATTCGTTATTTTTGACGCCTAGAAAATATGCGCATTAATATTAGAGTTGTGTATAGATATATAAATCCTATACTAGTACTACATAATATTATATTATAAAATATAGTCGGCGTTGATATCAGTCATCGTCCCAAATTAAGAGTCTTAAACAGTTTGTATATCCATATGGATGCATTGTCTTATCGTTGGCTAAGTTGCTCTAAGTAATTATAAATAATGTATTGTTTTAAAATTCATTAGTATGATAATAATTTAATTGTTGTTCCCTTAAAATACAATGCGTTTAATTTAATTTCAATAAATTCATTTGTTATTTAAATTATATCACGTGATTACAAAATATGCACAAAATTAAAGTTACTTGGATTTATCATCAATATGGAGTTGACCGTGGTAGATTTAACGTTGTTTAGTTGGCAAATACTGACAAGGCTTGGTTTTATTATGGTCGGTTCCCACCTAAACTGTAGTGAAAAGGTTTTGTAAAAAGTGGGCACGGGCTTACGGCACGACTCACGGATAAGTTTTGTACGAGGCCCCTCTCATGATTATTATGCTATTATTTAAATCTTAAATTCACCACTGGGAGTTGACTTGGTAGCGTTATTTAATAAAAAGAAGAGTTGCAAGTATGCTGTAAACTCTAGTCGATTTGCTAACTCATTTTAAAAATTATGTTAAGTATAGCTCAAGATATTTTTTATTCAGATATTTTGAGCAACATTCGTTCAAAGTTACCATATAAAACAGACGTTTATAAATACAAACAATAATAATCAAATTGTAGGTATATTTAGCAGCTAAAATTATTACTTATTGATGGTGTCAGGATTGTGTCATTTTAATTTGTTTTTTAATCTAAAGTGTTGAAGTGCTAAAATATCTCATCCGCTAGAAGTTCAGTGTAACTTAATCAATTCGTTGATATAATCAATGTTCGAGCTTTTATTTTTTAATTTTCCATTGAATTATGAGTGTGCTACCGTCGTACGTTTTATTTTACCCCATGTATAACCTTTTTGACACATACAACTAATCTAATGACAGATTTATACAAAATATACAACCACGATTTTAGTGATGTATAATAAAGAATTATTATATGGTTTGAATTAAATTATACAAATTTTAGAAAATGTATGATGATGAAATGACATGTTACGACACCGATGAAAACCATTATCGAGATAACAGGATTTGGGGATGAAAATATTTTGAAAGTTTATAAACTTTTTTTATTTCAAAAACATTAAAAATATTATGGCGCCACCAATAAATTCAAAGTGTCGTTAGTGCTTGATTAAATTGAAATATCAAAAATCGACATAATTACTCATAGTTTCCGACTAAAATAAAACCGGCGATCCCAAAAAACATGTTATGGGGAATATTAATTGCTGTATTATTATGTTTTAAATATTATGATATAATATTTTACCATGCTTCTTATTATAAACTGTGATTATTCATTAAAGTCATAGAATATATGCAAATAGAAATGAAAGGTACTATAAATGTACACGCGTCCTCTAATTTGCACGAATAATCGCGAAAACTCTTCACATATACGGTCACGTGGAACGAGAAAAAATAATATATTTTCCAACAACCAATGCCGTTAATTTCCGTCCGTTTTTTTAAAACCTTATTGTTAGACAGCTAATTACAGGACATGTACAATAATATATAAAACCAATATTTTAAGTGAATGTAAGTGAATTAGACTATACTCCGCCATATATTATTGAACCCGTAATCGGTTCGAATAATTTGTAAACCAACACTCATAACGTGTATCAAGTAAATCCTATATTGTAATAATCTTTAGCCCTACACTTAATTTAATTGAAAAAGTCCATCTATAAATCTACGCTGATAACAAATACTGATATATTTCAAACATATTAAATTTTAAATAAATAAAAATAATAATAAATAACAATAATTATAACTATATTATATTAATTATAATTTATTATGTATTATTTATTTTTTATTATTGTTTATATTTAATCTTAAATTTTTTTATAGTGACATTATTGAAACGTAAATATAAACATAGTACTCAGAATACTAATACCTACATAGTTTTATATAGGTAAATTGTAGAAGTAACGAAAAAAATATAGCAGATGGAAAATATTGATTTCTTCCCGAACCGTTATGTTATTACCACATTTTAGACTGACTTGCTACCTAAATGATATTGCATGATAAAACATACAATATAATTTCTAGTACATCAGAGTATAATATTATATGTTTTGTTTCTATAATAAATGGGCTATATATTAAACTTAGTATATGCAACATGCTTAATGTTTTTAGATTGCATAAAGGAACAACTGCTGCAGTGCGATCGCGATGCACCGGAAACACAAGATTTGTATAATAATATAATTTGTTATCGGACATAAGTCGGCAGTGGCGGCTGCACAGGAACTTCGCGGTGTGAACACGTTGTCCATCATCGTCACCATCATCTTCATCATTATTATTATCATCGTCATAGACGTACGACGTCGTTCAATTGGCGTTTCGGCTCGTGCTTAAACTGGTTTTCAGAGCTTGACCAGATACGGTCGCTCGGCGGTACATAAAATGTAAGCGTATGTATAAAATTGTGTAGGTATGTATATTATATGCAGCGTCTGTACATATTGCATGTGCATCGTATATATATAGAGATACCGTTATAGTGATATTTATAATATTATTGTTCGTATGCGTATTTGTTTTTATCGGAATTATTAATATGATGACGTTTGTAATTATATCAAATTTGTCATCGTCGTCTACATCGGTGTATTAACCATAGTATTAATGTCTCGGAGGACAATATAAGATCGAGTACGTCAGAAAAATATCTGCGACAGCAGTGGCATTGGCGGTGGCGTAGTCGTCGACTATAACTATCGCTCCGGACGGAAACGGCATACGGCGAACGCTAGTACACGAGCCCCGCTTGCCATATGCCCGCCGCCGCCGCGCCGCTTCCGAGGGATTTACGAGTCAACAACTGTGCACGAGCGTGCATGGAAGAGTTTACGAGTTTTGCGGTGACGAACACTTTATTCGGCAGAATTGAATAAAATTTCGGAAAACGTAAATTTTGATGATAAAAAAATCACGTACCTACAACATATACGTCCGTGACGGCGTCGACAGAGTGTTATTATGCTGCGGTCTATATTTCTGAGTAAATATCACGTACCCGGTCGCTGATAGTCACCCGCCGTAATTAGCGCCCGCTATCGAGTTCGGGGCGCAAGAGAATAAGGGGACATTTCTCGTTTCTCGATGCTTTCGTACAAGTCTGTTGGCGGCGACTGCAGGAGGGTTAGGTTGTCGGTGTTGTGATAAAAACCGTGTGCACTCTTGGCCATAACGAGGGGCGATACCCGATGTGTGAGTGTGGGTATAGACGTCGTCTCGAGTGGCTTGAGAGCGGCAGAGCTGGTCGTTGAGAGAACGTTGAATTATGCGCTGACTGGCGCCCGCCGACGCAGTTAAAGTTTTTATATCATAATCTTCTAACATATATTATAATATACATATGTATATATATATAAACTTGTGAGATGCTGCACAATACAAAATCTTCTGACAAACTACACGAATACTATGTGATATAGCATTATTATAACACACGACCATGGCGTGGTACCAAGCGTGGCTTTATCATCAGATTGTTGTGCCGATTTCAAAGACGATCATCTCTGCACAGCGCGAATATAATATGATATAATATATGTTTTCATCGCTAGGTAGTGTCAAAATCGCTCAAATGTAAAAAAAAAATAATAAAAAGATTTCATTTCAAAACCAGATCACCCTACGTAGTTGTACTACGAGTTGTCGTCGGATAATATAATATACGCTATACAGGGTGGCGCATATACTTATACTTATACAGAGCGCTTTACACAAAAATGGGGAAATGTACCTACCTATACATAAAATTCTGTCTCGCGAGGAACAACAGCAGCTGCTGCAGCTGACTGCCGACTATACTTGTATAGTAATATATATATATATATAAATAATAAAACGCGTCGTCTCCGCGCGCCGACGAGTTTAGTATTTTTTTTCTCTATGAAATATTTTATGGAAGACTCCGATTTCTAATACGGTCGCTCGCATCTGAGGGTGCGCATTAATATAATGTATACGTGTATTATAATAAACACGGCGGCTGTGCCGGCGAGAGGTCTCCGCGGTAGTCACATACAATATTGTAATGAAGACGGGATATTATTGCGGGACCTCTACTGGTATTTCGGAATATTCCGGTCGAAAGGGTTACCGTGGAAACCAGTTTTGCAATATACGATGACCGTATCTTCCCCCAGCCACAAGCGTGTCTAAGTGATTTTTAGCCGAGTATAATATTTCGATTTTACTCGTGAAACGATAACAATGTGATTCGGTGAAATAATCGCAATACTGCAATATCACCAGTATTGTCATATAATTACATAATAATTACACATTGTATCATATTTACTACACTATTCACCTCGATGCGAGTTGTATAAGGGCACCCGAGTATATCTGATGATGATAACTTCCATGCAGAGTTTCCTGGAGATTAATTTTTTTCGCGTGGCTGTCGATTGCTTTAAGATCACGTCATCACCGGAAACGTGATATTTTTGATGGGACGCATTTTTTTGTTGTTGTTTTGGAGGGAGTCTTGTTAGCGCGCTCACACGCACGCACTCGTGCGTCGAAATCCCGTCACATACGATACGCGCTCACCCGCCACCGTCGTCGGCAACCACCCCGACGGCGATCAGCTGTTCTCGTGGGGAGCAGCAGCTGCCCCTCAGGTGAACACATGTTGCCGCGCTCCCCGTGTGTGCGTCTTACGAAACTTCGGTGGTACACAATATTGTAATATAGGTGTACCTACCTACCGATAATAACAAAAATATTAAAACGTCATTTTACGACCGTTTTTGCTGCAGCAAAGAATTATATACGTTCTTTACGCATTATTTCCGTTTTCGTCATAAAGTTTGTCACGCGCTTGGCAGTTTCGTTTTACGCATCGCGTTTTGGCAACCACTGGGCGTGTGTATATTTGAACAGCGTATCTGGCGGACCGTGAACGACTGGTAATTAGCGCCTAGGTGGGATCGCGCGCGTGTTGGTTGCAGCCTGCAAGTATTGTAATATTGTGTACACGGTAGTGCCGCCGCTGACGACGACTACAAAACGATGAACGACGATGACGTTATGTGCGCGACACCCACACCTGAAATCTATATAACCTAAAAAAAACATAGGCCCTACCGATAGTATTATTTGCATATGGAATCGTTTTCACCCGAAACTTAGGAGAAACGAGTGGCACACCTGCGCGAAAAACTCACGCAATACAACCGTCACCCGCCGCTTGCGATCGAAAGAATGGTAAAGTGCGCACGCTCTACGTGTTCTGTAAATTATTTAACGGGTTTTAAAAATAATTAAATAAAATTATTATTTCCTCTGGAAATAAAAAAAAAAATAATTTTCACAGACGACGTTCACGATATTATTCAAACTTTTCGGTGTGATAGTATTTTGTCAAAAAAACAACGATAAGAACTTATAGTCATTGAGGCACTAGGTGTGTTCAGTCGATAAATCGAAGCATACACATTAACACCAGTACCTGTATACCTAGAAACTCAGTTCATTGGAGATTTTACCAGTATTCGCTGTGGTTATGGTGCAGTATAATGCGTCGCGTGACATCAAAAAAACTCTTAAGATGGCAAGGGTCTCGTTGTTATAGACTCACATTTTTCCGTCTTTTCAATCTTCGTGTCAATCTTATATACAACATAATATATACAACATAATATATATATATATATATGTATATACATAATCAAACAATTTATTCTACGATGAGCAGTATAAAAAAACGATGGTAAGTGAAGTTAAATCTGAGAACGCACTTAAACAACACTATTCGACATACGCGGTTCTAGATCGTATTGTGCGTTGTCACCGATCTCCGGAAAAAAATGATGATATTTCCACCTGACAGTTGATAAGAACTGGTAACTATTGATACAGGGATAGAGGTAATGGTGGCCCCAATGGAGGAGAGGAGGGTGCAGTGCACTTGGCATACATATTAAACATTTAAGTACCTATATATAATATTACACGCGACTTATACAAACCACGCTGCTGCTGCAGTCGTTCGTGTCCTCGTTCGGAGCAATTATCACATTCGACGACGATGTCTACGACAACGACGAGCCAAGCCCTAACAAACATATTGTTTTTTTTTGTGTGCTGGTGTATATTTTATGTAATGTACGCATACAGTGTCGTGTGTGTGCAAGTTTTACACACAAATAACGAGCGTATCGAGTATATACATAATATACATAGTGAACCTATATATTATAATAAAATGTTAGGCTTACGGGTGGACGGGCGGTGGGGGATACATGACGGGACGGCCAAGCAAAGGATTATACGACGTACATCCGTCGAAAAATACAATATTATTATTATTATTATTATTAGAAAATGTTCTCACGGTGGACACGGGGAGACGCCCTCGGTCCGTACGTCCACCGAATCGTCGTTACTATAATAATACTATTAAATAACGTTAGTACATGTAAATCGAATAGGTACCCATATCGTACCTACAACTAAATACGAGTTGCTTTAATTACGTGCCAAAATCAACCTTACCGACTTATTCATAGCCTAATCTAACCTATCGATTTGTAAACGCGAATATCATATTAAGTATATTATATTTAATATCCATGAATATCTCAACGCTAATCGATCGGATAACAGTTATTTTAGTTGAAAATCAGTATAGTATTATTATGTTTACCTCTTCTTCGCCGGGCCCGACGGAATCGATGCTGTTGCACATGCCAGTAACCACGGACTGCTGGCCATCAACCGATACGCTGCCAGGTCCTTGCTGTTGTTGGACTTGCAGCGGTGGCGTGTGACCTGTTGGCGACATGTTCATCGCTGCGGCTGCGGCTGCGGCTGCGGCGGCAGTGGCGGCGTCCAGTCTGAGCTTCTTGAGGGTGGCGGCGGCGGCCTCCGGTCCGTTGTACGCACCACCTCGGGCCCTCTTCAACCCTCCAACGGCGACGGCCTCCACGATTCAACCGGGTGGGTGTAATGCTGCGTGACGACCACTACCAGCGCCAACATGTGGTCACTACCGCGGACCGGCACGGTTTCCTGTAGCAGCTTATCGGTGGTATCGTGTTATCGGTTCCGGACGACGACGAAGAAGACGAAGGTGGTTAGTAGACTCAGCGGCGACGGCAGGTCACTACTGCAGGGTCGGCGAAGACGGTCGACAGTGCACAGTCGTTTCGGCGGTATTTCGATTTGTGATAAATTATATTATAATATTGTATTCTTATTGTAGGGTAGGTTTACACACACGCGACGGCCAAAGAGAAAAATAAAAATTGAATCTCAGATTTACAATCGATCGATGTTTAATTTATTTATTTTATTAATCGGTGTAAAATACGCGAAAATTATAACAAACGCAAAAATAACAAAAAGGGACTTGGAACGGTGTGTGTGGTGTGTCTGTAAGGATTTGGGTACGTGTGGTGACTGAGGTGGTGGAGGTGGTAGTGATGGTGGTGGTTAAGGTGGTGTGTTCAGTGTGTAAAAGGTAAAAATGTCGCGGTGTGTGCGTGTGATCGCGGAACGTACGACTGCCGCCGTGTCGGAATTGCGTCTGATGTGAACGCCGAGGGCCGAGCTGTGGTAGCGACGGCGCGGCGGCGGCGGCGGCGGCGACTGCGACGGCGACCGAGCACGACCGGCGCCGAACCGACCGGAACAGGAAGCTTGGCGGGCGGTGGCGGTGGTGGCGGCCGTAAAACCCCTTCCTCCTCCGTCACCACCACTGCCACCGACGACGACGATTGCATTGTTTTCCATATGGCGTGTGCGAGTAGAACAATTTCAAAAAAAAAAAATCGCGTTCTCCGATGGTCTCTCTGACAATTACGGTGATGCTGTGCCGAAGGCAGTGTTGCGCACAGCTGATGGACCGTTAAAATAATAATAATAACCCGTTCGTGTGTGATCGACGACGGATACTTACTCCCCCGCTCATCGTACACGGCATGCCCATACGAATATAGTACCTATGTATATATATACGAGACAATCGTCCTTGCCCCAATCCACCGCTGCGTGTTTGACCGCCTATACGCAACTTTATTTATTATTATTATATATTTTGTACATGGGGCGTGTATAACGACTTTTTTTTTGTTTTTAATGTCAGAATATGGTTTGTAATATTAGATCGTTATTATGTTCGACTACCGACTTACGCGGGGTGTTTTGAAGTCTGTACAGGTCGACGGTCGCTTACCAATAACACTCGGACATTAATAACAATAATAACTACACCTACCTGTATGTAAGTGGATAGAACTTTAAAATACCATTATATTTATCTATATTGGATTCCGTTTCGGCGATACCGAATACAAAGACGGATTGTGCATAAACACACGTTAATATATGCACAACCTACTCGGTTCGCAGAGATCCAAAACAAAGTAATTATATATAATAAACAAATAAATATGTACAGTGTCCTAATTTTTAACCCGAATATCGTTTAATATCAAGGAGTTATTCGTAATAATAATGGGAAGTTGAATTATCCGTACATAACAAGACTTTGTCCGTGAAAAAATAAACAAATATGAAATACACCGTCATATTTTAGGTGTATGGCGTTTTTAGTGTAAATCATTTCACGGACAAATCGTTCTCTGTATACCTCGCTTTGTGATCGAATTCGACCAAAACGGGTAATACACCTGTAGTGGATTGGATATAGCACTTGTAATATTTTTGAAAGTGGTTCAAACTACACTCTAAACTCTTCTGATATCTATAAGAACAATATGAAATTTTCGTCAAAATCGGTCGAGTGGCTTTTAAGTATATTAACTAGAAACAAACATTCATTTATATAATTTATATAGTATAATATATTTACGTTAGTAGATAAGTAGTTTTCAAGTTTTTTAAATCCCGCACAAACGTTCGTTAATATACATATATATATATAACTTTAAAATTACATTTATAAGCTGATAACTTAATTGTTTGATAATCTTGCTGGGTAAAAATATTCCGGAATAATCGGTGAAAAGCAATTATTTTCTTATTTTATTAATTATATTCTACAAAATGTGAAATGGTTAATTTTTGTATACATAAAATAAATCCAAATATTATCAGATGCAAATAGAAGGTGCTAGGCAACCTATACAATAATAATAGTCATGACTTTGACCAAAATACGCCTTTAATACAATGCCATTATTATACTTTGGCCATTTTTAAAATAATTTTACATGGATTACATAAACTTAATAATATATTATAATATTATGTTTGCCCAAGTATAATATTTTTGTATATTATGTAATTTAACCATGAAGTAAACAATCAGTATATTTATACTTAAAACGCAACCACGATATAAAATGTCAAGTTTTGTACACGAACACAATAATATATAATATATCATGATATAATATTATAATTATTATAATTTCGCATAAAATAATTATAAATATAATTTTGAATCAGGAGCATAATAAATATATAATACAATTACATAACTCTCGTAAATGGTAAAAATATATAATAATATTTTTACACTATACATCAATAAATTCATGATGTATATAAATATATATATAGATACACCTAAACCTATGTGAATTAAATTTAATATGATCACTCGTTTATAAAATCAATTATTTATTGAAATAAAAAAAATATATCCTAATCAAATCATATTTGTGTAATGTTATATTGATATGATTTTGAAATCACTGTAAACTGTTTAATTTGATCAATTTTATAACCCCTTATTAATGCTTTTTATGCCTTTGAATAGTCAAAATTAGAACCGATTAGAATAATAACATAACATCATTATGTCATTTTAGATGGAAAATAAATTGCTTGTTGCAATCTACTATAATGGTTAGTTTCATTAATTTGATGTTATTTTATTCCAATAATTTGTTTAGTATTTTTTATTTTTATTGGATTTTGATGTTAAGTAATGAAAGATTATTAAAAATAAACAAAACAGTTCGTATTGAATCAACTGGCTTTAAGAGTCAAAATTACGGTTGGTTAATATTTTTTCAACTCTAGTTCTGAAGTTAGTGATTTTTACTAAGTTGTGGAAACGAAAAACGTACTTAAAATTTAAATACAATTTTATTGTACCCAAACAAGTACTTTTTTATTAAACTAAAAGGATACCTAGAAAAATGACTAAATAAAAGCTACGAAAAAATAATAAACATGTATACATAAAAAAAGGAAAACGCTGAAACCCGAACACTTAAGAATATATATATTCTTACGCTTGGTACTTCGAACATATTCATAATAATGCAATATGTATTTTGATGGAGTTATGTTCAAACGCCTGTAAAACAAATGCTGTTTGAATTTCTACACAGAGAACATTTTATTAGTTCACGATTGCTATACCACCTAAACATAAAGTGGAATATTTTCTTAATTTTTTGCGTCAAGTCTTTTGGTATAATTTTTGTAAAAGGTTTTGGCTCCCAACAAACGGAACAGGTAGCAATATAATGTACTATTAAGCGTGTTCTGACCATAACAATTGTTGAAAAAAAAATAAAATGATATTTTCGTATATGCAGTGCCCTTGTGCTTTTGAAATGCGGTGTTCAAACGTGGTTATAAATACAGTGATGAAAAATAAAAATGAGGTAACAAAAATAAACATATATGTCTATGAATAAAATATTACATTTTCCAACTTGTAGACAGATGGAAAAGTATACAATGCGTATATTATATATGGCTATACCTATGTACGTACAATTCCTCAACGACCACCCTCATACGAGGGACGTATCGTGCCTGGGGTCAAACGAGTGCCAAAGTCGGGTCAACTTTTTTGTTTTAGCTCAGTCAATTTTTAAAAAGAAATATACAGTTGGAGGACTTTCTTTATGAGTTCAAATTTAAAACTAAAAAGCCCTTACAACCCTTTAGCTAAGCCTTTTGACATTTTTCGTTCTCAGTATAATAATATATGTTAGAAAACATGGGTATTATATGGGCTATACATAACGTAAACAATTAAACAGTGCGTCGTATATAAACGATTTACGTCGTATATGTTGGTACCTACTAACTTTATCTACAGTGAGTGAGAGAATATTTAGGTAATAATAATGATGTTAGTGAATCGAGCAACCAATGAGATAATATCAGATTTTGCTTTCCTTGAGTTAGTTATAATATAATATACAACACGGAAATCTCATCAAATTTTACTTATATTATATGCAGTATTGTATAAAATGTAAGTACTATACACAGGTAAGCCATAACAGAATAAAACACGCATCGAAGTATCTTCTATATTAAATTATTATAATATATTATAGGTATTGTATTTTTATAAGATTTTAGTTTTTCAAACGGAACGCGGCCTTTCACGATAATAAAGACAGTCTATGTACTCTACCTTATACCGTATGTCTAGGAACTATTTTTATTAGTTTTTGACATTTTAATCTTACTACGTCGATTTTGTAAGTAGTTTCCTCTAAAATTACATTTTGGAGATCTATAGGTATATATACGCGAACAGAATAAGTTAAATTTTATTCGCAGTGTATAATAGAACGAGTGTCTAAAATGCAGTATAAATAATGTATATACTTAGTATGTTTTGTATTATATAAATTCAATGAATCAAGAACATAAAATGTCGTTAGTATATAAAAAGTAAATTGCACTTACCTTTTTTTAATTCAATATTATCCCGAGTATAAAAAAAAATCACTTAAGTAAAGTAATTTTTAATATCTCAAGTTTAATATCCTTATTTAAAAAAAAAATGTCTTCTATTGGTCTTACGAACCAAAACTATTAGTGAAAATAAAATGGAATATTGTTATCTAAATATTGACATGCAGTGTATTTTATTTACAAAAAAATTGCCTTTGTCTTTCATAGGCTTTGGAAACAAATTAAGCTCAATGTTCGAGTGAATAACTCTGAATAGAAATATAAACTCTGTTTACTGAAATATGAATTTATTTCGATTTAGACAACAGATTATTTTTACAGATTTCACACTGTATCGGAGTATTTGTGAAGCAACTGCGATATATTTACAACAAAACTCCAATTTCTTCATACCATCGCCCTAGATGGTATAGTAAGTTGCCTTAAAAATGTTACTGGACGAGAGGTTAAGCCGTTTGATCGAACGGTAAATAAAACGTTATTACAGACGAGCGACATTTATCTTATTTTAAGTCTCTGAAGTAGCAGATTTTCTGCACGTGGAAGTAAAAAAAAAAAAAAAACAAAAACGGAACATAAAATGTTATCGACAAGCAAATGATGATCGCTTTCTCCGAAAAAAATATACATAATAATAATACAGTAATCCTGTCTGAAAATAGTCCATGGATTTCGCACATGGCGTTTTTGAAGAACAATTACAATATTATGTATAAACGAAACTTGAATGCTTCTGTTTAATTAGTCATGTTTATAATAATATATATTTATTTATATCGTACTGAAACTAGTCATTAAGGCGATTGCATTATTTTCCCCTCGACGCGACGTCAATTTATGCCAATAATAATTTAACCGATTCACCCCTATTTGTATGACGTAACGATCAAACACTGAACAACAATGTAACCAGAGGCAACGCACTCTACATATTTGATAATATTATAGTATTATATTGCATATTTAATACTTACTATCGAAATAAATGTATTATTTGCTCATCTGTTTATATGTAATATAGGTAGTTCCGATTTTATTTAATGACCCTGCTCACTAAATTTTACTTAATATGAGCACACTACATTATTATTGGATCCTCATACTTATCGATTTCAAAACCCACCTCAAAAGTTCATATAGTCTCGACCTAAAAACATATTCTCCCCGTACATTATATATTAAACTGCCGTAATACGCTGTGTGGGATTAATTTTTTTTCATACCAAAATTGAAAAAAATACGCACATACAGTAAACACATTCATTTTTATACTTTTTCCTTTGATGATAACGCTTTTTTCGACTAAGACATTGTCGTTTTCATCTCGAAATCAAACACACACTATAAAAGACAAAAAATAAGCACTCGATTTATGGAGAGTTGCCAAATATCAGGTGTATGTATAATATATGTCATAATATGTACATGTATTCATATATTGTTTTGTTTGACATCCAATAGTGTTATTAATAGTGTTATTATATTTAGTGGTTGCATTGTTCCTACAAGTAAAAAAATATATCTCAAGAAATGTGATATAAAAAGGCAAGCCACTAAGAAGTCGATAAAATTACAAACAAGAATAAATGTAGGTATACGTTATTAAATATAGAATTCCAAGTTCATATGCAACTGCGTTGAGCAACGCATCGTTCTTGAAGGAGTTATGTATAATAAAACTTAAAATTGGATTTTATATAATAGTATAAGTTACTATCACTGGTATCTTAAATTATTATTATTACATTTATGAGTATATTTCTCTATTTCAGAAAATATTTAATTTAATTTTAATACTTAGAAATGCAATGTGTTAAATTTCTAGTCATAAGTATATATTTTTAATAAATGTTTGATTTCCTTATTTTGAAAATATTTCAATTTTCATTTTTCATTTTTAACCTGTATTTATTTTTGAAGAAATTGTAAGACTCTAATAATATTATTTACTTCAAGTTATAAAAAATGAATAATTATTGTAGATTAAAACATTCCAAATATTGATGTTTCGCGTGCACCTAAAACGCAATCAAGTCGGTATGACAACATTGAACATTTATTAATTATTTGAGTTGCGATAACATTTCAAATAGAATTTAAACTATTCGCGTATCCCCTGCAGTATGCATGTATGTGTTCGTAAAATATCTAAAAAATTATTACTAATTTGCTTTAAGTTCATACAAAATGTTTTAGAATAATATGTGTTATGTATCTATAAATATTATAATATTGATTCAGTTAGCTAACATCGACTTAGATCGAGGCATATTTTCATTATGTTTCCAAATATTATTTAATAAATTAAAATATTTTGAATAAAAGATATATATGCCTTATTGTAATTGTGTATTCACTATGTATATACAAATGCGTATGTATAAGCAGTAAGCACGTGTATCAACGATTTATAATATCAATAACAAGTAAAAAGTTTTTTTTCCGAAAGGAAAGAATTAAAAATATTATTATTAGAAAAATCACTTCGTTATTTCACGATTAAATGTACAACTATTTAGGTAGTTGATATTTACTAAATATTTATTCTCAAAAATAACACGAAATAATTAATTAAATAAACACTAACATACAGTATTAATACTTAATATCAAGGTAATCAAGGAAAATGTCCACGGTGCATTATTGTACAAAAAATAATAATGTATTACATTATTCAAAGTACTTATCTAATATTATATTTAAAAATATTTAATTTTTAAATACCAAATTATTAATATATCTTATATCAAATTTATTTTTACAATTTTTTTTATCAAATATTGAACAAATTATTATTTCTAAGTTGCACAGAATATGACAGGATATTTTAACTTCACTTCAATCATATTTTCATACCTTTTGTAGTTTACAAGAATTTATTAGTTTGGTATTTGTATAGTAAAATAAAGAAAATATTTTGTCTCAGAATAGATAAAATAGATTTAATACTTTCCATTTAAATCAATAAAAATGATAAATTTGATTTTGTTGCATACATCTCTTAATACTATAAATTACTGCTACTTCAAAAATGTAAAATTGTATAATTCATTATATATTTATATACTTATCATATTATAATATTGCATTTTCACCAAAACAAGTATAACTAGTTGTCTATATACTACCAATCATTCTATAGATTCAAATATGTTATTCCTCTCACATTTAAAGGTAACTACATACATGTTTTTAAAATTAACATTATTGAATTAATTAACATACAATATTGAAGTAGAAGATTTTATGAAGATGTAAGTGTAAGGATTCTCAATTTTGTTTTGTTAAAATGATTAAGAAATCAAACTAAAACTGTCTTTACTTATTCTTAATGAATTATAAAGTATTAAATTAACCTAAATCATTACAAAAATAAATACATTTAGTAGTTTGTCCTTGGGCAATAACTTCTAAAATATAATAATATCTTTGGCACATTTCTAATGTATTCTTAATATTACTATAATAATATATTGATTAAATTTAAAATAATATATTTGACTAAATGCAAGGATTTTGAACTAATTTTGTGAATAATGAAGCATTTTATTGTTCAGAAAATAATTTCCCATTGAAGAATATACAACTTTTATACAACTTTGTTGTCAGTAAAATTAATCACAAGCAATGTTTCTTTTGTTATTATATAATAATATAAAACGCCACATAGTTAAGTATTAAACCTTAATAATTAAACATCTTGTCACACAAATTACATGTACCTACATAAGTTTATTGATATTATATTATATATTGAGGTTTGAGGTCTAAGGGTCTACAAAAACTTTACAACGTTAAAACAATACAATTTTGAGGTTTTATATACAGGTTGTTTACAATAAGGGAACCTACGAACTTATTTTTTGTATATATAGGTACCTACTACTATTATAAAATCAGCCAACATTTTGTCAATTTAAATAAACTAATTACAGCCAAGGGGCGCTTAGGTTTATATAGTGTACAATATTATTATAAAAGTAAAGTTGAACACACCAAACTTTTAAATGTGTGTAGCCAAGAACCCAGGGCACAGTGTCTATAATATAAGCTTTTATGGAACTTAATCATTTCGTGCTGTTGTACAATTAAAACCTTACAAAGTATAAATCATATTGTTCCGTTTGCTGCTAATCTTTTGTTTCTTGTCTTCTGGAAATCAATTATATGTTTTAGAACACTAATGAAGTATAATGATCAATCAATTCGTTTGTATAATTTATAAAGAAAAAAAAACTTAATATAATTTAATAATAATGAATGAACAATAAATATTCGACATTTATACTCACAATTTGCATGATGAGATTTCAAATTAATTTATAATTCTAATAAAATGAAATGCTAAAACAATTTAAATGTAAGCTACATAAGATTTTTAAAAAATGCATATTTTTAAGTTGTAAATCACGAAATTTTAAAATTAAAAACCAATAATGCTTGAATAATTTAAATTATCAGTAGAATTGTATTGATAAAACAGAATACGATACGATAGGCACATACTTTAATCTTATAATGAACACGAGAATATTGTCAATATATTATTAGGTACTTCGACATTTAAAAAGTGGATATCAATAGACTGGAGTAAATGTTAATAAGCTGGCTACCAAATACTATGATAATAGGCTACGTAGAAATATAGTCATAATATGCGCTGGCCTATTGTATACTATAGTATGTTCACGTAAGTATAGTATATTGTGAAGTCGGAGAATGCTCGAGGTAAATGTAAAACAAAATTCATCCAACACATGATATTTTAAAACAAACACTTGCTGGTCGTACTGAGAGTTGAGCAAATTCCATAAAAAAAACAACATACACCGTAGACTTGATATCAGTGAAGATTATTCTCTTTCAATGCCCAATACATTTTATTAAAAATCGTAACCACGAAATGCTTATATTTAAACGCCCATATGATACTCGTCACAATTTTATTTCACATACAAAAAATAACACTAGACTGAAATAATTATATTACATACTTTACTCTGCACAATGTGAGACAAATTTCACCTGTACAACATGTGGCACTTAACGGAACCTGTTATCCAAATTCCAAGTGGGGATGAACAAAGTTCATTTATATACACATCAACACCTTATATGTTGATATAATATAGCAGCAGATAGTTGATAAGAGCATAAGACTAAAGTTTTTTTGCTACCATGAACCAACTACCACTGTTTTTGTGCATTAAATGTTCTTTGCATAAAAGTTGTGCATTCACACAGAGCGTATAGGTACCTGTTGTCTCCCCAGGTATTATTTTTTGAAAATTACTTATATACTCGTGGTAGCTTAGCATCCTCAGTCTCCGAAATAAAGTTTTAAGTAACAAGCTCTACATAAAGTATTATCAAACTATCGCATATGCTCGGCAATACAGCAATACGTTTTTATTATTCATTACTAAAATACACCGCAGTTCCGGTAACTGCAAAGAAATAATAATTATAATCTACTATCACAATACTGAAAATACCTACATAACAAATTGTGTCCACTAATAATATATGTTATCTATTTTGAGGATTTCTACCAAAATTAATAAATGTTAATCTTATTTAACGTTTTATATTCTTCTAAACGTTGTAGGGGAAAGCCGTCGGTTTGACATAAGCGCCTTTCATTGTTTGTACGAGAAATTTCTTTTTTTTGTGACGGTGAAATACGTCAAAAGCTTCATTGTAGCCTAGCCAAAATATTTTTTTTAGTTGAAAAACGTGGATATATAATACATTTTGGAGAGGTAATTTTTATAAATTGTCAATAGTTTTGAGAAAATTTCGTAGAACCACAAAAATAAACCAATCACTCGGAAAGACAGTGAAATATGTATGACGAGCTAGTTAATACAACAAAATCATTTTGGTTTCTCTATCGAAATTAATACAAAATAATATATGTACTGTACTTCTATGATAATATTCTATTTTGATTAAGACACTTTAGAACAGTGATAGGTACCTACTTCACATGTTTTATAAGTAGGTAGATGTTAAATGTTTGTAAAATAATATTAGGAATCAATTAATATAATATAATTGTTGTTCTAAAATGCGAAACTTCACTCAAGCTCGTTTTTAAAATATTATGTTAATTTCATTGATGACGTTATTGCTTTAGAATTTAAAATAACAATCGCATTATATTATATTTTAAATTATTACCGTGCACAGAGGAAATCCGATTGCTGGTGTATCGTCTATACCTATATATAACTTCCAAACTGATTTTGTATGAACGCTTTTTTTTAATGTTTCTAGAAAAATTGTATGAATCAATATGAACTTATATTCAAGCTTGTATATTTAGAGTAGAAGGTTCACTTTATATGTTTTATTTATAAAAACGTGTGTCAGAATATTTGTAAAAAAAAACTTAAATTATCAATTTAAAAAAATTATTCAAGCGCGTAACGCAAAGTTGACGTAAAAAGTAATTTATTGAAATATTCTTCACTTAAAAATATACTCGGCGCCTTTATAATAATATAGGTGTCTATATAGCCTATAGAGAACTCGAACACAGTATGTTGTAAATTATAATAATAATACATTTTTTTAACAAACTTCAGAATAAAAAAACTCGATTAATTTGGAACAATGTTTTTCACATGAATTTGAATTTAATATTTAAATAAATTATCTATTACAAAAATAAAACGAAAAATCTTTAATAGTACAGATATAATATGTATGTTGCCACCTTATTAGGTAACGACTATAGTTATCAATAGATCGTTTAGTGAATTGAGCGCGCCTAAGAATAGTTTGAATATAAATATTGAAGTACTTTCGATTTTATGGTAATAGTAATAACGATGGTGAGTGAATCGGATGCAAAACTGTTAATTATTACCAATGCGCTAATTTTTAAACATCGATAATGACAGCATTTCATCATAATATTATAACTTTCTATTGTTGTCGTTTCGCAAACCATTATAACTTTTATGTATAGATGTATAAGTACACGGTGTAGTTTATGTACAGATATGTTTTCTTGGATAGTCAGGTTGTCATTTTTTATGGTTATCACTTTGTTCTATAAATACAAACATAAGAAAAACATTCTCTCAAAGCTATTAATCCTGACATATTGTCTTAGTAAATGTAATATCCAAATGTGTTTTTATAATACTTCCGGTTACTCGTTCGTCAGAAAATCAATCAAGCACATCGCATTAGCATAGATTTTGCGTACCTATCAAGTAGAGCAGTAAAGTTCTCACGTCTGTTATTATAACATCTAAAATGTATAAGATTACCTATTTCGAATAATACAGTTCAGGTATTTATAATTATAGAATGTGTTTATTATTATACAACCCTTGACTGTCAAATAACTGAAAATTCAATCTAAACAAAAGTATTTGTATTTTCACTAGGTATATAAATGTCGGTACTATACTAACAAGTTAAATTACCTATTATTTTACCTATTACACAAACACCAGAGCATAACAGAGATAATAGATAACCAAACGTTTGTGGGGTTGCCAGCATTTTATAATAGCGTAGCTAAATCGTTATTAGTTATTATTAAGATAATACATTGTAATCTTAGAACAAAAAAATCATTGTGTTAAAACATATTCCAAGATAAATGGTATTAATTATAATAATACCTATATTACATTATATATAAGTATCAATATATATAATAACATACAAACAATATAACTACAAATAACAATAAATTATGAACTCTGATTGTTATTATATTCATACGTAACTAGCAACTCGTAAAAATACTCTTGTTCGCATTTGATTTATGACACGAGATTTAAACTCACAACAATAAAATATTTCAAATAAGAACATTGTGATAATGACTTTTATGCGAGACATTTTCCTTTATTTATTTGCTTGTGTTATTTTCGTCGAGCGCCTTAAAATTAATTGATGATATTATAATGTTTAAAAAATAAATAAACCAATAAATAAAATTATGTAATTATGTAAATCTAACCAAATTGTAATTAACTCCGTCATACTATACACGCATAATTGTATATAAGGGTATGAGTATGATATTGTTGTATATGTATAGTGTATTCGTTAGTCGTACTGACGGCAAATGCGAATAGACTATTAATAAGTTCTTATACGCACAGCTTGCACGTATACAACGCCATAATAATTATCGGTACATAATTAATTAATACGAATTAAGAACCATAACATCTATGTATAACGCTCGGCAATATAATATACTATACCGCCGTACCCGAGATTTAGTCCCTAGCTGGTATGGAAGGAATGTTAACAACAAACGCATAATGTTTAAATGTGTAACCTAACGCAGTATAAACGAAATAAACATAATATTAGGTACCTATTTAGCTTAAAATTTTAGATTATTGAATTCGAATGATGTTAAATAGACTTCCTAGAGCATAAGACATAATATTACCATATTTTATACTCAAAAATATGGTCGTCCAACTAACCGATGTAAAATAACTGTAGTTGTAAAAATGAACAATAATATGATATATTACATAATAATACATACGTCATATATTCAGCTAAATAATAAATTCCTGAATCAATTTTTCATATTTTTAACAACTAAAAATCGGTTTATATAAATATATGTTCCTTGGTTATTCCTTGGTATGCAATACTTCATGATATATTCTTATATTATGATATTAAGTAAGATATGTTTTAGTTTAAGGTGGACAAATAATAAAATTATTAAATACAATTTTGTATGTATAGGTACTCATATGTTATAAAAAAATAATAACTAATGGAATATGGTAATTAACGAAGTTAGTAAAGGATCTGAGTGAGATTTATTTATTTTATCCTATATAAGTATAAAATATGCACCCAAATATTATTATTTATACATTAGACATATAAAATACATGATGAAAAGTGATAATGAATATTTGTTCTCGTCACACGCTTAGATTTTTAATTTTCAAATCAATATTGTATTGTTAATTTAAATTTTAAATCAACTTTAATAGTATTTTTACATTGAAAAAATATACTCTGGGCTCATAATGATTAACTAAAATTATGTTAAAGTTTTACTTTTTTTAATGACTACTTAAATACATCCGAAGCAGAATTTTTTTCGATTTCAATGTATAAAAATAGAGTTTCAAACAAATAGTTATAAGTATTTAAAATACATATAATTATCGAGCTATAAAAGTTTTAAACTGAAAGCTAATAACAAAAAAAATATCTATAGTTTGTATATTAGCTGAGTTGATTGACTAGAAATAGTGTAGGTATACCGAGGCCCCGCCAAATGCTGACCCACTACTTCGCTCATCAAAACTTTGAATGCTTAGTATAGGTATCCAACGAATTAAATGCTCATTCGGATTTCCATTTTTGTGTATTAAAGTACTCTAGAATATATTTCTCTTCAAAATTTGAAATTAAAAATGCAGATTATCATTCAAAATAGTAGTAAACTTAAAAAATTATAACAATAGAAAATGTAAATTAAATCAACAATAACATTTTTTTTCTGAAATTTTGTTGAACAATAAATATTTTTAACATTTTTTAATTTTCAATATTATACTCATAATTCGTATACTACATTTTTCCTTTCGAAAATAACTGATAGTACAATTCAACGACATACACATGTCACGTGGTTATTCGCAATTATAAACAAACCTATGTCGAATTATTGTTGTATCATATTTTATTATATTGTATAAAATAATGTGTGTCGAGAACTATAACATGGTGAACAAAACCCTAACCGTGTTTTTACTTTTGGACGAACCACACAAATTTCAATTTAACCAATGACCCGTGAAATTTAAATTAAGAATTCTCCGAGGTCGCGGGCGAGTATACGGCGAGACAGTTTTCGGATCGTCGGCGCGGTGGACGAAAATAAAAAACCAATCAAAAACCAAATTAAAGCCATTCTGATAAAATTATATTATAATCGAAACGGACGTAAAAACTTAATTTACAGATGTCAATAATAATATTACGATCATCGAGAGTGGTGTGTCGCCTGGTCGTAGCTTCGTAGGTACTCATACCTTTGATAATAAGTGTCGAAACGTATTATGTGTATAACGATGTACTCGAATCCAATAAGTTATAAACGTTGTAGTCGTCGCACAAGGAAATTTTATTAACGCGCACGTGGGTTTCACATATTATAATATTGTTGTATTACAGAAATCCTAAGTCGTGAATTGGGACTGGCGCGGTAACGGTTGTTATATAGGGTGGGCCTTAAAACTTGCCACGCTTATTACAGGCAATTGTGATGTGACGTCCAAACAATATTAATATCGTTACTCGAATTCTGGTCAAACACACCGCTATTAATAATAATTGATACGTGATAATTGATGGAAGCGAAATCGTTTGGTGTTTATTTATGGCGGTAGGAAATTGGAATCATACAACGACGATTGTTCGTGCACACGCGAGATCGCTGTAGAATTGCATATTTTCTCAGCCACCTCTCATACACATTATTATAAAGCCACCACGTAAATAGGGCTAAGTGAACAACCCCCCTACCCCTTTTTAATTTGTTATTCATCGACGTAGTTGATATTATAGTATAGTGCACCAACATACCAAGGACTGAACCGCACCGAAAAAAACTGGAAACCAAAGAAAATATTGGAACTAAAATCCTGCGCCTTATTTAAATTATTTATAAGCTAGAACCAATATAATATAATATACAAGTACTGATATTATTTTATAAAGACTTTTTTCCAGTGTTGATGGCTTTGATTGTTTTGATACATTTTTTGATATTAATTCGTGTACAGATTATAGGTATTGGAAATGGTAATTTAACTTGATTCTAACAAAAATATACATTTTTAATTTTGTGAACAGTAATTATAGTTTTAATTGTTATACTACAAAACAGAACTGAAATCATTAAGGTTTTAGTTCTCGGTGCGTGTGTACTGTATATAATATTGATATATATATATATGTATATGTGTATTAATATTCATGGATATCGGAAATTGACAGATTCAATTATCGACGGTTAATCAACTAGATGATGTTGTTTCGCAAACTATATAGCTTTCTACTGTACATATATCTGTGCATTTGACTCCTCGAACGCGTGTCATTTCATATAGGCTTTAGCCGATATATGAAGTTTAATGAATCGGTCACATTATTATGATCATATTATATTATAATATACTTGAACAACATTGCAATATTTGTACTGTGCAGGAAAGAAATGTCCTCTTAATATTGTGCCCTCTAAAAATATTTACCAATCGAAAGAATATAATTGTTTCCATTACTCGTGCACCCATGTTAAACTAATAACTCTTAGTGTACATTACAGCTACTGGCGGACCATATCAGCGGTTTAATTATATGGTGTTCCAGAGCAAATCAAATTACATTCTGGACTCGGAAGTCACATATTTGATTTTTCGGTCGCTAACCATTAAACGCCAAATCAATTTTCTTTTAGTTCTCCCAATAAATTCACAATAGATTTGACACGACTCGACATTTTTTTTTGCAGTAATTGAATACAACTCTCTGGCGTAGTGTCTGCTAGATACCATGAAATACAGACACAATTAATAAACATAATTACATACTTACTTACTGTTTGTTATTAAATAATATAAAATCTTAACGAGGACGCCGCTGAATAAAAATGTATTATGATATAATATTATATTATTAGGACGATGTTAGTTATTGAGAGTTTTGAATTAATAAAAGTATTCATTTGCATTTCAAAAAAATTGATCACGTGGACGCATTGTAAGAGCCGTGGTGTTAATATAATATTGAAACACGTGTTTTTTTTTCATTCAATGTTCCACAACAATTAAAGTAACATCACGTACAATACTATAATATATAATATCCACCCTCTATATAAAATATAGCTATAAAGATTAAAAGTATAAGTAATACTCATGAAGTACTCAATAAAAAATATACCCACACTATATAAATTGATATCGCATATGAAAGATTACAGAGTGAGCACATGCGATTACACAGTTGTTGTTCTCAAAACAAATTCAACTATATTTTCACCCAAAAAGTGATATTTGATTATTTTTAATACATTTTTCTCAATATACCAACAATATTAAACATATTTCTAAAGGGGGACTACGAATAATATTTATACAATCATAAATATTTAAATTAAATTAAAAATAACAAAATACCTTTATGATTTTTTTTTGTAAAAAAATAGAACTATGTATTTATTATAACAAGTTATGTATAATGGTCGTCTTCGGCAATTGTTATACAAACATATGTACATATTATGACGAGGAGATTATTTTTTCTGAGTTATAGGTTGACAAATCCCGTCAGCCAGACGAATTACAAAACGTGGCAAGTAATCCTATATTAGTATTCGTATATTATATTAAACATGTTTTTGGCCGGCGGGGTCGTCGATAGGATGATTGATGATGTATTTCAACCGTCCGCTGGTAGTCACTGCTATTACTATTCATTTACTTATGACACCTACCGCAAGCGCCGCCGTGTTTTCCGGAAAATTGATCATAATATTCCGGCGAGTCTACAGTATAATATTATTATTATATGACGGCAATTTTGTCGAAATATTGTTATTATGGGAACTGAACGAGAGCAATCTCTCGTCGACGACGTCCATTAGTTTATAGATAATATTATATGATTACATATATGATATATTGTATCATATTGACATACCGCCGAAACGTGGAGACAAACATCTACTAGGGAAACGTTATACACCATTATTAAATTAATAATATAAATCCTCAGACCCTCCATACAGACAATTGTCAACTATTCCCTTCGTTGGACATATTTTCTGATGACCTAACCGTGCCGAGTCTACACAGTCTAAACGCCATTGAAAAAAATCCGGAACGAGCTCTTTAGTTTTTGAGGACCTGAACCAAGATAAATATTTGAAAGTATTGCTAGGGGCTTAACCAAATTTTGTCAGATTGATAAAATTAATATTACCATAAATTAATGCTATATATTAACAAACAAGTATTTATCTGTTTTTGTATCTTGAGGGCTAGAGAACAACTCCGACTTTTAACTCATATTATTCTGTCGTAGAAGTAGTTTATTTATAAAAATATTGAAAAGTAAAGTATTATATTTCAATACTTTTTTATGCAATGAAGAGATTACTTTTACGATAATTTCATTGTTATTGTTGGATACACCGTTCAAACCATACGTATATACAATACGATTTAAGATAGTCTTCTATGTTTTTAGTTATAAAATACTATTAATAGGTTACTCATAATATTAAGGTTGCCTATTATTGTTAAGAATTCTTAATTTTTATATACTATCGTTACCGATAATCGGATACAGTTTGTTAAATATATTTAAAAAAACTATTTTAATCATATTAAAAAATCAAACAAAAATAATTGGATGTCATACTTATAAAACAAAAAAAAAACTTACTAAATACCTTATCTGCTAACCGCAGTGGTCGTTATGAAAATTAATTAGTCGATAGACACTAGTTAAAATAAAAACCGATGTTGTTATTTGCATTCTCACCGACCAAATTATAACTTATTCTTTGCCTATTGATAATTGTTTTTTGTGTTTAACCGTTCAGATAATTTTTTATCGCAGTGGTGTGAACACGTTTTTTTTCATCCCCGACCAATGATGATACGAATTCAATTATTATTTTTTTTTTTATTTAGAACTTTCAGTACATATGAATTACTGATTTGAAAAAATTATTAAATGGACTAATACTTTTAGTGTATTTATTTTATTATTTATAGTATCCGTTATTTATAAATTTAAAATAATATTATTAATTATTATATCAAGAACGGGTTGTCTAGAAAATAGAATTGGAAAATCATAAGAATAAAAATATCTGTCTTGTGGAACTGAAGTACGTCGAGGCAGCCGTTCGATGAACCGAATAAAATATAAGGCTTGAATGCATGCAGAGAAAAAACGCACCCGACATCTCCAGTCGTACCAAAAATCTTAGATGAACCGGAAAGAAGTACAAATTAGATCGTTGCATATTGTCATACTATGAGTGTATTATGTTAAGGGCTAAATTTCAACACTGTTGACATTATTTTCAGGGATCAAATTGAGATGCAGTATGAAACTCTCCCCTACTTTTCAACAATAGTGAACTTTCAATCAACAGTCAAGCACTCGGTAAATTTGTTCGACATTAGAAAATTCGGCATTTCTAAGTCTAGACAGACATTTTAAAGGCTACAGCCCACCCACCTCCCTCCCATACATTTTTTAAAGATTGTCTCGTTGAACTGTGCAGCAACTAATTAATAGAGACTGAAGAGCCGACCACGGAGGACTACTATTATACGGCTATACACCATCATATGCGTGCGCCTATGCCGGCCGGTGAAGGCCTAGAAGTTCTAGGAGTTAGGTAATGTGGGACTTGGTAAGATAACAGGAAATATACGTATTCGCTTTTTCCCGTCGATCACAGGCACACCAATTATACACATTATAGGTACTTGACGAAATATTGTGAACTGTGGAGCATATGCGTCGTACAGGTATATTATATTATATATATTATTATATTATTGTGCTGTGGCACACGGTACACACATAGTGGTGTAACAGAAAAGTTAGGTACGACAGAAAATCACAACAATATAATATAAGGGGGATACAATATTATATAATAAAAGTCCAACGTAATGCCGTCCGAAATCGTAATAAAAAAGTAATTCACGCGTACTCGGCACACTCGTTAACGTTTTATTGCGTATTTGTGCAGTATACGATAATCATAACCATTTTACTTGGCCGCATTCGTTTTCTGAGCGATTCAATTCATTCAACCTTTTTTTCAACTATTAGCGTAATTAAACGCGATAGCTATCTCGTCGATGTGCAATAATTTTATATATTAGAGGTATATAGGTACATAATATATAATAAATATATATTATTCGTTAATTATATCTTCCATAAATCAAATTGCAGTTAACAACGTGACTCGGGAATCGATCTTTTTTATTATACTTGTTTTTATAATATAATTATATAGTTATTCAAACTAAAAACTTTGGTGTTTTCATTCTGTACTGTTTCATTAAAATTATTAACATTATTGCGTTTGTATTTGTCACTTAAAATAAATGGTTTCTCTGAGCAATCACAAGCGCCGCGTCTACGATCTTTATGTATAAATAATAAATAATGACTAATAAAATGATTAATGTCCATTATTTGAGTTAATTGCACCAATGAAAAACTGTTGTTTTCGTAAACATAAAAAATAAATAAATTTCCCTTTTATTATAATATGAACCGTTATAATGGTTATTGAAATATTGCCAAACCATAAATTTGATTTGATCGTATAATACATTTTATTTGGACAAAACGTAAAATTAATTAACGTTGCACCGACAATTATTATAATAACAGGAGTCATATAATAACAATATAAATTAAATAAATAAATATACTATGCATATACCTACATGTAATAGTTAAACATTTTGTTTTTCAATTGAACGAGTTTGCAAAATAATTTCTTTTGCGCATAATAATAAACAGCAATATAATCATTATGAATTGTAGAATAATATTTGTTTTTTCTTCTAAACTGACTTCTCAGCTATGGTTAGGTTATCTGCATACAGTAGTGAGTAGAGCCTGTTTCACTTCAAATAAAACCGATACTTTAACGTAATTTATATTATAAAATTATAATATTATGTAGGTACCGAATGTAATTTAATAACATTACGATAACATATGATATTGGTTTGAACGATATATTGAGTGCAATAAAAACAAAATACAATACTATACTCTTCCAGATCTCTGCAGATTTTATTGATATTATTGAAATATTTTGTAATAAGCCATCTATCTCAGAGGACGAATACGCACATTATAATCATCTATTGATTTGTGTTTAAATTACGAATAAAAATTATTTGTCACAGCATGTATATAATAATAACATATGTATGTATTAAAAGTTATAACCTAGGAAGCATTAGTTTCTAAAAACATTATTCTTTAATATAAATTATAATATACCTACGAGTGCGCGCATGCAAGCGCACGTAGGTATTACATAATTTAATTTGATGGTCTTTGTAAACGTATTCTTATATTGCCTTAAATAATTATTTTACAAGCGAGTTTTGTTTAAAAATTAACGTTTCATTCCTGAAATTTCGTAATAACGGAAAATTACATCTCGGGTGTAAAACAATAATTTTTAATTAAATTATTAGTGTACCTACCTATACCTGTATGTGTTAAACCCGTGCGCAACCGAGTAATGGAGGTATAGTTATATCGGACCGAAAACCAAAACTATAAAATCGATAACTTGAAATTAATTACCTCGTAAAACAATAAATGTGAAAGGATTTATTTCCCCTCTTTCTCCGGTTTAACGGTCTAAACCACGAAAAAAATACAAATTACAATATGAAAACGAAACGAAATAGAGGCAAACAATTATTTTCATCGATAGCATGGCGGCCGCATTAACTCTCCCGATGGTATATGCTACTTATATTTCTGTTCAAAACTAAACGACTACTGCAGCAGCTCGCGTTGAACGACCGACCAAACTTGTGTTCTGATTGAATTTCCATCATAAACGATAAACGCTTAAGGTCGTATAGGACGACAGTTTACAGATACTCTGTAGGTCAACACAACAATTTAGTACAATATAAGTCTTAGTATTACGTGCTGTCGAATATAGTCAGAAATCAAGTGTGTTATTGATTTATCTGATTGATTGTTGACTAAAACTGTAGCCAGGTAAATCAGCAGACCCATTCAACTGTACAATCGCGGTCGTGAGACAAATAGAATTTTTTATCTTAAAACTAATAGAAAATGCAAAACCCAATTTGTATTTCAGACACGTAACGTTCCATGCGCCACGAGGTAGCTGGCAGTAAATTATATTGAAGTCAAACAATTATTTTAATAGAACATCTAAACTGTCTTTGACACGCGAAATGGTCTCTACACAAAAACTATCGTACCTTTTTCAGCCTTGAAATAATAATGGACACATTTTCGATAGTTTATGTCAGGTAAAAAATAATTGATGTTATGTGAGAAGAAATAATATTATATAATACTTGGAACTTACTTTCTTAACTTTTTAAGAACGAAAAAGACAAACTTTTCATGTATAAAATGTTATTGTTCAACAGTTGAATTATTTCAGTCAGCGCGTTCTGTTATTACTCATTAACTATTAAACTTAAAGAACATATTTTAAAACATAATATACAGATCGGTAAATTACTTCTTAATATTGTATACTTTTTACTTTTTATATGTTTTCTATATTTTTTATTAACAATATTATTTTATATTATTACTCATTTTGTCAATATTGAAACATTTTGTTATTAAATATCAAGATATTATAATTATGTATAGTCTTTTTTATAAACGTTGAACTCAAAACTACATTATACTCTAGAGTAAAAATGGGGTAAGTGGGCAACGCTCTGTTGTACAGTAGGTGTCGAGTGGGTCACTGCAAAGGATGTATTAAATTAGAATTCAATAATACATCATTGTAGACGAAAAATTATTCTGAGCGGAGACAGCACGTCAGTCAATATTGTCAAGTATATTTTATAATATTTGTCAGCCTATTGGATAATTATAGTTTATAGTAAATTTATATTATCATTAGGGACCTAGTAATTAACTTTACTTCAACTGTTAGGTCGATTTATATTTCACAGGAACATTGCATATATTTTTAAAAAAATATTTATTTTCATGGATTTAGTATGGGTCATACAACTTATAAGAAAACCTTTATAAAAATATCATGGCTTTGATATAAAAATTGAACACTTTATACATTTTAAGAATTTAAGATCGAACTACACTTCGTTAAAATTCTAACTACAAACGATCATTAAAAACTATTGTGCATTTACACTCAACTTAAATTCCAGTTATAACAACTAATGAGGTACCTTGTATTAAATTGTTAAGATTTTTAGCAAAATATTTTTATTCATCAATTATCACAGACAAAAAAAAAAACTAAAAATTAAATCAAAAATTTTTCATGACAATAAATAGCTCAGAAATAGTCAAAATATTTCAATGTTAATATAAACATTGAAATTTTGAATGAAAATGTCATGTATTCCCGATGATTTATTATCTACTACAGTAAAATACAAAGTTAGGTTAGTTCATACAAATTCCCGTTGTTCGGTTATTTTTTGAGCTTTGCAAAAATATTCAGAAAATTATTTTAAATTTTAAACTTTAACCTCTCGAAAATACTTTAAATTGTAAAATCAATTAATTTTGTTTCACTCGGAATCTAAAAATATAATGAGTACCTAACAACTAACAGTAATGAATTTTATTGTATAGGTTAGGTACCTTATTCCTAGAAGATGATATCATATTGTGATGTATTAATATATCATATTGTGTCATCAATTGTAATATATTTTTTTTTCAATTTTAGATGACTATATTTCACTGTACCAGGATCAGGGAATTATTTTTAGATTGTTTCAACGATCATAAGATTTATGTTTTTATACCTTATTGAATATTGTTTTAACAAAAACAAAAGTGTATGATGAATGAAATATTTTTTTTTATCGTGTGTGGATTAATTTTTTTTCATTCGCCCTAATAATTTCGTAATTTCGACTTTAATCCGAAAAAGCTTACCTACGCGAAACCTTAAAAGGATTTGGAGACTTATCACTTCAGTTTTAAATTATTTTGATTGAATTAGGACTTCTTGTAATATTGTTTTGTGAAAAACTCGTACATAATATTAAACTGCAATATTAGGTACTTAAATAATAAACTGCTGAGTGTAGTTATTTACTCGTGATAAAATAATGACATGATTAATTCCATCCACCAAGCGCGGGAATATCAATGATTAATAGTATAACCACGATAACAGAAGTTTTTTTTTTAATCAATTTATAAAAATTATTTATGTTACATTACCTATATATTATACATTATACATAAACTATTATACCATTAAGGCTGCAAACGATTAATTTTTATATAAACTACAGCAACTGTGTACACATTATATTACACAGATTTACACGGACTAGCTATATACAGATTGAGGGAAAATCAGACATGTCCATAATTATTATGTTCATGTAGGTACCTACTACCTGTATACATCATACAGCATAATATAATTACGTTTACAATAAAGCTCAGCGGAAACAATGAAAATCAAATAATGAATTAACATGTTGGTTTGAATTTTTTTAAATTACTAAAAAAATTAATGTGAGTTTAATATAAATGTTTCACCATCTGTAATAATATGTTCAAACAACTTCCATGGCATAATTGTTCACAAGTTTGAACATTTTTATAGGTATTGTGTTTTTTCATAATGAAGTCCGAACAGAAAATCACCAACAGCCTCTCACGTTTTACTTTTATGAATACCTAATACAAGGTATAGTATTTAAAATTATTTTTTAATTATGTACTTTAAATAGCTAAGGGCTTGTTAGTAAAGGACCAATCACTGTAAATTATGACAACAACAAGTGCCCAAAGTCCATAAATCTACAATAATATATAAATCTTCGGAATTACTAAAACGATTAAAAAAAAAAGGTGTATCATCAGAAAGCTACAATATCCCGAAAATCTATTAGGCTATATTTTATCTCTATAAGTGGCCTTAATTTTTTTTTTCAAATTTGTGAACTTTTTATATTAATATTAGAAACAATGATTATAATAAATAATAATACATTTTTTTTATTATAGGGTGGTTGCTATTGGTTACAAAAAATTAAATAGTTATTATGATTTAATATAACTATTTTAGACCAGTATTTTATATGACTGTGTTGAAACTCTTTAATGGATATTAAGAAGGAGTAAATCTACGAGAATTTGTCATAACATCAGTACGCCGATTATTAAATGACTAATTGAACACAAACTTTGAATCATATATAGAGTTGGTATTTTTAACAGACATTGAAGTACACGAAATCAGCTAGCTGATATATATAGGTGAAGTGAAGTTTGCATATTAAAAAAATATGTCTTTATTATTTGCGTGTTACTACTTTATTGTCAAACAACGTTTTTGGCTGATAAAACACTTCATCTATTTTATTTTAACTTTAGGTCTTAAAGGTAATACGATTATAATGCATTCGACTATGTTCTTACTTATGGTAATATAACATGGGAATGTTTTACCCATTAAAAAAAAAAAAAAACGCAGAGAATCCGATCAGAAATCGACGTCTGTTACTCCACCTCATCATATTATTTGTGTTGGTTTGGCGATGTTTTCTAGGCGTACTGCGAATGGCTTCGACGAAGTCGTAGTAACGATGACTGCGTTTTATATAAGACTTAGCCAGACGCTCCACCCTCGAGTAGCACTATCAGTCCTATTACGTTCGTTCGTTCATTTGTTATAGCTATCTCAATTTATTACTATATTAGGCGCAAATAAATGAGATTACAATCACGTGAGTGTACTATTTAAGGCACTATTGTCTTTTATAGTTATACCCAAAACAATGTTATGATGTATTCATCATTCACAATATAAAATTGTACCGATAGGTATGAATTATTGTAAAAATATTAATTCCAATTAATATTGATTTTGAAAAATATAGGGGTACCTGAAATACTCAGAATCCATCCACGATTGTAACTTACTCGAAATGTTATTACATGACCACCGAACTGTAAAATATACTTCAGCGTGTATATAAATTGTATAGTTTTAAAAATCGTCGACTCATTTTTCTCTCTGGAGCATGTTAAATATACGATATTACAATCTCTGATAAGACATCGCAAGATGTCTGCACCACATTGATGGCCATTAATGCATTTTTTACGTTTCCGTTTTCCATACGTAAATAATATAATATTATGTTAGCAAACATATTAACATGTACATTGTACATGATCCACACGCGTATTGAGGTAGCCGTTCACTAATCCGTTGTAAATATTATTGATAGAAATAAAAACAAAATTAAAATCGTATATGAGTATATGACCTTGTGCTGATGTGGCAAAATACATTGCCACATGGAAAACTTGAATGTAAATAAATAACAGTATATATAAATACATAAATGTATATATTATATATTATACATACAACTTAGTTATGACTTATAGAAATAGTACTAAGCGAATAACGATAAAGCCATCCAATGATAATATTATTTGATAGATATCGTTATTCTTGTAATTATTACTGTGTTATTCGTGAGACATAACACTGAATTGTATTTATTTAAGTTTGAATTTTTCTTACATCATGAAAAATAATGTATAGACTTATTGTATTGTTTGTATTAATACAAAATCTCCTATACAGCCGAATAGCAGAATGACTTCCATGTTCTGTCGGTGTTTTAGTTTTTTTTTTTATGATTATATTATATTTTCAGTGTTTTGGCATAAAAATAAATTATACTTGAAAATATGTGAGTATAATGTTATATTAAAATAGATAATGCTAATAATACCATAGGCTTAACTATAGGGGGTTCGGGGGTGCTTCATCTACAGAGAATTTTATTGTTTTAGACCCACTCAGATTATTTGAGTAAATCGTAAATATGTAAATTCTTCAGATACCTACCCACATAATATTGTCAATATTGCAAACTTTTTTTCGCAGGTTTTACAATTTGAAAAATACCTATTAATTTGTTTATACAATTATACATTTAACGTATTATAATCATATAAACGTATTTATCCAGTGATTCAGTATCAGATCTCAGCTTAAATATTTAAAAACAATACATTACAAACATATTCTAATAACAACATATTTTGAACATTAATACCTATACTAGTTTTTATTATTTTTATTATTTGGTAGGCGCTAATAGACGTTTTGAATACTTCACAGATTGTACGCCGATATCAAAATATGCCAATTGTTCATATACCTATTATGTATGAGCGTATTCATAATTTATTTTTTGTAAAATAACATTTGAATCTATTTTTAAATTTCCATTATTGTGTGGAGAAATATAATATAAGTGTATTATGTTACAGATGCGATTATAATTAAATTCATAAATAATACGCTATTAACTGAAAAAAAAATTAGAAATGTTAAAATAGGTCTCTTCGTGTTTTATATACCTATTTCTTGCTATCTACAGACTACAGTTCTACCTAATAATCATAATATTATACAATTGCTGTGTAATAACTAATTTTTTTTCGTGTTATCGACGACGCTGCCGGAACTGCTTGTGTATTACGTCAACAAAGTGTAATAACTTCTGTGTGAGGTGCTCTGTACTCTGTAGTCTGTAGTCTGCACTCATACATAATTTAACTATATATATATATATATATATATATGTATAAAAAATGTTGAGTCTTCAGTCCCTTTAACTCAAAGGCCTATTATGTCAATTAACTGTTAGTGCTTTAGCGTTTCAAGCAGTTATTATAATTATAATATAATGTATAAATGTACATTTTATTACTTTTTACTTTAATTTTAATAATTAAAAACAAAGAAGTTAAAGGTAGGTACCATAAACTGATATTTTTTACATATTCCACTAATTTAAACCAAAGTTTGTCGACGACAATAACAATTCGATTATAGCTTTAATATTATTTTACCAAATTTTATAATATTTGCTTGTAATACTATTTTATAAAATATTTTTTATGTGATGTCGCCTTAATGTTTTTTAGTTAAATTTTATTTCTGGATATTCCATATTTAAATTATCAATAAGTAGTAAGTCGTTAAGATTACTTTCAAAATTGTTGAAAAGTTTGATATAAACTAAAATAATATATTAAACATTTCGATATGTTCAAATTCTGATTATTTGTTGAATCGTTAAAGTAATTTTGACCACTTATAAAAACGAAAGTACTGCTGTGAAGAATTGAAAAGTAAATATTTAACTCAAATATGTTCTTGACAGGTGTCCAATCTACCTATAACAAACTAAAGTTTGACTCATCGATACAATATATTATATATATTATAAACTATTGTACAAACATAAGTACAAAAGAATAAAAAAAATTCATTAATATTGTATTATGATAATAGTGGATAACATGAATTTTCTACTATCCAGTTTGAAGGACTAAACCAACATTTCCAAATGCGTAGTTATATACTGTAATTTCGAATAGTGAATAATTAATATTTAATACGTTTTGAAATGTTATAGTCTGTATTAAAAAAAAATAATAATTCAAAACTAAAATAATATTTCTGTGTGACACGATCGTTAGCGTTACCAAGTCTGTTTACTCCTTTCTGCTTTCACGAAATAACGACAGTATAATAATATTGAAAAAACAAAAACGTATAGCGTTACATTATTATGTTAGTCTTACATATATAGCTATTGAAATAAATTGTCAGTTATACTTAAGTCAGGGTATTAAAAACATTCGACTACAGTGGTGGGTTTTGACCCTAATTTTCGATATCATAGGTACGAAAACGAATCGCTCTACAAGATCTCAAAATTTTAAATCATTAGTACCTAGTATAGGTTTACGTTGATAGTTACTTGACATATTGTAAATTGTATTTGAACTATGCTGTTTCTCATTTAAATTGTATAACTTATTGGTACCTAGCAAAGTGCAAACTGTGTATCTCATGTCCAACCCATGCATTTAACGTATCTAAGTTTTTATAAAATATCAATAATAATATATCATTATATCAGCTATTTCTATAAAAATTTGGACTATCACAATAATATTAATATATTATACGTCAATAATAATAATAGGTATAGCTGTTATATATTTATTATTAGACGGAATAACTTATTATTGTTAATAAAATAATCATAATTTACATTATCAACTTTCCACACTTGGTACGAATTCCAAATTTGTTTTTCCGTTGATGCTAAATGCAATCGATCATGAACAGAAAAACCCGTCTGGGCCATAATACAGCCATTGCAGTGCAACCCTCCGCGGAGGGAACCAAGCTGTCCCTCTGAATACATTATACGAGTACATCATTAATTATCAATATCGCACTCTTTTTAACACTCTGTACACATTCGACCATGTTTATTGTTTTCCGTGTTATACTTCATACATTATATAATAAGTATTGTATATAGAAACCGTTTCGGACGGTCAAGGATGCGCGCGAACGTCGCAAATATGAAGGTGGTACTCGTGGGACCGCGCGTACTCGACCACTGTTATTACGACCACCGCATAGAATTGGGTCATAATAAATATGCGTTTTCCTCGTATGCACACTTGTGCGCACACACGCAAGATATAATATTATTATTATTATTTTTAGTGTAAAATATATTATTATAGCCAATGATCGCCTGACCGGACGACATGATATTATTATTCATGATATACGTATAATATGTCATTATTATACGAGATATACCTATTATAATCGAACGCCTATGCAGTATTGCAGTATATTACAGGTACTCATTATACTCGTATTATGATGTGATAGATATCGACGATATCATATCGAGTATTTCATTCGCACGCACACACACACTCACACAAACACTTATTATGCATCTTTGTGCCAAACGGTGCGTGAACGATAGCCAACGACCAATAGGTATAATATGGGTATACCAGGGTACGTGTACAGGAGAGCCCGGTTCGCACGTGTAATACTCTCTGTACGTACGTCATTATATAGGTAGGTATGCACTATTATGCTGTACAATATTGCACAACTTTCGAGCTCGCCTCCGTGACCGCGACCATAATAAAATTATTATTATTTTCACCTGCGTGCGCTAATACCATGCGACGTTAACACGCAGTTTTCGCGAATCCCGGTATTATCGCGAGTATTGATTACGAGCGAACAGTGTCTCTGTCGCCGAACCGAATCTTCAACGCGATTTTTAGTATCATATTATAAGTTATTACCTGTTACCTGCAAGCTCCCGGTCACATGTTATTATTATTATTATTGTTATTATTTATTTTTAGTTTTTCATTTTTTGTCTGGACCGACCCTCCACAAAAATGTTCAAGATTAGTGTGCACGTTTTTCATCTCCCCAAAATATAATCATAAAATAAAAATAAAAATACTTCGAGTTAGGTACTTGTGCTCTGATTGCTCGGAAAAGTGGAGAATTATTGTCACGTATAATTTATTCACACAAAGACAGCAGTAGTTGATAACTTTTTCGCATTCGTACACTGCGCCGAATGGTTAATTATTGCAAGTCTAACGTTTTATCATAAACGGCACTCGCACGCTCTGATAGAATCGTAACCAGAATTTGAATTATCTGCTTATATAATTGTCTTTTTTTGAATAACAAACTAGATAGCGGATTTAGTAATTATTTTTGTTTCAATTGTTGACATTTTCGGTCAGTCTAAACAAATTAGTACAAAACTGTGACATAAAATATATTATGTTGCAGTCAATAACCTTAGACGAAGAGGCTTTAAAAAACAATAAAATATAAATAAAATATATATTATGTAATTTATCTTATATATTAATTATCATGTTATTTTAAAACAAAAATCATTGTCCACTATATTTTTTTTCACAGTAATGCCATTATGTAATAATAAGAAAAAATAGTTACACATATTATTAGCTATAATTGCCATTTTAATAAAAAAAATAGTAATAAAATAAAATATAATAGTAAAAAGAAAAAAAAACACCTTTAATTATTGTGGTATGACTCATACACAATAATGTAATATATTAAATACTTGTTTATGTGAAATGTATTAATAATATTTTATACTATATAAAACTAAAGTTATTTTAACAGAGTAAAATTCGCCCATGTAATTATGTGCATGTATATGAAATAACTTTTATTCAAAATGAGTCATTTTTAACCGTACAATTACAATGTATGCGTATATGTTTTATTCGTTTTGCATAATATTACAGCAATGATATGGAAACATGCAATTTTACAGTGTTAGCCACAGTATACTCTCGAGGGCATATATATGATTAAATATCGCATTCGTATATAATATGTGCTCAGATATATTATATAGGTAGGTGAGTTCAGATTAAATCACTGTTCAATTTCATCGTATCTGCATGTGTAAATATATTGCGGATGTAGATTTAAAGCCAAGAATAAAAAAGATGTACGCATGAATTTGACTGTCGATGTCGATATTTTCGCAAAAATGATAATATTACATTAATATAGATGATTGATCGATCAACCAATAAGATGCCCATGGTTTGTATTGATAATGTATCGATAACGACTATAGTTCGCTATTATTTTATATAATAATACACTCTATATCAGATACTATTTACTATAATAATTATTGTATTCGCTTATCGATCGTTCTACTGTAGCCGTCAATATTTGCGTCGTCTGTCACATACGCTTGTTAAGACACCGAAACCAGCACCGTAATATCATATTATATTTGATATTTTGTTAACTCTGAAGCCGAAAACGGCGCTGTTATTCTATTATTATACACTGCACAATATGTGTATATACTGCACGTCCGGTAATATAATATACGCGGAATCATTTCATTAGTGCATAGTAGGTATAGGTAACTTGATTGTTAACTCGTTTTACCGTTTCAATATTATTGTAAGCTTTGAGGGTAGGTATAATAATAATATATTATCGTACTACAAGTGTGATGGCAAAAGCGCGATGTATCACTCGTATTATTTTCGGAGAATAAAATACACTGTAAAATATACAGCCACTGCCGAGGGTGGATCTATGTCCTACACTCATCCAGTCCCGACACGGGTTTTCATTATTATGATGAGAAACTCAAAAATGCCCTATAGGGCTTCATATAATGCAGTATTAGCACCTTCTTTGTGCTTAGTGGCCAAAATAACTTTTAAATTTGAATACAATATCGTAATATGTTCTGTCCAAATTAATGCGATTTAAATCATTACAGTGACTGACGTCGTCGTATAGGTTTCGATTATCAAAATATACGCAGTACTCATGTCAACTATGTTCGCCAAAAATGCCCTTGATAAGGATATAGTAAAAAAAAGCCCTGGCTGTAAAAATAGAATCTCCAGAAACCCATCGGCTACTGGAAAAAAATTATGTCCAATAAACAACGTAGAATGCAAGTTTTAACTGTGCTTGTAACTATTTAAATAAGTAATATAATATAGTAGGCCATAACATTGGCAAAGAATGCTAATAAATTATTTTTGATTTGTACACATTTTTTTGTGTATTTTTATCATTTTTCTTGACTAGTTCGTACGTTTATCTATATATTACGACAATTGGAAATGTACGATAATATTATGTATTTATGCAAATTGCATGTATACTTATATTACATAATATAGAGTTACTTATTTACCTCTTAATTCCTTACTAGGAGGATTTTTTTCCTTGATTCCCGTATACAGAGTAGGGAAAATTGTCAGTCGTATATTATACCGTCACATATTCATTAAAGGCTTCATTTTCAGGTTTACAGTTAATGCTTATTTATATATTTAAAATATTATGATGTGCAAACGTATCATGAACCTATGGATTTATTGTTTGAAATAATGTTTGACCTAATAAGTCATCGTGTATAAAGTGCAATGTTTATGTGCGTTTCTCTGACGAGAAGGGTCAGGATTCAGGATTCAGGATACCCGTGTAGTTACGTCGATTGCTGTGCACCCATTACAGAATTAGTTATAGCAGTATAAATGATAACTTTGGTTCACAAAGCTGAAGATTTGATAGGTATAAAAAGGATGTAGTACATATTGCATAATTAGAAACATTAGATATATAATGAAGTAATACGTAATATAAATCAATGTGGCAATAGGTATGTATAATTATTATTATCTGTCTACGAGTTTGTTTATCTTGTCAGGAATATGGTTACTGGAGAGGCCGCTACTGTTAGAGGTTTCTAAAAAACCTTAGCGTTATCGATTCATCTCTAAATACGTAGTGGTCGAAATGTTCATAGAGTAATAACAGAAGCAGGACTATGAATTCTTATGACAACGATTTATTTCACGATCCTTTTTCGTGTATTGTATTGACAAATTTATGTGCAAAACGTGTTTAAATTTAAAAATTAGAATTTCAGCCGTTAAAACAATATTTTATACATCGTATACAAATATAAATGCCTATATTTAATGATGACTGGTTTTTGTGCCAACAGTGCAATAATATTTTAAAAAACCCATACAGTACGACGGCGGGTATTTATCGAGTCACACCGCGTTTGCAGTTTTGATTGGGAAAAAAAGGATTGTTTAAAACGAACATCGGCGTATGAAATTATACGAGAGCGACATGACCGGGTGGTCGTCGTAATGATTTTATTTCGCTTTTTGTGTACCTATACCTACAATCGATCGTTATAGGTGATGTTATGCCACGATGACTATTTACTACTACTACTACTACTATTTGTTGTTACTATAAACTGTATATTTTGTTTGTACGCTGTAATTGGCCATCAATAAGCACGCGATGAGAAAAACCAACAACAATATTATAAACATATTATATTATATGATATTTTAATATATTATTATAGCTACCCGTTACTTGTAATAATATTTATTATAATACCCAGCCAGTATTTATTTAAACCATTTTCAAAAATTAGTGTCTTTTTGAAAGGTACTGATATGGTGGGTATTTTATGTTTCAAACAAAATAGACCCAACGTTATGTAATAATAATATATTAATATATAACAATTCGACGGGAATATTTCATTTTGATCTCTGTCCTTAAAGTCCGAGCAGTTATGTGTGTTCGACCATTTGTACATATCATTATTGTAATTCTCAACATTCTGTACACTTTCCCTCTGTCACCCCTATATAAGTTGATGGTCAATTAAATAGTAAAATAACAATAATAATTATTATTATTCGTCGCAGTAATGTTATTACTTATTACAATTTATTTTACACAATATTTTAATATGTTGTATGTATTATTATACATATTTAATGACTTTCGCCCTTATACGCCGTTTTGTCGGACATTAAATATTTAGGCGAGCTCGATTCCATTAAGGACAAACTCAATAATTTTGACACGTCTTCTAACCGCTGTCAAAAATACGTTGTAGTGCGCGTATAGGCGTAAAGCTAGTCACTTGTCGATTTACTACGGCCAAAACGTTTTAATCGAAAATGAAGGTTGATCAAGGGTGGTAAAATTTTATTATGGTATTTCAATATTGTTATTTTCGGCAAGAAAATACAGTTACTTCCTACTACCTATTACTATCAATGCTACTACTACTACTACTACTACAGATTGTTGTTGTTTCTGTTGTTGTTGACAACGCGTATCTTTACAACTACATTTAAATCAAACCGGATACCTGAATTTGGCAGTTTATATGAATTACATTCTAATATATTTTTTAATTTTAAAGAATGTTTTCATTTCGAGATTAATTTTCATAGTACTCCACCATGTTTATATAATATAGGTACAGTACCGTATAGTTGTTTTCTTTTACTCCATTTACGGTCGGGCGACTCGAAGATTTTATACCGGCCCAACCGAGATCCGTGTACCAACACCTCGGTGGAGTACCGTTAAGCACTGTATTTCAGTTATGTATATGGTTCAAGTAACAAATATCGACGACGTTCAAGTGCAAAGCAATACTAATTTGTATTGTAAATAAACAAATAGTAGAAGGGAGAATAGTGAGAAAAAAAATGAACCACATTACAATTAATATAAAATGACTTGTCGCCTTGTTATCCACACACAATGACTAAAAATGGTACAAGATATAAAACTCCAAATTCAACAACGGAAAAATTACCGTAGTGGGTCCATTTTTATACAATTTTAACTTAACCTAGTCCCTACCCTAAAAATGGTTAAACCTAATGTTTTTCTATATGTCACGCACTGAATCTGATAGTATCTACATTAATTAAAATAAATGACAGTATTTTCGTTTACGATGGTCTGAATCAGACAATTTTATTGCTTGTTAATTTGGCTTTTAATGTCAAACTTATAAGCAAAAGATAGCTTTTAAAAATATTACCGCCATAGTTTTTCTTTAAAAAGTGAGATTATTTGAAATCATAGTATATATATTTTTTAATATTACATGTATTTTTGTACACAAATAATAATATTATTAACAGACTAGATATCAATTTTTTTTGCAAATTGGAAATTTTTTTTCGGATTTATTTTTTTAGGGCATTATATTTGAAGTCCTAAGTTGTATTTTATAGGCTTTATTTAATGGGATACAGATAATTTAACGCATATCAATAATAAACTTAATTTTTGTTTTTAAACAAGAGACAAAAAATGTTAATTAATATTTAATCCAGAAATAATAACTGTACTTAACTTGACAAAAAAATCAAACAAATATTTTTCAATAAAATCTGTAATATCAGAGGGATGAAGTTTGAAATGTACTATCATCAATTAATCATTAATAGTAACCTAATAGTGACTATACTGCAGGCTTCTGTACTCAGTAGTTATTCCTTCATAGTTAGCGTTTGTTCTATATCATTTATAAATAAGAAGAATAACGAATGAAAAAATAATATAATCATTTATTGAGCATTGTAATTTTGAGTAACCAAATCTTAACCACGTTTTAAAAAGTCATAAAAATAAATTTAGAGTAAAGAAATAAACAAAACTTATAACATTTAATTTATGCAGTTTCATTAAATTATAAATAATCGCAAAGAAAATTAATTATCCATATTCTTAAACCTGATAGATACCGCTGAATTGTAATTGTGATTAAGTAATGAAAATGTTGTATTATTGGGGGAAATGAATAAATAAAATTCATTAATTTTTATGACATGTCACATGTTATGAACTATAATTCATAAAAATGATTTTTTTTAGTGTTTACTTAAATAGTTTGAGCCTTTTAACCATTTTAGTATTTTAGTATTTTAATTTTTAATATAATATATTTTATCGTATACTCATCAAATGTATGAAACCAAATAGTTGAAGTTAGGTAACCACAGCAACTAAGTTGTAGAAGGACATGGTATGTTTATTTAAAAATAGCAACAGTTGACTTAGTAACCACGACAACTTTTTTGTGGACATCAGACGGATAGATACCAATCCTAGAATATCGAAATATATAATATATTTTAATGTTTTATACTTATATTAAACTTGAAACCAATTATACCATATTCAATTTAATTAAAGCATATTTATTTTTCAAAGAACCCAATTAATTTTTTAACGGTCTTTGAAATGGTCTTTTTGGTACACAATTATTTAAATTTCTATAGAAATTAAAACATATATTTATAATTTATATTTTTTTTTTAATATTTAAGCTTTCAAATTATATGGATTTTTTTGATACAAGTATTTTTAAAAGACGTGTCAAAATTCAAACTATATTATGTAGCAAAGAAAAAATATTAAAAGAAGTTTTAACACAAATATACACTGAACGCAGACACGCAGTAATATTTTGGTTCACTTATGCTTAGAGGTGTGAAATCGATCATTTTTAACGATGTGTTGATGTAGGCGAGGGTATATTTATTATCATTACAAAATATCGTATAATAAAATAAAAAATAAAAATTTAAAGTATAAAATAAAAATGCCGGACGGCATATAAAACTCCTTTTGGTTCTTAACTACTGTCTACTAAACGTAATACTGAGCCGCATATAGCTTAGGTACTTCTGTCCCAAAATGACACTTATTCCTTCGTATCAGTTTCCGTACTTAGCACCCCACATTTCATTTCGTATAGTCACTTGGTTAGTGGTTATATCAGTGAATAACAATACAAAATATTTCTTAAAGTTTTGAAATTTGTTAAAATTCTAAAATATTGATCCAATAAATGTAAATATAATTGAATGTATTTAAGTCGATGACAACTGGACTTTCTCACCATGACACCATGGTCCCTCGTCATGAAGTGGTGGGTATTATGTCACTCTTATACAACCTTATCAATGGCCACATTAACTCTCCTTATTTATTTGATCATGTCCAGTTTAAAGTCAAATCATCATCACAGATGTTTCTCTCTTTTCTTCATCCCAGCTCATAGTTATGTTTGACAAAAAATCACTTTTATCTAAAGCTATATGTTCCCACACAATAATTATCCCGACTTCGATTTCTTTCCGATCTATTAAATATGATGACATTAGCATCACTTATAGTCCTGACACCTACATTATATAATTTAATATTTTTTTCCATAATCATACCATTATATTGTCTGTCATCACTATATTTATTATTAAAAATCATTTACTGTAATTTTATTTTTATTTTTAACTTTTTATAATGTGTATCCATACATTTCTTCTACGCTGAAGCATTAGTTTTTGATTTATTGTTACTTAAAATTGTTTAAGAAGTAGCTGTTAAGTAGTGTGAGGGACCAAAGTCTAAAATAATTCTAAAAATATTAGATTCTTGATTTAAGTTATAATCAAAGACTGGTTTGTCTTTGGGAGGTGCAAAAGGGTGGACAGAAGGTAATGAAGTCAAAATTCAGATTAAATCACGGATTTTATTGTTAGATAGTAAGTATAAAAATGTACAGATATTCAATCATATCTGTATACACATTTTCTATAATTCATAATTGATAACAAAAACTGCGACGTAAAAAGCTGTATTTAAACATTTTAAAATCAGTTAGCGGTTATTTAACGAACTTATAAACAGTTAAGACCCGGCTATTGGTAATAACTATAAGGGCTCGAGACTTCTAGGAGTTCGCATGTTTTTAAATAATCATTAAAAACATAGCTAAATAATATAGAAATTTGTTTCATAGAAATACAAGTTTATATTTAAAATTTATAGTTGCATATTTGACCATATTTCATTTTATTAGTGCATATTTGACAATCTTATTTATATGAGGAGTAAGTTTTTTAATTTTATACAAAAAATTTAATTTTAAATAGATTTCGTGGATCGGATATAAATATTTAAAAATTAATGTTTGCGTTTTCCTTGCCTATCATTATAATTGTATTGTTACTTATCGGTACACCGCACTCGTGATTCCCTATAGGCGATAAGCTGATAATGATACCAAAAAATAACATTTTATAGACTATGACTAGGTGTAGATATAGAGGCCAGACGGTCCCGTGAATAGTAAAAGTTGACAGTTGGTGTTGCGAGTTCCTCGTATTTTGTTTTCGTGCTTTTTCTGTCGAGTGTACTCACAATAAAATAATTAAAAAATACCTAGACCTAAACCAAAACCTTATGATCGGCCTAACGATTTTGTAAAAGAATATAATTTTTTTTAAATGCATATTTTAATAGCATATTTATTAATTCTTTAGGGCATAAATGCATGCATATTTTAAGGTTTTTAAGGGCATGAAGTCCCTAGTAATAACCAATAACTTTATAGTATACTGATGAGGAGTAGCCGTTAACTACCGATTCTTTCACCTATTTAACTGGTTAAAGGTTTTGGAAAATTCCTTGGCTCCTACAGGACTTGATTACCTCTAATTTTACAAACGGTTTTAAGCCCTGCTTTTAACACGATTCAAATGTTTGTTATAACATTATAAACTCAAATATGTTTAAGCAAAGAGTCTATTTTACAACCTAATATACGCAAACTACATCATGCTCTACTACTCAAATTACATTGACAAATTTTAAAAAGCGATTGTAGAGGAGTCCTGCTATCACGAGGAACTTGAGCATGTATACATGGTACACAAGTGTTAGTAATTCAGTATAACAATACAAATAAGGGACGACATACAATACGTAATATTCAGCATTAACACCATTTTCAAAATTATGTCGTGGTGTTACCAAAAGCTGTTGTTTCTCTCCTTAGTGGTTTCGGTTACCGTGTTACGTACCGTGTCGTGCTATTTGTTTTGATTTCTTACGGACGTTTAAGCTAACTTTTTATATGATTACAATGTCATATATGATATAAACATGTAACATCTAATGAAATCAAACTCTTGTCAACCAGTACTTAGGGGGCTAATTTTCATTAATCGTGGTTTAAGCTACTCTAATCGTATCTATATATTGCGTGGGAAAGGGCCTCTAAACAATGTTCGTACCGAAGTGTTCGAAATAGTGATTGTCGATTGTGGCACTGATGAGGACAGTAATGCACTAATGCAATTCAACTTATGCAACTATATTATGTAATATATAAGTACTAGTAGTACTTAGTAATAAGTCATGAGAGTTTTGCCCTTGAATTTCATAATTAACGGTAGTGTACTGTTGGGTTTGGATGCGGTTAACGATACAGGTACGATTAAACGACGAACAAGTTAATTTCCGTTCATTTAATATTGTTTGTGATATTTATAAATATACACTCTGCATAATATTAACTAAAATCCTTTATGTCGGTTCTCCGAATCATTATTTTTGATAATCGATTTTCAAGCGAGTGTTATTATTCTTATAATTTTTTTTTTTTTTATACCTGAATTTAAAAACTTTAATATCCATAAAATATAATAATAAAATTACAAGCACTACACTACTACAGGTACCTAGATATTACCCTTTGAAGTAGCACTCACATATTAATATAATTTCATGTCATAGGCGATGGCATAAGCGAAACTCATAGCAAAAGACAGATCATCGCACGTATTTTAGGATCCTATTGTATAATATTTTGTATATTGCATGAAACATCATAACTATGAATCCAGATTTTCCAGATTATCTTGTTATCATATTGTCGAACAGGTTTCAGCTTAATATTATAATATACTATTCAGCTTGTCATTATGTAATATATGGTAAAAAATTATAATTGACGAGTAGGTAGTTGCCGAGAAAAAATCTCTGGATAAAAATATGTTTCAAAAAAATATAACCTACAAGTGTATTCAATAATGATAATATTAGTCGATAACAAAACTTCATAGTTGTAGACCGTTCCAATTAATGTGCTTCAATTAAAATTAATACTCGTATACTTCATCTATATTAACTTCAATTCTCATCATTAACAAGCCTTTATCATTATTTCTTTTTTAACAATACATAATGTAGGTCTTATTGTATGATAACATTTATTATTAACTTATACAATTTTATTGTGATATTAAAAAGTTTAAAAAAAAAAAACTTAATAAATAATAATAAAAATAAAATAATATCATAAGACTGACAATGTCGTTTGCAGGTTGACAACAATATAATTATAAATTTAAGCTTTTATTTAATACTAATGCAAATAAATGATGACAAATTATTATAACTTATCATTATGTTTACCATTATATCAAACTTTTTCTTACATTGGGAAATGGGAGGATCAGTATTTTACAAAGGTATGATTTTTTTATGTTTTTGTGATATCGTGAAAGTATTTGTAATTGTAGTTAGATTTTGGAAATGTTTTAATCACCTTGCGAAGGTGTACAAAAAATATTAGGTATATTCTATGTTTCTATATTATGCTATATTATTATTTTTTTTTTTCAAAAAAACTAAACATCTATCCTTAATCGTATAAAATATAATTATTAAAATGATTAATTTTTTTTTTTTTAATTTCAACTAATTTTAGAAAATATAAATAATATTTCAAATTACTCCAAGGAAAAATAATTTTAATTAAAAAAAAAACATTTCCAAAATCAACCAATAAATATTTGACATGAAACTTTTTATTTATAAGTTCAATTTCTAATACGATTCTCGATAAATCACTGATGTTCAATTCGCAGACTTATGTATATATATATATTGTATACATACCTACACAACTTACTTTATTAATCAATTATAAGCGATATGATATTATAAGGAGAAATCGTTTACTACGGTATGAGAGTTGCAAACAGTATTTTTGTTGTCAAATTATTGTTATTATTATTATTATTATTATTATTATTATTATTATTATTATTATTGTTTTTTTTTTATCGACGCTACAACTACTATTCAAACACATAGCTGTGACAGACTGACAGCTTATACGGGTATATATAAAGTATTAAGTATATAATATCATATACGATAAGTCTGTCGCACAAAAGCGATTTGTCAGGTATCAACTTATATGTTATTACGTGCTAGGACTCGGATCGAAGGATATGGCTCGAAGACCGCTGAAGTCACGGAAGTCATCGATACCCGCCACCGATCGCTGGCTGCACGCAACTTCCCTCGCACCCATTGTCTATGATTTGGATTTATCGCAGTCTCGTGTCCAATCATGTCTTTATATCGTGTAAATGCTTAATCACCTCCTGCACGCTACGACAGTTTTTTTTCAACAAAATGTGTTAGGTATTTCTTTATGACCATAATACAACACACACCGATGACGCAAAATCAAACTGGTTATTATTTTTCACCAGCCATCATCCCTCCAGTTGACAAGATACGAAACCAACAAATGAAATGCACAAATCCAACAAAAAAACCATAGGTACTTATAGGTAGTGTAAAAAACACCATTGCGTTGACAATAGGAGATGGGGTTTTGTTGGATCTGCGTTAAATACGTTTTAGCGACCAATCACCCCACTTGTATACATAACCGGTTTTAGGGATGTTCGTTTATGCCTTTAGACGAATAACCATTGCACTGTTGTATGGAATTGATTTTCACGTTTTACCAGGTCACGATGTAATAATATTTAATTGCACGACTAATCAACGCCGACAGTCGATTCGCATGAAAAGTTCAAACACCATCGTACTACGGATACGGTGCGATTACCACACAATAGACGAAGGGGTAGGTGTACTACATTATAATATATAATACGATATTAATGTGTTATTTTTTTTTTTGTAGGTCGAAAACTGCACCTGTACACGCGCACGGATATTATGTTATATAATAATATGTATCCATACTCGTCTTTCGGAGGGATCATTAAAACACACGTGCGTGTTTTTTTATACGGGGGAACGATTTCCCGGTATATTAAACAACAACAAACACATCAACCCCGTGAGTAAAATAATTGTATGGGTTTTTCTTTAATCGAATCGATCATTTTATATTGAAAATAATGCAATGTTATTTTCAGGGAGGAAGGGTGGGGGGTCGATAAAATAGGTTCATTATGTGCTACGTATTAATATAATATAATATTGTATCCAACGTGTATCGTGAATAATATTTACATAATAGGTTAGGTTATACCTGCTGTAATGTCATTCTGTCTGAAACTATTTCGGTATACCAAAATTTGTTTTTGCTCTATGTATACGTTGGATCAATTGAAATTTACTTACTTATTGGTATACACGAGTATTCTGATTAACGGTTTGCCCAAATATTTGTGTATTAAATTATGAAGTACAACGCTTGACATTTCCAAACGAGACTGATTTGTTGTTAATGTTTTGGACAATAGTAGATTATAATAATTATTTAAATTTAACTTTATACATCCCAATTTTTACTTGGTATAGTTCATCGCTTAATACGATATAATATGATGATTAATATTCAACATATCTTATAACATATTATACTTCATCAGTAGTATTAATGATAACGTTATATTTTATTTTTATTTTTAGAAGAGCTAATAATTACGTTGCTAATCACACGTGCATTAAATTGAATTACAGTCTGTTGTTGAAGGTAACTATAATAATAATTTAATTTCAATTTTTATTTATACAATGCGAAATCATATTGGTAAATATACATTTAGAATACAAACATATTTACGCAACAAGTTTTATATTAATTTTTTATTGACAGGTTTAAAAGAGAGGCACCGGTACGCATATAGTGTAGGTCGCATAATAGAAGGTTACAGCATCTGTATATTATAGGTATTAAAAATGCTCGAATTTCGTCATATTCTGTTCAAAAGATATTTCAAAACAACCCCTTTGAGTTTTTATGATGTAATAACCAATTTCTGTTTAACATATCCCATTGAACAAAAATATTCACATAGACTACCTAACTACATCCCCTTTTGGATAATAATAACTGAAAATGTTGAAAACATATTGAATCATTCTCAAATTAACGATACATTCAACATATTACATGCACCCATATCATTTTGACAAAAAATCTCCTTTGATTAGTTCAAAACAGTTTATTCGACCATAAATAATTGGTAGGTAAATCTTTAATTTCAATTCCACGAAATTGACCTGAATTTAACAGAACCATGTTATTATTTACTAAACATGTTTTTTAAAACTTGTAGACTTATTCAAATTTATGTTTCAAAATCAAGAAAATATTTCACTTGTAGTCACTCTTCCTATTCGAGTTAACAACACATACAAATGATAAACACAAGTCGGTACTATCACTTTGTCGAATTTCTTATGGCGAATTATTATTGTTCACGTTATAACGGTATAATGAGAGTCCTAACGAATATCGGAGGAGTGCTGAAATACTGTAGTAATATTATGTTTGTCTACAAATGTATACTTTTTGAAGCTTATACGTCATTGGTATTTTTTTTTTTGAATATGATGGTTGTGCGTAAGAATTGTATAAATTCACTTTTAATGTGTAACACAAGTGGATACGACGCAGTTAGAGACAAATATACTAAAATAATACGATTAATATAAGTACGTTTTTAAGATAATTCGGGATATTGTTGAGAATAAGAGGTCGGGCGTTATGTATATGCAATGGAAGTAAGTACGCGAAACACGAACGTGCCTTTTCCCCGTTTTTTCCCCGTGAAAAAAATAAATAAAGAAACGAAAAAAAAATGAAAAAAACCGTCTCGTCTTGTCCGAGTCTTCTCGAATAACCTCCATTGTGATCCCGACACGCGATAAGTGTTATTTTGTTTTAATCGTCACGGTCTGGCGGAAAAATACTCTGACTGAACATAATAATAATATAATAATTTAAAGAAGCCCGGCTCAGCGCTTTAATAGAACCGGTGAAATCGGACGAGGATTCATCTCAAAAATAATAAAAACATATGGTTACATTTTTTTTTGTAGATGGCATTACAACAATTACGGTTTTGCACTTTCGCAGCTGTTTAGCGATGGGGCTATATAGTAATATGGTTGTTAAAATCGGCACCGAACGTCATATAGCGTATCGTTTTACAATCGAAAGTGTTAATTTTTATGAACAACTATGTAAGACGAGTGTCGTTTAATGATCGATTGTAAAAAATTACGTTTGTATGACATACGGCACAACGTATATTGTGGTCGTATATTATCTATTATAATAGCAGATGAGTTACTCAATATAAGCGGTTTGTTTACATATCGCGTATACTATTATAAAATAAATTACAATTTTGTTCAAGGACGAGGAGTGAGTAATCTAGCCATATTTCTCCACACGTCTTAGATTCGGAGCGGAACAATACGAGTAAATGTATTGATCTTTCGATGATTTGTGTTATTTTTTATTTTTGTGCCTTTCATTAGAGTAGTAAAAATGCTTCAATCTTCAATTATGATTGCAGTATCGTGTAGAAATCTAGTAGCTGCTTTGGAAAGTAAAACTTCAAAAATTATCAGTACTATATTCTATAAATAATCGGCATAAACTAAAACAAAAGTAGAGAAAACAGGATAATGACAAATATGTACGCAGTACCTGCAGAGTTGGGTATACATTTATAGACCATTTTAATGATTATACTTTTTTTTGTTTTTAAGTTGATCACATTTTTATTTTTCATTCAAAAGTTTTAATACAAGGTTAATCATAATTCATAAGTTCATACAGTACCTAATTTAAAAGTATAAAAAATACACAGACAAAAGACTTTTTTAGTGTCAATGAATTTAGCTGCACACATACATATTGTAACCATCACATTAATATACCTATCCAACTATCTTGTTGGTCATTTTCTGGAAATTGTCCGAATATTTTTCCAATTAATTATTAGATGTTCTTTAAAAAGTTATTAGCAACTTTCCAAAAGCGCCGACACTAAGTTTACGCCAACAGCCAACTGCTTTTTAAAAACAATCTAAAATTGATCATCACTGAATTATTTTACGTTAGAGAAAAGGCCCTATCACTAGTTAGGAGACGTTTTTGTTTAGAGACATTTTACTTTATTGGAGACGATTTATTATTTTCGGTTATGCAGCCGTAATTTCTTCTCCCAGCTTATAATAGGTACCATCTAGGTCACTATTTGAATATTATCCATGTCGATTCGTACTTTACAGTGTAAACATTTCAACCATCTTATCGCTTCAATATCATCGTTCACTAAATTTGATCTCGTTTACTGTTACATAAATTAATAACAAAACATAAAAAAAACTTTAAATCTATTTATTTTCCAGGTTATTATCTAACGCTGAATCCAATTTTTATATGTTAATATTCTTATATTTATTATACTGTATGTATATAAAACTATTTATTTATAATTTCGTTATTTATTTGACAACAATTTATATAAAATACTAACGGTTAGATTTATTTTTCAAACTGTTACTTATCGCTTTTCATTTTTCAAACACTATTCATGTGAAAAAATATCAATACAATTAATAATATAATAGTGACGTTATGAAAATGTAATGTTTTATATCTCAAGCACGATAATGCAAAAAAAAAAGAAAAATATAAAATATCCTTTGTGTCAGAGAGGGTATTATTTGATATTTTTTGAAGCGAATAAAATAAATAATAACTAGTTTTTGAAACAAAACACAGCTGAGCGTATCATTATGCACTATAGCAAAAAACATATGTTTTATAATATACTTGCATACAACTATAACAGCTGATGTAGGTACCTAATATGGGGTATAAATATAATAATTAAACTTCACATCGGGTACATTTTTAATGCCTGTCGTTTAACGGCGTCCAGGATGTTTGCTATTGGCTTAAACGAATTTAGATGAATATTAGTTTATAAAAATAAATTATATCATTGATTATTATTACTAATATTATTTTTACTTGTTTTGTTAGTTTGGTATATGTTTTACACACTTTAATAACCATTTTACAGTTATGAATAAAATAACACATTGTAAAATAATAATTGCCTTATTTAATATGTTATTTTAATTACCTATTAGCTATCATAGTTTCGAGGTTTCCCTATTAATAAAATATTATGATGTGTTATAGTATATAATAATTGATAAGGTTTGTTTTGCAGGGGGTAGAAGATATTTTAGTGATGTCTATATACAATTTATCACATAGATATTATATAACTTTAAACTATAATAATAGTCTACTGAAATATGATAACACTATACTTATATACGTAGTTTTGAAGATGAGTATAAATAGTATTATATTGTCTAGTTATCAGCTTAAACCATAAATATCCAAATTATAAAAAATTCAAATTCTTATCTCGAACCGTATATTACCTAGTCTTCTACAGTTGCATATTTAAAGGACTTGTATTATTGCTATAGGAATAACACTTCTCGTGCTATAGAATTTACGGTGTTTCCATGTTTTGTTGTAGTTCACAATTTATGGTAGTTGTTATGTTTTTATTTAATACACAAATTATCAACGAAAAACGAATATTCAGTTAAATCATTTTTCTCTTTGATTTAAATAATATAAGTACCTATCAACAAACATTAAGTATATGTACCATTGTTTGAATCTGCTTTTAACATAGGTATATACTAAACTGATGACCTAGTTTCGTTTGAACTGCTGAAATCCTATAAATATTATAACGTTGTTACTCATTACAATCGAAACACCTACAATATGTATTTATGTGCTTTGGGCCATTTAGGTGACTGTTTAAGTGAATACAATATTATGTAAATCAACATAATAATGAAATTTATACATTATGTATAATCTACACTTAGGCTTAAGGGTTCAAAATTAAAATTACAGCAGTATATATTTTGAAAGCCTGTAGTAATTAAAAAAAAGATGTATTTTCAATAAATATTTTCAAAAAAACAATTTTTAAGCCACATATAAACCTTCTTATAATTATACTTTTTAATAAATTAATTATTTTTACTAACGTATTTAACGTACCTAATATATAATTATATCGATAACTAAATTATTTCGTTGACATTACTGAAATAATATCAAAAAATGTTTGCGTGCATATATTTGTGTGCATGTAATGTATTATTATTGTTTAGGTATATTTTATTCATTGATTATTTGGAGTACGAAAGTTTTTTTTTTACGATTTTAGGTATAGATTTTTACTGTCTTCTTTCCCTCCATCAATTAATTGTGTTTTAGTACAAAACTACAAATTTTATCATGACACGACATGTGTAAATTATTTATCAGTTATTATTTAGATTTTATGCCAGTTTATTAATAACTCAAATTACATTTTCGTCAAGTATATATATTCGAGTACAGGGAAAAGGTGGGGGTACCATGATTTCCCATTTCCTTCTGCCATATAGACTTGTATAGAAACCTTTGGCTCATCCTGTTTATTATCATATTGAAAATCGTGAATAATTAATAACGAAAGCAGTACGCCACTGACATCGCGTGACGTCGACATTTTCTTATTGAATTTATTCAAAGACAGAACCCATATTACATAGCTTTAAATATTGTAACACCGAATAATCAAGATTGACATAATAAACAACTATGATATTGTGATAAAATTATAAACAATAACTAACGACCACGACCTTAACGTATTCAAGATAGTGTTGATAATTCTGTTCAGATAATTATTACTTCAGCAATAATTACGTTTACAATTTACTGTTACTTATATTTTATGCAATAGTAACTATATTATAATATGCACATATTTTATCATGCGATCATCAATTTATGCTTTCTGCGCGAATTTTAACTAAATGAATAAATCCACTAAACTCGATGACAATTGCACCATCGAAGTGAGCTTGTAATGCAGTCATAGTATCTGCATGAAACTAGAAATATTAATTTACAAGTGCAAAATGTAGGTATATGTAATTGCTCATAAAGCTGTTTGAACTGTTACAAAAAAAAATATGTATTAAAAAATATATTTAAAAAGACATAGGTCATTTGATTAAGTCTACCATTATTCATTATTTTATCCATGTAGAGTGTCATTTAATTTGTACCTATTGTGTTATGTATAAATAAAATTGTCTTCATTAATTCTTTATTAGTTTTGATGTACATTATCTATGACTTTTCCAGCAATAAGCTACATAATTATTTATTTTTAATATGATAAAATATAAGCTTGTATAACCGATCAAAATATGGGTCCCCTGGTAAATTTATTGTATAGGAAATATGAATGAACTAGAGTTGAAATATTGAGCGAAAAGAAATTAAGTTTTTTTCGTAATATTTATCTTGTTTTGTATTAAAAATTACAATATAACCCCACACATAATATATTAATATGTCATAATATAATTGTACATTCCAATCTTGACTAATAGAAAGTAAAATGCCGATTCATAGAATTCGATATAATTTATTATTATTAAACATTTTTTGCCCAAAATACAAAATTAAATTCATCAAGCATTATAATATGTTCTCTGTGCTTGTATAACAACGAATAATGACAACTGATTGCAGAATTACATTTGTCATTTATAATTTAAAAATCTAATTGAGTTCTGCATTTTCAGGGACGTTGTTTGCGAAATTTATTTGCACGCATCAATATAATATGTTGATATATTTTATTAATAAACCCAGGTCGGACTGAAAATGAAACTATCAAAAATGGACAAATTAAATTAAATGTCTATAAAATTTGATGGAACTCCTGAATATTTTATTCGTTTACTTTTCGATTTACCTTTATGAAAAAACAACTTTCGTTCATATTTCGTATCTTATACAAATACTATTCACCCACAGCTAACGATGTGTAAGTGTATATACATACAATAATTGTGTATAAAAACCTCTCCCGCAGTGAGGAAATAGCTGGTTTATTTGTGTACAACAATATCACTAAAATTATAACATTGAACTTTTCAGCCATTAACAAAAACGTCGAAAACGTCTTTCCCGGTATAATATACAAATACAATATAATTTGGTTTTAGTATTATAGATTATTATGATTTCAATCGTTTTTTTTTTTTTGTGAATTTTAAAATTGTTCACCACGCGCGTATAACACAGAGTCGCCCGATAACAATATAATCATTTATGATTCCGAGCAGCAGAAACTTAGTCTATTTAAACAATTACACGGCGGATGGAGAGTTATTCGGGCTCAACCGTAGTTCCGGTCTGTTAATCGAGGGGTAGGGCACACACCCGCTGTTACAATTGCCGCTATACGCAGGACGTGAATTGAAAATGCGTTATTTATGTATAATCAGAGAGTCCCCCGCCGCAAGTCCAAAACGAATTATTATCAAACTCCGTTTTACACGTACACATGCGTATTATAATAATCGTATATTATTATACTGCAGTAGTCCGTCTATAATATATAATATTGCAACAATGTGTTGCAACCGAACCGTGTATTGTCAACGGAACTTGACGCATCTTCCCCTCGCCCAAGCTGTCCAGAAAAACCTTAAAAACGAGTAGTGTCTTGTGTCCATGTGTAGTGCTAAAAATATGTGTGTTCAATACGTATGGAGGGAAGCATTTGTAATGCGAGCGCTCGAGTTCTGTCCTCGACATAATATTATATTATTATACTGGACGGACGTGAACGTTCTGACGAGGATAAGGTTACACACGGACGAAAGAGTTTCGAAAAACGGGAAATAGGGCGATTTTCGATTTTGACGTAAAATGAAAACTTTTAAGGTCGACATGTATAAACGTATATAATATGCAGTTAATTGTGAAGCAAAGTTATTATAGGACCATAAAAACTGTCTGCACGATTGGTGTTCCTGTGTACAGACTTAATTTTACTGCAGTATACAGTAGGTACTCCATGAATGACTCCAATTTCAAAAAAATTTAAAAAAATTACGAACGAACGGGGGGGGGGGGGGTATCAATGTTTTAGACAAATTCTTATTATCTTTTCATAGCGACGCAGAATAAGCTTTTTAAATCACTAATCTGTAATGGGAAAGATAGTTTCTTCGATAGAGGCACGGACGATTTATCTTTAATTCTAAGCTGCAATATACGCTGTCAACCTCTTATAATAAATAAAGTCAATACGAAATGATACATAACATTTATTGCTAGTTAAATGTGTTTATTAGCTGTGGTCGATTATGAAAAAAATATGCACAACAATAAATTTTAAATAAATTGCCGTTTAAATCACTATAAGGATCATTAAATATGAATCGAATATATCTTCGACGAAAAAAAATAGCACATCGATTCCTACAACGATATAAAATATGGCTTTGTTTAATGTACATACGTATATATTCGGGGCATAACATTCGTCGTAATGTCAATTCCGTATTTTGCGTCGTTTTAATCGCGGTTATAGCGTCGTATACCTATGACTTACCTATTTATATCACACTTGTGATTATTTTATTTATTAAAAGTATAATGTAATAAATATTTTAAACGCACTTTTTTTGTTAGTCATCTGTGAGATAATTTGGAATTTGAAATGCAAGCTCTAGTATGCAAATCCAATTCTAGTTTCGGACACTTGTACGCCAAACCTCATACAACGGCTATACCTAGCCTACATATTATATTTCACTCATCGAAGTCCAATCGCGCCTATAAGTGATGCGGACGTTTTTCGCCTCGATTAAATATAACGTGGCGGTCGTCTTATCGTCTTATATTGTCCGTTCACATAGGTATCCATATCTCCTTGAGTAAATACTATATCTGCATAGTACATACCTTGTAGTATTACGAACAACTTTATATACGCGTATAAAATACTCACGTTTCATATATTATTGTGTCGTGTGTGTTGTGAAAGGGGTGGGGGTGCGCATGTTATGGTCGTGTCTGGTCGTTTTCAAACCATCAAGATTTAACGGTTATTGTACGGTAAACATTATTCCACGGACGCTTTTCGTCCACGTGGCCAAAATCGTATTTTTGTACACCACACAGACGAATAGAAACACACACACACACACACACACACACACACACGCACACAGACACATCACATATCGTAAAAATACACGACGGACCCGTTACACGCGCAAACCCGACAACATAATATTATATTATATGCCATGGCTACACGAGAGCGCAAAATGTTAATGTCCCGATAACGCTCCGGATAAGACACATAAAGGTATACGCGTATAATACTGTACCTACTTATACGGTAATTTTCCCGTCCGATTGTGTGTGTTCGAACAATGCTCGGCAGACAAGAGAATTGTGTGATACTGCTGCCGTTCGTTCATAAAATTAATTTTGTTGCACAACTACTGTACGCATACGACGCACATAATAATATCCGAGACTCAAATATTGTAAACAGTTGTATAGGTATAGACGACGACGACGACGACGAGCTCTATCGATGCGTACAATCGAAAATCATAGGGAGACGAACAAAATTGTGTGGTGTGGGAATGTGGGATTCGACTTGAAATGCTCAAACGCTGTCTATGGTAATGAGGAAACGTTGGGACTAATCTGAAAAAACGAAATGTATGCCTATTATAGTACGATGCTGTTATTATATTATGTATGACGACCAACGTATAAACATAAAGAAAGTATGAATACATAATTTGATAAGGATAACCAGCTGTAGTTTTCTGATTATGTGTAGATATGCTTACAATTATTTGGTTATAAACTCCAACTGGCACAAACTCAAAGTCCAATTGTTTATTTTACACAATATTATTTCGTGAATAGCTTGGAAAATGTTCAAGTCATTGTAATATACTATAGCAACAACTTTTTGGATGAATTACGCATAGCCATTAATCAGTATAACACACCTATTACAGTTTTTTTGTTTTAAACTTAGATCGATTTTGTTTATTTGTTGTAACTTAAAAATTAGTAAGTAGTTGTAGATACCTGCATTTTTCACCAATTATTTATTTTGGCATATTTTCTAGGCATAATTTATATATAAAAATATTTGAATATTTTAATTACTTTTGGGATATTTATTATATAATATGTATTTTTAAAATTAATACATTACATTTAAATATGTTAGCATAACACATGCTATTACAAGTTTATATTATATATTTAATATGTTCCACTTTTCTCAGTTTTTTTTATTTATGCATGAAAAAATGTTTGTTTGTTAGTAAAACTGCTTGACAATGTAATACAAAGTTTCATATAAGTTTAAGCGATTTAAGCCTATAGCGATTAAAAATGACAATGAATAAACGTGGCAGCCAATAGCCATAGTTGCCAGTTTTTTCTAAATAACAAATAATAATGAATTTGTAATTTTTGATTAATAAACCACAAATTTTCAACTAATCACATTATCATCATTATCTTTGTATTTTTAAACAATATACAATAATATATGACTTGACGAGCGCATTCAAACATCGCTTCCGTCTTCGGCCGGCAGTTGTAGTGGGGTGTACTTACCTACATTTTGTCGGTGTGTTTTAGTCAGCTTAATATTTTTTATTTTTTGACTAATTCCGTTTAGGTTTTTTTTCAACAATTTTATTTTGACTGTTATTACTTCCTGGTTGGCACACCCAACATCAATGGATGGTGATGACGATCATAATAATATTATAATGATATAACGACTAATAATTCGTGTCGGCGGCGGCATGCTGCTGCAACAGTGACAGTCCAGCCGAAACGATCGTTCACCGATCTGAAACCGATGGACGGAGGAGATTAAACCGGATATATTTGCACCCCGTTCTACAATAAAATAAATACTATAATAGTGTCGTATGTGTTCGAGTAGCCGAGCTCGCATATCGAGTACCAACATGTTTTATCGTAATGCGTGGCACAATGGAATTAACTTGTACACACTATACATGATATACATATATATATACACATATATAGGTGCACCCGCAGACCGAAAAAATAAAACAATATGTAATTCCCGGCGGCACACAGGTACTACACATAATAATAACATATACGTATGTATCTACATACGGCAGGATTCACACCTGAGTGATCGTCGGCGGTGGTGGCCGGTCAATGCCAACGGTGCACGTACATTATATTATATTATTATATTCTCTCTCCCTATATACATATATATATATAATATATATACATATATATATATATTATTTTGTACCTACAACGCGACGGCGGCGTCGGGTTTTTTTTTTTATCGGTCTAACGTATCTGCGTGCGAGCCGCGTACACATCCTGTCGAGCCGATTTCCGTAACCCTGTTTTATTGTGTTATCCCGGCTGCCGACCGAATTTTCGTCGATATACGATATTACAATAACGCTTCACGGTGAAACCTATTTCGTCCAAGGGACATCCATCGTGTGCAAACGGTGAGGTAGGAATTGGAGAGGTCATAGTGAATAACACTATACGCATATGCCACAGTAGTGCGTTGTTTTATTTGATTGTACCTATATAGATGTACAAGATAGTTCAATTCGTCCGCAAGCGTAATATTCTACGGTATTGTACAAAAAATCATCGAATTCGAAAGAAATATCGATTCTAAACAGACCCGTTACGAATTTATGATAATAATTATAACACTATGTCGTGGTTATGCCACTCATCTATATTAATTAAAAAAAATAATCATGAAATAAAGTTTACTTACATTTATTAAAATTCAGTAAAGGATATACAGTGAAACTTTTACCTAACGAAGTCTCGTGGGAGGAATAACCTCATATTCTGATAGAATGTCAAATTTTAATACAACTAGCATTTAGCATAAAGTAGTAACTAGTCAATAGTAAGTAGATAAACATTTAGTTTAATTACATTTGTTAAAAATGTAAATGCAGTTAGAACTTTACTATAATTTACTAGATTCACTGATGTTCAAAAATGGCTAAATTTTAGTCTAAATTTCTAAAAAATTAATTTTACTAACCACATTAAAATGTATATTCCACTACCATTTATTAAAATGTCAAACCTTAAATTTAATATACAAAAGTTAAAATTTAAAAATACTGTAGTTGGGTATTATTTGTAAAAATATTAAAATTTAAGTTTTAAATTCACAATATTTTATTTAGAATACTTTTTAAAAAAAAGTTGTTGAGTAACTATTTGAGTTTTAAAATTCTGAGCAAAATGTGGAAAGTAATTAGAATTTATAAAGCAATACTTTTTCTACCTACATAATTTAACGTTATAAAATAAAAATTCTTTCATTGATTTTGATATTTATTTTTAGTCTGTACAAGACTTTAATAAATAATTTATAAGAAATGCTAGTAAATTAATTGAATTATAACAAAACTACACAACTAAAATGTTGTAAATAGTAAATGTGATAATTTTTTTGGCAATTTTTCATTCATTTTTTCTTACGCTTATAGTTATGTAATGGAATTATAAAAAATAACTTCTGATACAAACTAGAAAAAAACATATTTTATATTTGAAAATATAATATTTAATAAATAATATAATATTTCGACTGATATAATACTATTTATTTACTGATTTATACTTAAAATATTTGCAACAACCATTGTCCTGGAAAAAAAAAACAACAGACAAGAAAAAAACACATTATTTTAACACAGTGATATATTAACAAAAAATTACAATCACAATAATGTATATAAAATATGTCAATTAATGAAACTTTGTGCAGAGTAAAACATTTCCGATCATTCATTCGTTCATATACTCTTCTTTTTGTATAGGTACTATTAACATAACTGAATGTATTTTTAATAGTATATAATTGACAAAGTAAATTCTGGATGAATAGTAATGTTATGTTTATGGTGTTTTATGTTTTCATTTTAAAGGAAAAAAATGTCAGCTCTTGTAATTTACAGTTGTTATTGTTATGACTTTATGAGAGTGCCCGTCAACATATTTTCTAGTATGTAATGTTCTCACAGTATCTATTTTACTCGTTTTCTTTAATTATTCTGGAATCCAATTTCCAATATGATTCAATTTTCAATCAAATTTTTTTGAATCAAGTGATGATTCTTTTTTTTTTTAATAATATAATATAATAATTTTAAAAAATCTATGTTACTTGTAAATATCATAAATATCATTTTTTTTTTTTACCATACGATTGAATACTACTGAAATGAACACAATCGACTTCCAAAACCACATTATAAAAATATATCATTGATATTGATGAATGTGTCCCATATTTTACCAACCTACCTACCCACCTACATATACCTACCAATAAAGCATATTATTATAACCTCTTGACGCCGCCGCTGCTAGGCATCGCCATCACCACGGCCATCGGTCGCACAACAAACGGTTGCCATGTACACATACCACGGTATAATATTATATTAGTGGGATTGCGGGCACCCGAGGACAGCTGGTCTAGGTTAAACACAACGTATTTTTTCCACCCTGTCGCAATATTGTTGTAAAATCGTTATTCTACTGAGCTGGTCAATTTTGTCCAAAATGGCCCGGAGAACCGTCGAAAATTTTAACGGATTCGTGGCGACGACGGTGAGATTTGGATATTTTGCCGTTGTTTTTATAATTGTAATTACGTTTAATACAAACGACATTTCTGTTTTCAGGTTCGTCCTCCGGCGAAGAAGTCGACCGCACAACCAGCAGCGCCAAGCCGAGCCAGGCCCGGGGTGACGGCGACCGGCAAAAAGAACGTACCGGTGCCGGCGGTAAAGACTACCGGCGCGGCGCCGACTGCGCCACCGATCAAAAACAGTCAGTATTACCAAGGAGACGGATGGTATCGCCTTTTAGTCCAAATTCGATAATGTCGTATACAATGTATTATTAATATATTAAATAATGATCATACGGCCGTTGTCGACATTATTATTATTATTATTTTCTAACGCCTGGTGGCTATTGGGGGAGGAGGGGTGGCTAGAGACAATAAGTTATTACTTCCTAGTGGCTTGCACCATCACCAAAATCATTTTCACGAACATTCAATTGATACGTCAATGAACAAACTATATGAGTGATTGGCTCATTCGTTGGAGGTCACAATATTTGTATTATTTATTTCCAAAAAAAAAATATATCGTTCTTCTCCCGTAGTGTTGAAAAAATTTTAAGTACTCAAGTGTGTTTATATATTTCCTCGAATATATATATATATATGCTTTTCAATTGACGATGCTTTAGTTTGTATCATATCATACAATGCAATGCATAAATAAAAGGAAAGGAGAAAAAACACTTGAAATAAAAACTATATTTAGATCCGAAATATTTTTGAAGAGTCTTGTAAATCATAATTAATAATGTACCTACAATTGTACCCATTAATGAATCATAAAAAATAAAAATAAATAGTTCTAACATCAAATTATATTTAATAATTCCAGTTAGTGTTTATGCTCTATTTGTTAATAAAACGCGTGATACAAAATTATGACTTTTAGAAAGTATAAATGAAAATTTAAATAAATAAAGAAAGGTTGGTAAATACAGGATTGAAAAGAATAACCAAGAAAAATTACGGTAACGTAAAAAACGTTAACAAACAAAAATTGTTTTAAGCTTTGGACAAAGAATATATTCAAACTTGTCGAATTAATAATTCTGGTTACCAATCCATTTAAGTATAATTTATATTATAAATAATTAAAAACAAGCTACTTGTAATATCTACACCTTGTTTTATTTGATTATTAAATTATATTATAATCATGTTTTTTAAATTAAAAATATTAAAATTAAGTAATACTATATGATTTTTTTTATTGCTGACTGTAATTTTTACACTGCTACAATTAAATAAGAATTACAAATAAAATGATCAGTTAGGTACTTGTGCACTTAAAATAAATATTATAAAATATTATAGGTACTATATTCCTATAAATTAAGTTCGATATCAATAAAATACGTACACTAGACTAGCAGTATAGCCAGACTTCGGCCGGAAAAAAATGAACAATAAATTACTGGCACGGAATATATCGGTGAATCTCGTTTTTAGTGTATATGAGTTCAAATATTATGGCTCTTGGTATATTTCTGAACGGTTCGAACTACTCTCTAAACTTTCTGATATATCTAAGAATAATTTCTGAAATTTTGTCAAAACATATCAAGTAGTTTTTGAGCCTTAGGTTAAGTAAGGTGTATAGTTGTATAGATAATGTTAAAAGTGTTAAAAACACCTTAAAAATGTAACACTTGTAACAGTGAAAATTAACAGAAATTTACGATTTTTAAATGTAGTAAAATAATATATTAATCGTATTTACCATTTAGTATATTGTACTATTTAATTACCGAAATTGCAATAAGATTACCATATCTTAGTAACTTACAACGATAACAGTGAAAAGTCTAAATTTGAAATGTTGAAACTGAAAGCTGAACGTTCGAACAATAACTAACGTAATTCAATTATTAAATGCATATTATTTCCTAAAATTGAGGGTAGGTATATAATATTTGCTAACATATTAATTGTACGTAATACATGGTATAATTGGTATAAATAATTAGAATATCGCTTATTTATTTTCTCGAATCAGAATTTATTAATATTTCAATTATTAATGTTACCTGCTCGTTTAATTTTGTTTCTACAATTAATACAAAGGAATCTGTATGCAAAGAGCGTTAACTTGTCCTATTACATATCATAAAATAGGTGCGTAACGTCGTTCTCTTAAACAGTTTTAGTTTTAGGTACGCAAACTTCCGAATACCTAATACAGAGGGTTTTTTCAAACATAAGTATATACAATGTATACATAAATTATACATAGGTACATTCATAAATTTCCTTGAGATACAAACTATTAGTAAAAAAAAAAAAGGCCACGGAGGATGCATCTCCCATATCCTCCCCCTTGTAAATACCCCACAGTCTGCCTGAGTAACTAATGGCGACCATTTTTATACAAAAAAATATACTAACTTCTACTAGTTTTTCTACTACTACTATTATTATAATCAGTAACCGATAGCAACCATTTAAAAAAAAAAAAAATACTGATATTTACTAGTTTTTCTAATTTTCTAATAATAATCTATAACCAATGGCAACCATATATAATCATTAACATTGTTTTTGATTTCCATGTCAATCCAAAAATCCTTGGAAAATCTTTGTTAGAGCACCCCTGCATGATGATACGAAGTCATTACAAGAATTTCAAGTCTTTAGCAATAATATTTTAGGCTCTATCTGCATCAGTCAGTCAGTCACTATAGGTTTGATTATCTTATATAGTTACATGTAAATTCCATAATATATTTTATAAATTTCAGCAATTAGATGATAGTAATATTTTCTAGTACTTGACAATAATATTTGCCGTTGGGTATAAATTTACGTTTTATATTTTTTTGTTATGGTCGTATAATATTTTAATATTTAAACCTACATCCATCCTACTTTTTGTAGTTCCAATTATTTCCATGTTCTCATTGCATTTTTTTTTTTTATTCTTTGATATTTTAATATATATAACGATCTTTCGTTTGAAAGACATACTTCATACTAAAGTCAAAAATCCAAAATATTTTGTGATCAGCATATTTTATATTTTATTACAAACTATATAATTTATCTTGATACTGTTACCAAACTTCTTATTTATTTCAGTAGATAATTCTATAGTAGGGCTATGATTATTATTTGTATTTTTGTACAAGATGGAGCGCATTGTAAATTTGTTGTACCCCTAACCCAAGTTATAGACAAACATTTTTGATGTTGTAAATAATGGAGAATTCTAACATAGAATATCGATTTCCAATAAATTGGTTACTTTACAAAATGTGAATTGCTTCGCGAATTGAGTTTGACATGCTTCATAATTGTGTGCAAATCTGTGCCAAAACGTAAAACAATACATACATTAATGGCTTTTAAAATTATTAATATCTGAATAATAGGCTATCAAACGTTTATATTGATAATTGAGTGGATCGTTTTTGTTTAACAAGGTTTATTGTTACTAAGTATAATACACAAATGTATATTTTTATGCACGGAACATGAAATGTTGTGTTATTCAAATCTGTCTTAAATACATTCGTTATAACTTATAATATTACCGGGTTATAATATTTCAAAGACACGGACGCTGATATTCACATCATTAAATGGATAAAATATAATTGTTGATAGCAGGTAAAACGTTGTAAACAGTACAAGTAGGTAATCTGAACTAGATCTTTTGCAAGTCTTTTGATCAGTACAACTCGATTGTTTTCTGAACCAAGATTAGTTTTCGAATGTTTTAGCGGTCTGTTCTCTCCCCAACTACGATTACTTTTATCTCTTTATATTTAATAAACACAATTTAATATTGCTTTCTAGGACATTGGTTCAAGTTTTTATTTGACCTTATCGCAGTTGTTTTTATTTTTGCTTAATAATTGTAAACAATGTAAACAGAACCATAATTCTTGTAGTAGATTTTCCGAACAAACAAGAAACCCCTTTTTATTGGCATTTGTCGTTGCTGGACGATCATTTTCACAATTGTTAACTGATTAAACATATGTAACTGGAATAATATACTTTCCATATTATTATTCTAAGTACCTAGATGGCAAACGGTAAACCATACCATGAAAGTTGCTCTAAAGCAATATAATTGACATTTATTGTTATTAAATATGAGATTTTTTTATTTGAATATTGTTTGATTTACCTAATATATTTATAGTTTGTATATTATGTATGTTCTTTTGGAATAATTCATACTTACTATATAATTATATTCTGTTAATGATTTGAAATTATATTGACCCATTCGAAAATTATTATTTTTATTAAAACGATTATAATAATATATAGCATGTAAAATTCACCTCGTTTTATAATCTGACTAGCTTAAAATACTGATTTGACGTAAATGTTGAGATTCAAAATAAAAATGTAGGAATTATAATAATATATAGATTATCATTTATTCATATTATTATTATGGTATACGAAAATTCTAGGGTTATATTATAATGTTTAAAATATTCAAAAATGTCACAAGAAGAATATATTATTATAATGTAAATTTTATTTGAAATATTTAGAAGATCAACGTAACACCCACCCATTTGCGAAAGTGGAAAACCCGCAACGAAATGTTACTACAAAAAAACTCCCGGTCGATGTTAAAAATAAACAAGTAAAAGTTAGTATCAAACAAAACGAAAATAAAGTCTTATACAAAGAAAACAAAGAAAAACCAATCGACAAAGTTGATAATAGTACTGCGGCTCACAGCAATTCATCAGACGTATCAGATAACCAAGAATATGAAGATGACTTTGAAGTAAAATAATAAAATGTACAAAATATATTTTTCTTACTATATTATCATATTTTAAGGATTATGAATCTGACTTTGAATCTGATACTTCGGTTGATTCGTTAACACTTGAATCGCCGTTGAAACCAACCATGGTAAGCCAGAAAATTTCAAATGACACTGGAAGTGTGAAATTTGCGCTTCCCGTGTGTGTGGAAGAAAAATTAGAACCATTCTTGGATGAGAAGTTTGAAATAAACTCGTTAGAACGGACTATTGAGATGGGCCTAAACAACTTTAAAACTGCCGGGAAGAGGAAGCGAGAACAAGAAGTATGACTAATCTATACATTATGATCAAAATTACTTTAAGGTTAAATTTAAATGTAGGTAAAGGACAAAATCCAAACTAGGGGAATTGTTTTGATGGAGATGATTAAGCTAGACACTGTTAGCTTTTCGCTGTTAGATTTACCAGCAATACCTTATGAACAATATATAAAAATGTATGGACGTTCAAACATGACGCAGGTAAAATTACAATTTTAAGTACAAATCATAATGTATTTTTACTGTACCAATGTACAGTGTATTTTATCCTTATTCCTCAAAATTAGATAAATATAGTAATGAGACATATTTTAAAAACAAACAATTGCAATGAAAATAACATAAATATACGATTTTAAAGGTTTATCATTAAAATAGTTGAATACTTTCAGATTCAAACACAAACTCATGACGAAAACGCGGAGAAGGAAGTACAAACTGATGAATGTGATTTGGCCGAAAAATGGACTCAACATCCCATAGTCTTGACAAATGATATGGCCTGTTCATCAATTGAATATTTGAGAGTAAATAAAATAAAAACTCGATAATACGCATAACATATTATAAACAAGTAAAATCCATTTATAGTTTACTGAATTTTTAGGAAGTCACCACTACCATAACGTATAATACTGTACAATTTATATAATTATACCATAGCTGAAATTCTTAGCTTTACTCATGTTGGATCTTATTTCAGATTCTAAGCAGAGCAACGAATGTATTGATTTCACAATGTTGTGTAGTTTTATTTTATTTTTGTGTCTGTTATCACATTTTGGGGCAGTAAATATACTACTATATATAATACTACTATGATTTTCTGTTTAGAATCTTTTCTGTTAGTTACGTGAATATAGTTGGTATTTTAAGGGGCCAACTACAAAACAATTATCGTAAGAAAAAAACAAAACAAAAAATAAGAAAACTCGTTAATCTGTATGCAAGGCCAGAGTTTGACAAAATGCATTTTTTTTTTTTTTTTGGTGTAGTTACCAAAAACAAATAACCGTAGATTCTTTACAATTTCACCTAATGTTTATGTTTGGCCATATTATTCCATATAATATGCTGAAAAGTTTTAAAATATTTTGTTTTTTCTTGAGCTATTTAAACATTTTTTTTTCAATTTTTTCAATTTTTTTTTTTTTTGTAAATATCAATAAAACATTTTCATTGGGTCTAACAGCTTGAAAATGTAATACAAGGCATTTTATAAATTGTTATAATAGCTGTTTACAAATGTTAAACATACAAAGACTTGATTTTATAAGCATTTAAAGTTACAATTTTGATAAGATTCGTTAAAATCGACAATATTTTTAAACTATGTAGTGGTTGAAATGTATACAATTTTTAATTAGTATAGTTAAAGATTGTAATGTTAAAAAAAGATATGAAACTAATAAATCTAAAAAATTAAAAAAATTAGAGAAATATTAGACATTTAAACGAAAAATAACAATTATAGGTATTTAAAAATAATATTCGTGGGCAGGTACTACTACTTGAAACTTTCGATGTACATTATTACTTTTATAAAATAGACACACAATGTCATTTTAAAATGCTATTTTAGATGAAAAAATTAATTTAATCTACTGTATTGCTAGTAGTAAAACAAATTAGCTATAATATCTTCACTCAGAATAATTTTTCGTATACCTACAATGGTTTTATATAATTCAACTCAAATTTAAAACACCCATTTAGTAATCGACGCAACACCTAATGTACAGAAATGTGGTGCCTATTTGCTCATCTTCTGTTTTTGTTTATTTTAGTCATAAAAAATTTAAAATATCATGTTTCTAAATAAATAAATTATAATATATAAGTATGAACGAAAAATCAGAACAGAAAAATGTCAAAATAAACTATTTATTCTAGTTATAAAAAAACACAATATAAATTAATAGAATTGTGTTTCTCATAATTTGTAATCTTAGTGTTGAGTCTCTTCAGAAGGCAGCAAAATAGTTGTTTTGTACCCGTATTTGTGTGGTCTTATAATATAGTATTTTTACATAAACGAAATTGCAACTCCTATATGATCCAAAATTTGGTCGCTTCATTATTTAATATTAAGCGCATAATGGTGTTTTATATTAAAATTTGTAATTAAAAGAAACTAATTATATAAAAAAAAAAATAATTTGTAGAAAAATTCCATTGATAAAAGACGTATCAGTTTTTCCAAAATATTTCCAATTTTTCTTTCGGTAAAAACCTTATTCAGAATAATACTACCATTTCAAAAATAAAAATGAGCCACATGGGTCCAGTATAAGTTAGTGATTCGGTTATTAACGGACAGCTTTTCATTTTTATTTTATAGATAATGTAGTAATATATAAAAAAATCAGGCAGATAGTGTATTACTATTTCATTGGTCAATTTTTCCGGGACAGGATTCATTAAATTGAAACCTGCTCTGTCATGTATTCTAAAGATTAAGAAAAACCGCTGGATAATTGGATATAAGGTTACAGAATCAATTCCCGTGTTAAAAAATCTTAAACACATATATTTTATATTGATTCACTACATCTGATCAGTATCGTCTCTTGTATGACAGAAATTTACAGAATTACGTAAGACAAAACTATCGTATATGATAACATATCAATATACTTTTATATTCCAAATTTAGTATACTATAATAATATGTACATGTGCATTCAAATAATTATGCAATATGTATGTATTATTTTATGGGCTTTTCATTACTGCGGTTATAGATTTTATTTTTGTGGGAAGACGTCCGTGAAAAATTGAAATACGTTTGTTTCATGACTATGGTACATTTATCAAAAATATTTTGAAATGCATTATAATACTAAGTAATGCGTAGGACTATTAAGTTTCTGCATCGTTTATAGTTTATCGTATATTATTGCAATTTGATTGAATGGCCGACTTCAAAGTTGAAATAAAACCACATTTATTCATAACGCAAGGTTCACAAATTTATACAATATTTTAATCCAACCATTTTTTATATATTTAACTGAATTTATTTAAAAATAATTTAACTGTCATAGTCATCAATTTTTTAAATTTAATATCACTGGAACACTATTGTGTCCTTACATTTTTTTGATAGGCACTTATTTGTTCGCACTTGTTAGGCATGATAATTATTTAGAATATGTATATCATGAGCTGTAGATGCTAGATAGATAGTATACAAATGTTTGTCTCATAGTATAGGATTGTGAAGCTTTTATAAACTCGATTACTTTTGTTACAGGCGAAACAGGGAGTCGGTGGTACTGAACCACATGATAATCATCGTCGAACTCACATAACCCTGGTAGATCCTGACAGGGTGATCGAGGTCGCCCGAATGATGCTTTCGATGTTGGAACAGCAGTCAATGGATCGAGCTGAACATAGGCTAGTTGCTAATGACTTTGACTTAGACTTCAGCAATGGCTACCTAAGACCGGCCGTCTCCTCCTTGAAATTTCTCACAAAACGTACAGTCACATCCATAGAATTCACGAAGGTCATGTCAAATGTCGAGTCACTTGTTACGATGCATGAAGTATATACTATATAATATTATATATTACATTTTAGTTAAATAACTCATAATTAAAATCTTTAAGCTGGTATTTAATTTTCTTAAATAGATTTCCTATTCAGTAATTTTATTTGTATTTAAATAAAATATCAAATAAATAAAAAATCAAGTCTATCAAAAAAACTAAAATAATGAAAAATCTAATTGGCAAAAATCAAAAGTATTTAAATACCAGTTAACTGAATGATACCGGTATTTATTTGGTTAGTAAAATATTATGATAATTATTGAGTTCATTGTGTCATAAAGATACTATATCAGCTATGATTTAAAATAATGTCTCAGACAATTTAAAACCAAACCTAACATGCCATCTATTGTTGACATACATGATACATAAATCTTTGTGGAAAATTGATTTCTGAATATTTAAATTATTGTGATTAAATATTGTTTTGAACCTAATTGCTATAAAATGTATAATTTTAATTAAAATAATCAAGTTGAAGAGAATACTTGATAGATGTACAATGTATTTTTCTTTTCAGGTAATGGATTCAATGTATCAATATATTATATGTATCTGGAGTGTATCAACTACAGAATATCCTGAGTATGTTCTGAAATGTCCTAACCAAGTTACATCATTTTGCACCAGCTTTAAGTCGACCACAGGATTTGTTACAGCTGCACATGTAGATGGGTAAAATACAAATTATAAATTAATTAAGTAGGTACTACCTGATATGGTTGTTTATCTACATTTTGGTACATTTGTATTTTAAATCAATTAATAATTGTTAAACTAATAATTAAATGACACCCTAAAATACTACTTTAAGTTAAAGTAATTTTATAAAGATGTTTTTTAAAAAAAATGCATTATTTGGAATGTAAAATGAAACTATGATAGTATTATGTAATAGGTAGCGATGAATAGTCATACTTTACATTGATAACTTAATAATATATTCAATTAAAAATTTTGTTTAAATTGAAATGTAAATAATAAGTATCTTTTGTCAAGAATAATATCAATTTAATAATAATATCAATAATATTAATATCAAGAGCAAGTAAATGTACTAAGAACTATATGTGGCGCAATCTAGGTTTTAACAGACAAAACTGAAAACATTCAAAATACATTCAATGATTTTTTAAATAAATTATATAATATCGATTAGTTAAGATGTACTTACATCTGTTTTATATCATAAATTATTTTAATTATAATGTCAACAAAAAATTTTAATGAAACAAATGTAAAACTCTAAACCTTAGATGTTAATCACATTATTATTTACTTGGTAACCACTCAAAACTTAATCTTAATAAAAAAACTACTAATCTATAAGCAACATCACATGCCCATATTACTTACGGCATCCAGGTATGAAGTGTGGCTAATTTGTCAAACTTAAACAGAATACAAAAATTACAATCGATCACATTGCGCATGATAACAAAGGTTACGTATCCAACCATTCCAACCGCACACTTCATTCAAATCTGCACATCCAAAAAAAATTAAAATTAAAATAAATAATTGTAAGATACTTATTGAAAAATTAACAATGAATTGGTAGTTTCTGCAAGGAGAGGATTTATAAATTATTGATTTGTGTAAATAAAATCTAGAAATAAATAAATAAAAAATAATTAGAATTTAATATTGGTAGTCATTATAATATATTAATCATAATAATACCATTTTAAAACTTAGTATGACCAAGTTACTTGACCTTTTATTCTGAATCCTTTAACCTTTTAAAACTATAATTATTGTTATTCTTGTTCTTTTAAAGACAACATTTATGACTAAATCGCTTAAGATTCATTCCTACTTATTATAGTAACTACAATAAAACATTTAATTCAGTTGTATCAAAAAAAAAAAAAAAAAATGATACCGTACAATATACATTAAAAAAACTGTTTTGGGTATTTGCAGTAGTATATGCGTCTGGGATTTAAGAGAATCCAAACTGCATCACCAGCAAGTTAACGATCTCCCTTGTCCACTACGTTCGCCGTCTTACAATACAGGTATAACGAACGTTAGAAAATCTTAAAAATGATCACTTCGTATAAATTAACGCTGTTTGAATTTGTTTAGCATTATCAGTCGACCAAGGTCACAGGTCAAAAATTGTTGGCTTAAGCACGGTAATATACAACAATATCACTAACGAAGAATTACCAGACGAGGTAAGTGTTTTTAAAGCAGAATATTTTAATATTTTCGTTAAATGCACAACTTTCATAATGTATTATTTTAACTTTGTCTGAGTATTTCTTAATTTATCTTTATCACTATCTGTCCGCCATTATATTAAACACAAAACAGACCAGTGCATTTTTATGGTTTACATTATAACGGTCAAATATTATAATTTTCTCATCGGTACATGGACTTATTTACTAAACAGATACAGTTAACGAATCGATTTTACAGCTTTGTAGCTTAGACGAAGATTTTGTGTTGGCCGTATGGACGGTCGTGAATAGTTGGGAAGACGCTTCCTAAATTTCAGAAAACAAAAGTTCCGGCACTGCACCATGGAGTTCCGTGAGACTGGTTAAAATGCAAACTATCAACGCCAGTAAAAATGTTCCTAGGTATGAAAAAACTGTGTTTTAAACTTAATATCATCAAACCGTTTTACAACAATAAATAATTTATTGTTTAAACTCATTATTGATTTCAGATATTTGTCGAATGGTGTCACGGCCACATGCTTGCGCTTAAATAACAATCAAGACGCTTTTATTGGCACTAATTGTGGACTGATTTTTCGGTGCAATTTGGGGGGACACAAAGTATGGCCATCGTACTTCACCTACGAGAATACAGGTAACTAAAATAGCTTAAAAATACAACGATCTTGAAATGGTTACTGTTATAATGTTATTATAAAATACATCAGCCACATAACTTAAAATACATATAGTTATTTTCTTTTAAATCAGATTCAATTCAGATTTCAACTGATTCTCTAAGTATCCTTATAATCTAAATTAAAACGTTAACATCAATTTTTGTTGTCATCATATATTTGGATTTTTATCAGCAAAAAAATGTATGACTTTAAATAAACATCTGTTTTTATACACCACTACCACTTCCTTGTATTCATAGTACAAATAGTAAACGAATAATACACCTCCATGTACGAATAAAGTAAAAAAGTATACATGTTATAGGTGAACATTTTTCCGTGAGCTCGTTGGACATCTGCCCATTTGACTTGAATTTTTTTTTGGTAAGTATTTTTATTTCCCTTATTTATTTTACTATGTATTGAATTGTTAATATTTACATATCCATTTAAAAATATTGAAAAAAACTTTCATTGGATCAAAAACAGGTGCTTCACTTCCGTATTAAAATACTAATATAACTGGAAAGCTGGTTAATATTTAATCAAACACGTTGCCATGCAGGCTTAAATATTTAAATTATATAATTATTTATTTAATTAATGATTTAAAATAATACTATACAACAATAAAAACATATCAACTAATTGTGTTTCATGCAGGTTATATTTAACAAAGTGTATTAAAAATTACTCGTCTGCTAGATTTCATAAAAACAAACTACAATAAAACATAAAGTGATAGAATAAAAAGCAATAGTTAGTCAAATTGTTGTATTATGTATCATAGACATTTTTCAGTGTGAAAATCAGTTGGACAGTAAAATGGTTAATGATTTATGAGTATTAATAATAAGAGTAAATTCAATACGAACAACATAAAATAGAAAATATTATTATTTGTAAATACATCATTCACATTAACATAATATTATCCTAAGTTGAACCATCTATTTGAGAAACGACGTAAGTCACAAAATATCACAAATTGAGGTATGAGTGTAATGTGTTATCAGATGATAAAGGGTTCATGCATAAACATTTGCAAAAAAAAAAAATTATTTTACCAATGTAAATAATCAGTATGAAAGAGGAATAACCATGTATCACTGGTAGCGTAAAAACAGTTTTTCTTTTTTCTCAGAATTATATTTTACGATCTTACGTCGTACCTCAAATAGTCACTTCAGTAAGTTTGTATGTTTTATATCAACTTGTATGATATTGTTCCCTTTGTTATAAATATTAGCCTTATGAAGATATATCATTTGAGAGTGCACATCTTATTTTAAATAAGATATTTTTTAAAAACCTATTAATTTACCTAACCAGTAAATTTCTAATTGGTAAATTTACCTGATTTATATCTCTAAGTAACACTCGATTCAGTAACAAAAATAAATAATTGATTATTTTTCAATTTCCATCTATACATATTGAAGTACCTATATTGCCTATACTTCGCGCCGTGTAACACTGAACGTTTAGACAAAAATTATGAAAAGAGACTGTACAGTCTACGTATAGTGGCGGCTGGCTTAAACTGTTATATTATTATAATATTATATTAGAAATGACGAATTCGAAAGACGTACCTGTTTTAATATTTCTAGTTCCTCATAATTGACTGTTTTTTTTTTTTTTTGATAATAAATATACAATCTGTACACTAAGAATATGAGATATGCTATTTTGTACATAAAAACGTGAGGGAAGAAGCCATCCAGTGGAAGCACTATATTTTTTTTTTAAGTTGCATTTATTTATTTAGTAAATCTCGACACCTACTTCTTTTCAGTCGTCATGAGAGATTGCCTGGATGGTGCTAGAAGCTAAATTGGATATTAGAGGATTAGATTGATATGGAAGTCTTTTATGGAATCTTTTGTAAAATGTTACTGCTTCGACTGGAACTGTAATATTTAAATATGTGTGCAGAGTGCAGTTGGAGACATATGGTGGGTCGTTAGTTATTAATCTTACAGATTTTATTTTAAGCAGTTTGGATTTTATTTACATTGGTTTTTTTGCATTTCTCCATAACTGTAAGCCATGAGTCCACATGGGCTTGATTAATGATTTGCAAATGAGAAGTTTGGTATTTAGTTTGGTGTATTTGTTAGATATTAGTATTATTAATAACTTTCTGTTAAATATTTTTTTTAATGTTTTTTTTTTTCATATTTTCATATTATACGGATACACGGAAAAGAAGTGAAAGTTGGAGACTTAAATAAAATATGTTATCACTAAACCATGCGGCATGCTAGAATACATTTCCAATTTCCATCATGAATCTCTAAATCTGTGTTTGTGCACTATTTAAAATCAACATTTTTAATATTCTTTCTTATTGCACATATTATTATAGATCATAAGAGGTATATCTAATTTCAAGTTCGTACATTTTGTAGTTTATGGGATATAGCGACGAGTGAGTGAGTGGCATTTGGCTTGAATATATATATATATAAATAGAGATAATTTTAATTTATACCAACGATTGTTTCGTGTGTAAAAATATAAAATAATAATATTTAATTTTTAATCCAGATTTTGTGTCACATTTTTTTGGCTGCTATGGTAACGTAATTATATTATTCATTGGCTGCTAAGTGCAATCTAGATACTAGGTACCTATAAAGCTAAATTATATTGTTAAAACATTAACTGTATTTTTTCTTTGTTATTGTTTAGTTGCTATGGTAGCTGTAATGGTCAGAAAAAAATGTCATATTCTACCCAAAAACTTGTACATTTCATTGTTAAAAAGTAAAATGTACAAACGAATTCTTAAATTGATGACTGACATAACAATACTGAGCTCTTTTTAAGTCCTAGTGCTACAAAATTTTTAAGCTCTCGTCAGTTGTAGTTAAATTCATATAACATATTATGGGGGCATACGCGGTCCGAGCAAGGTAATCGAATACACTAGCACGTCTATTTAAAGTGTATTTATCATGCACACTCACAGGCGTTCAACTGAGTCCCCTATTAATAATTCACTAGAATGCCGACCCGAATATAAATTCCCATTCGATAAAGGTTAAAACTGTAGCAAGGAACATTTTGTACTTCTCTACGACTACGTTAACAGTAATTATAATATAATTCACATTCATTATATTACACATAATATAATGATGTATATCGTATATGTATATGGTATCTACCATTATTTTGAGTTTACTTTATGACGTATAGTAATACTACCTAGACACAAGTACGCACTTAAATAATTTATGCATTTTAACATTACAATTCCAACAAATGGTCTGTATTTTTATATAGGTACTTAATAATGTATATTTATTATGTTTGAACAAAAATATTATAGTTTACATAAGTAATGTTTACGTTTTGAGAATACCTCGTAGAATTACAAAGACTTGAACAATTTTAATCAGAGATTTTCTTTTCATATTCTAGGTACTCAAAATGTCAATATTTTGTACATATGAAATAAAAATTATGTTTATCCATTTAACAAACAAAAGTAATTTCAACTTGTCATGAAAAAATGTTTATTCGAACACGATAAAACTGAAAGTAGCTGCACATTTTATATAATATAATTCCTGCACCAAAACATGGTTTGGCAGCTAACATGTAAGAGGGTAATAAATTATAATTATTATGTTTCCGTAAAGATCACGAAAACAGCTGTATATAATAATTTTAGTTTGTTAAAGTTTAGAGTAATTAAAAAATATTATACTTACGACCACATGCAGACATTTTATTTAAAAAGGTATACAAATATTACAACATGGTTCGTTGGTTAATATTATATATTATAAAATTGTGTGCATTTTCGTCGGTTATAACGCTATAATTAGATCTCACATCATTTATATTTGTTTTTATTTCATTGTTCGAAAGTTTTTTCGTTTGTTCTTAAGTCTTAACACAAACCTCACCTGACGATACCCACTTCAGTCTGAGTAGCTTATCCAAAACGATGTTTTAATCTACTTGTGTAGCAAATATTAATAATATTTCCCCCGTGCACAGTACGGCGAGTTGACCATGTTTGTGTTTAATTAACTAATGGTGTATCGTAACCAGAACGGACAACAAATATATACTCTCTTTGCTTGCCCAGAATTAATAAAAATAACATTAAAATACTCGTATATTATACTTGCTGCCGCATTCTGACCTAATTATAGGTAGGTAAGTAATAGTACCTACCGCAAACAACGTGAGAGTAGATTGCACATTTAAAGACAATTTGTAAACAAGAGACAATGTCACTATTTTTTAATTATTTCTTTTCTGTGTAATGCATACGTATATATTATTATTATCTAAGTTATATTACCACTTTAATTCTGTTTAACTACTAAAAACGTGTTCTACAGCTAAATTATGTAAATTTGATTTATTTTAATCAAAAATAAAGAAAGCTAATACATAAAGAATTAATGTCCTAACGTCTGAGACAATTATATATATATTATGGTAGGTATATATTTTTTTTATAATATTTTAATTATAATGAGTCAATTAAGGAAAAATGAAATGATTTTTCATTACCTATATAAATATAAATGGAGTTGCATATAATTAAACAGGAAATATGATAAATCGCTTTTAACGAAATAAAGCGATAACGGGTGTGATACTGATTCTGTTGCGTTTTTTTAGTGTGTCGAACGACCTGTACATTTTATAAATGATAATGCTTAAATATTCAAGTTATTCAATAATATTAAATTGTTATATATAATTTTTTTAATGGATAGTTGATAAATATTAAACACAAATGAAATAAAATAAAATATAAATAATTACTTTAAAAAAAAAATATATTTTCTGTTACGCTGTGTCTAACATTTAAGCAATAATTGTGTGATGTTATAAAAAAGAATAAATCATCGGATCAAAAACAAAATAGTATTATATAATTTGGATTTAAACGAAAGAATTAATATTATCCAGTTAATCAAGTTAAACTAAGCAAACATGAAAGAACATTAAATTTTATAATATTTTTTACGTCTGTATGGTATATTGTTACTTTGTTTTACTTAGTATTGTGTGTGATATTTTTGGTTCAATTTATACTTGAATAATATGATAATTTTAGAACTTATTCCATAGGCCTTTTTAAATATCATACATTCATACATTTATAATATTTATAATAATAATAAAAAAATAATTTTGTAGAAGACGAATCATACTGTTCAACTTACAAACTATTGAAAATATATAATTTTGTAATATGGGTACATTCTAAAAATAATAATCATATTTTAAAATATTCAAAACAAATTTTACACTAATAATATTCAGTATAAAAAAAGCAATAAACGTAAAATAAATAGGTAACATTACATGAGAGTACTACATTTTTGTGCCATATATTTATGAGCAGATTGTAAAATTAAAATATTTTAATTTAAGAAAAGAAAATGCCCACCTAACAAATATACATTTTTAAATGTTTTATTTAATTATTTTAATATTTTAAGGTTAATTGAATAAATAAATATATAAAATATTATTCTATTCCAGCAAATATCACAATAATATGTGTTTATTATGTTTTATTCTGTCAAAATATACGTATTTTATCTCTAATGAAAATAATTGTTAAATTATTAATTGTTATTACTGGTTTGTTTTGAAAAATAGTCATCATAAAAGTACAACTATGATCGTACAGCTTGAACGATATTAAGTAAATCACTATTGATTAAAATATTTGTTCGCCCTTCAGTTACAGACTTGTGTACTGTTTAAATATTATCATTAGAATCATGTTTACGTTTTTCTGATATCTTAATCAGATTGACTGCTCCGTTTGTATATTAAGTTATCATCTATATCAAATGGTCTTACAATTTGTTCACTAAGTGATATAAGCGTAATGTCTTGTACATAAAAATACTAGACTCTTTTCTATGAACCGATAAAAATAGAGGATACATATTTTGCAGGCAGCTTGTTCGAGCAATGAAGTTATGCTGTACCGTGTTAGTCGTCCAGAAGCGCTGAAACGGTTGTTTGCATCGCCAAAGGACGGACTGACTGCCCATTCGCGTATCATGGAGGCTCGATGGTGCACCGGATATCCCGGCATCGTGTTCGGGTTGGATTCATTATCCAGGTGATCTATCATAGACCCGTTCAGTTATATTTATATAAATATGTTTCGCTTATATTATTTTTGCTTGTGTAATATACCAACTATGAAATTGTCGTTTTCAGGGTACATCTGTGGGACGTTTGCAACGAAACCTCTACACCCATAATGTCCGTACCATTTCGAGGAAAGTCTATTACGGCCATGTCTTTGACGTCATCGCCAAAAAACCGAAACAGCTACTTGGTCAGTGTTCTATTTAATCACTCTTTATGGTTTAACACAATATAATGAAATAGTTGTTATACTATTATTGTATTATAACGCAATATTTTTATATTTAAAAAAAAAATGTTTCTTCCAATTCTGAGGGTTAAGTTTTGATAAAAAAAAATATATATAATGATATTATACTACCGTTAAACAATAGTTATACAATTAAAATATTTATCGCATTGAAGGCCAAGGCGAGATACTTCAGTACACCATTTTTTCAAATAGCTTTGAAACATTTTATCATTTGACGGTAAGGTTAATTTTTCTTCTTGATCCACATAATGAACTCAACATTTGAATGTATAATTTGGAGGGTCAGAATATGCTAATTGTCTCCTAGGGCAGGTGATGGACGTTATAAATTTGCTACCTATTCGAATAACATTAACGCAAGATTGACGTCACAGTTCCGTAATTTCGTTACCCTTTTTTAGATTCTGAGCAGAGCAATGAACGCATTAATTGTGAGTACTACGATGTATGTGTTTTTTTTCAGTGAATGTCACCAACTTTTAGATCTTGGATTTGCTTCAATTTTAAATTCAAGAGTGGTTTCTGCTAGCAAATTGGATGTAATTGGTACTTTAAGGTCCATAAGTAAAAAATGTATGGTAAAAAAGAAATGTTTACCCAAAACCAGGTTTTGACCAAATCAATTTTGTTTTTTTTATTTTAATTGAAATATTAATATCCATCAATTTCAAGTCAAATGTATAAATTTGCCTTTTCATGAAATTATGATTTTCAAAATATGTTGGAGCTTTTTTTTTTATTCATGAACATTTGAAATTTTTAACTTTTGTATTATATTTTTTTCTGATTTACGTATGATAAACATATTTGTAAATAAAAAAGTGCAAAAATATGATAGATAAAATGATTTTCATATGTTGGTCATTCAAAATTCTAAAAACATCAATTGGTAAAATTGTCGTTTACATATATTAATAGGCATTTGATGTTCTAAGGTTGACAAAATTGGATGCACACACATAAAAAAAGATCTTATGTTGTAATTTATTTAAGTATTTATAACATATAAATTGTATTCATATTTTCCAAATATTTAATATTTAGAGTAATTTAAAAATATCTAATCAAACCGCGATCTTAGAAATCCTTCAATAACATCGTTCTATAATGTTTGAAAAAAATATGTTGAATATACGCGGATTATATACATCGCACAGTAACACACCATAGCTGCAAATAATCCTTTTTCATTTATCATTGAATTAAAATATTTCATATCCACTAAAGTGACGAGATAAACTAAAAAAAACTAAACAGAAACTATACAGAAAAGCTAATTTCCCGGTTATTTACATTTTTATTTTGTATATTTCATTTTCAAACGCAATGATAAACCAATTATCAATAGATAATACGCAAGGATGAGTAATTTAAAATGTAATTTGTTTTTAAATATTATCATATAAAACGAATATACATGAAAATGTACAAACACAGAATGTTCAACCATGTTTATGTTATTAACTTTTTGTGTTTTTACTCATACAGTTTATGGTACCTAAAGGCTACTACTTGTAACTCCTCATATACATTTATTGTCTGTCGAGAAAGTCACACCAACTTTTAAATTGTTAAAGTTTATTAATTAATAATTTTGTTCAGAAGTATCTCATTTAAGAAAAAATATATTAGTTATCATATTTTGTAAGAACTCTGTACCTGTGGACATTTGAATAATTATTTAAATTGTCGTTCTTTGATAATAAATTAACACAATTTATTCAGATTAGACTGAGTCGTTGTGAATATTGTAAATACTAAAATGACTGCTCTAATCTATTGAATTATTTTCTAATTATATACGCATCTCAAGTCAATAAATAGTTACGACATTCAATTCTGTTAAAAATGGGATGTTTGATGCTACATTTGCATACTATATATTTTACTGATTTAACTCAAATTCGTAGGTTCATGTTTCAAATACCAGATACTTTAGTTACAATATTCTATAAAAACTATTAAGTTATATATAAATTATAATTTTTTTTAAGATTTTTTTTTTTAATATCGAGATGTAACTATAATTTGAACAAATTGTGAATATTTTTTAAATATTTTGTTGTCATTTATTTTCGGGCAAACAGAATACCAAACAGTGTAATATTTAAATCATAATCATCTCAAAACTATCGAATTTACGATAGTTAGTATCACTGAAATTTTAATATTGAAGTGTTGATTGGTTTCGGTTGACAGGGATTGGCGTTCGCTGACGGTGCAGTAGAATTGCATCTGTTGAAGTTGGAACAGAGGAACGAGACAACCGATCGTAGCGACCAGCTCACTATATTTCTGGCCGGTCTATAGAAGTCAACTGTTGCAAGCTACTAACATAATATAGAAATAATGTGCCAACAACAGTGATTTTAATTTTATAATATATAATATATTTTTCTAGCTTTGATAACGTGTAATATAATAAAAAATAATATCGATTACTCGTGCGGTACACAGTACTCTACGGAACAAAAATACCGTCTTACATACATGTATGTACAACTACGTAATATTATTTTTATTTTTATTTGCCATGTGCATAACTATAAACTTTTATAACTGTATATACTATTGGTGTGTAAAAGGTAAAAAAAAATATATAATAATATAGTATTATAATAACAAATAATAAATCAAACATAATATTATAATATGTCATTACTCATTTATCATAGAAATTCCCATACATTCTTATTAGCTTCATAGCAATATAATTTAATACGATTCTAGTTGTCGATCAGTCTACTTAAAGATTTTTGAGGAAAAAAATACTGAATTTCATTCCCTGTTTTTTTTTTCTGCCATATCTTTCACAGTCCATTCAGTTATTTTTGCTCCCCGTTCGCGTTCTTGTAGTTTTCGTCAATCAATTTGCTCCATTGTTGCATATTATTCATCGCCCCTTCCTTCATAACGTTTAATTTTGGATTCATTTGACCCAATGCCTGTAAAAAAAAAAAAATGAATTCATAAAACATTCTTAGTTTTTACGTCTAAAAAAATCGTTGACCTGGTACAAAGGCAGACATATATCTGCGATCCATCTGATCTGCAACTGTGGAAGTTCGTGTTGCCTCTCTCTGTCCATGAGAGCTTGTGGCTGGATTTTTAACTCAAATCTTTCCTTATCGCCTTGCTCGATGAATTCATCTGTCACCAGTCTGGCGGCTCGTTTCTGCACGTGCCATTGCTTTGTGGACGCTGCCAAGTCAGACGACGTCATCAACATTGCCATCAGCAAGTATCGTTGCGAGTCTTCGTCCCAACTATATTCTTTAGATTCGATTAGACGGAAGAACTTGTTTCTCAGTCTAACAAAATAAAATCAAACCTAAAATGAGGAGCGATACCAAAACAAATCTAAACATATGAATATGATTTAAAAAAATAATAAATCAGACTTCACTAAAGCATCGGACAATTTTATTATTCCAATACCTAAATTAAAAGTTATATTATATTATGAAAAATACTAAGAAATATTATAACTATGTAACGTAACAAAGTTTTATATTTACCACAATAATACCCATTTAAATGTGTTTGTACACCTATCAGTAATAGGGTATGTTAAAACTTGAGTATTATTTTTCGAAAAAACACTATTCAAAATATAAAAAAACAGTTTTTATGATAATTTTAATAATTTTTGGTATCTATATAATATTGATATTATAGAGTTGACAATTTTTTGATTTATGAACGAACCGATACATACAAATGTAGGTATACGAGACAAAGGCTATAAAAACAAAAATATCATCATATCAATAACAGTAAGTCATTTTAGTAAACATAAGATACTAAACTAATTGAAACTTCGAAATGTATAACTTTTTTGTAAATATTTGACTCATGTATAATACTATAATATTTTTTTTCTTTTAAGGTTTCAACTGCATGGTTATTAGCTAATTTTTACAATTACACTTGTATTATATGGGGCAAGGATTTGTCACAAAAAACCTGGGTGGTCACTCATCCTGGAGCTAGTGACGCCGGCCGATGCTTGACCTCAGAACAAGTTAGTGACTGCGGCCAGCCATCGTGCCAAACCATGCCCACTATAATATTTATTGTGATTAAATTATTTTCACAGCAGTATGAAAATAGTTTGTATAATAATTTGAATTTATTATATTGGCGGTTAAAACATGTTCATATTTACTCACTGGAAGTACATGCAAAGATCAGTGGCCAGTATACTATGTTTTAATACTTTCATCACAGTTGAAAAACTCTCCGCGGATAGACTCGAGAATATATTGAGATTCTAAAGAAAAAATATAAAATGCATAAAAATTCTGTACTCGAACAATTTACTCGATACATATTAATTTGTATTCGACTTACTTCACTACTGAGTATCATCACTGCGTGATTGAAATGATGGTGTTCCATTGTATTTGTAGTGCCGTACAATAAGACTAATGCTGATCTGGCTCTAAAACACAATTATAATAAATTAAAACTGAGTGTCGATTGTAATTTTGTAATGCAATTTTTAAGTCGTTTAATTGTTCGTAGTAAAACAAAGAGTAAGACAGTAAGTTAGAATCAAATTTAAAACTTAAGCGAACTTGTACTATAAATCTGTTGTTTCAAAGTTTAATGACCTCGCTAAGAAAATACTGTAGAAAATATTCACATTTTATAGACATTCAATCGTGTGCAATATCTATGACTTATACTTTTGAATATAATATTTATTACTCATCTTGATCTCAAAAATAAATAAATAAACATTTGTATAGTTTTAAATACGAATGTTATTTTAATTTTATTAAAATTAACCACTGGATTAAACGTACTTTTCTTGGAATGAATTATTTGTTCCTCGGTGATCGAGATCGTGACACAAACATCCGACAAACATTCCCAGAACTTCAAGATCGGAGAACGTATTTTTCATGTCACATCCCTTCAAACATATACGAGTATAATATATTTTACTTTACACTCTGGTTAAATTATGTCTATCTTTGTCTTTATATATTTACCATCATAATAGCGAACATGACTTGAGCAACATTGAAAGCGTGTCTCCAGTTGTGATAAGGCACGTCCCTGTAGTTGCGTTTCACCGTGATAAGGAACCGATATAATGTCTGAAATATAAATAGCATATCGGTATTATTGGACAAATTTAATTGCTTTATTATTATTCATGATTTCAACAGAAAATGTAATTGAATATCAATATAATAAAAACGATAATTATCTGAAAACAAATCATTTCTTTTATAACATAAATTCGATTTAATAGTACTTTATAATTATATAACGAGAATCGAAAAATCAAAAATCAATTATGATGAACAATTTTATTTTGAAAATGTTGTTCTAAAACTAAATCTTAAAAAATAGTCCATAGAAGTAAAAATTATACATTTTTAATAATATAACATAATACATCTTACATTTTAATGTCAGATAAATACTTTATGTTTAATATGAACATGAGGTAATAATATGTTCTACATTAATCCATTACGATAAACACTTGATTATAATTTATAGTGCTTATGACTGCGAAATAAAATGTTTCTGAACAAAAATAGATGGCTAAATCAAGTGTTGTGAAGTTGATAAATTATTTTAAACAGTACCTAAGTACTTTTCATTTGTTTGTACCTGGAATTTAAGGTGTCTGTATGTACAGTACTATATTATCTCATATCATGATGAACACCGTTTTAAAGAATAAAAATAAGTATAAAGCATCTTTCCACTGTAATAAAACATATAATGTTTTTCTTGCACTACAAAATAACTATAGGGATACATTACAATTGAGTCGTGTATAATTAATGTATACCTACCTTAAACAAACATAATATAAATACATAATTATAAGTTTATACAGGTAGTCAATGTGAGTAGGTACTCAATGCATATTTAACTAAAAACATTGTATTGCTCTGTTTATTGTCGTCAGTGATAAGTAACTAGTAAGCATTGTTACACTGAACAATAAAATGTACCTTACTTTGGACCGTTATAATATATAAATAATAAATTAAGCCAAACAAGTAATTTTTCCTTAGGTTTGTTATCTTTATTCCCCTCAAGTATTTCCAAGTACTTTTCCAGACCAATTTGTTCAATGCTCATTATTCACATCTTATAAAGACATATTTCATATTTCATTTCCTCTTATTTTCTTGCCATTAACTTACTTTCTACAGCCGCAGGCCGTTATTTGTACATCAAATATTTGAAAGCCTATAAAAATCTTAGCTAGATATTTATTCTAACTTCGAAAAATGTAAAGAGCGATGTCTCCATTTCTGCTTGAATACTGTCCAGAAAAAACAATTTTAATATTTATTTAAGTTGGTAATGTAAAATTTACTAATTTAAGTTTTTAAAACATAGTATAACTAGTTTTTTTTTTTAAATTGAATATACATAAAAAAATTTACCATTGAAACAAACAACTTATCGGTAAACACATTGATATTAAATTTAGATGGAGTTTTTTCATTTAAACAAGTTTGTTTAGGTAGTAATTTACACAATAAAGTGTTATTTATATCACTGATACTCGTTTAGCTATCACAATAAAATTCATAATATCATAACATTTTTGTTATTTGGAAACATTCCATTAGAAAACTTTTTCTCCGATAAATATTATTGTGTTGTATATCATATACAACATACCTATGCATAAAACGTTTTGTTTATGAATTAATTACAAACAATAGATAAATTGAACAGTAATGTAAAAATATTCTAAAAAACCCACTATTGCAGTTGACTGCACTTGGTCAGATATAAAATATTTCTTATATACTCCAAGTAGTAATTTACGTACACAATCCATATTATATGGATTGTCGAACACATATGTTTTACTCGTCATGCACTCACTTCTTTTTCAATGTTGAACGTCTTAACGAGTCCGAGTTCCAAAAACATGCTCACGGCGGCCATCAGCATTTCGTCATCGTTAAGTGAAAAATCGTCGAACGCAAGAGAATACAAATTCAACGAATCAGCAGCAGGTACCGGCATGCCCTAAGAAAATATTACATTTATTTCCTGTATGATTGCAGTTTTTCGTTACTATATTTAATATTGACAGCGCGATTTATTTTCATTTTGTTATTGCCGATGTTTATTTGAAAACAGACGATTTGACACTGGGTCTTATGTGAAATAGTGTAAAGATATATTTTCCCCCTTTACAAGTTGTCAGCGTCAGTATATAGGTACACACCACACGCGACGAGACAAAGCTAGAATAATAACAAAATACACTTTTCAATCCGTTCAAATTTGCGGGGGCATTAAACTATGGAAAAAAACGGTCTAGAGTTCAATGACTGGCGAGTAAAAGTTTTTTCATTATTTTCACAGTACACGAATATATAGAATGTTTATTCGGGGATGTTAGTGTCTATTTGAAATCGAAGCCAAAAAAGTTTTAAAAGCATAGGAATATTAAAAAATAAATTTACAAGATTATAGAGCTTACCAGGATACGTTCCACGTCTTTGTTAGAAGCTGTCGCGTGATAAGATAGAACCTAAGACAAACAAATAAAAGAAATATAACGAACATTTGTATAACTTTCTTATGGCGTATAATATATTCGTTTTCACACGCCCGTGTGCTGATCTTACTTCAATGGAGACTTTTTGTCTGGCCATCGCCTTTTCTACTTCACTATACATTAGTGTGTTATGTATTCCCAGTCCACAGAATATTGTAAAAGCCTATAACAAGTGAAACGTGGTTGTATAAATATTTATAAGTTAACCGCATACTAAATCTTCGACATCACGTGTTTTTCTTATATAGTACAATATCTCACCTCGAACAACTGTTCGTCGTAATCGTCGAATGGCGACGAATTCAATTTGTTGATTATACTGGCGACACCTGTTAAATATGAAATTGCTTTAGTGAAACGAAATTGTATTCCTCAATAAATGTAATAATGCATGTAAAAAACCAACAGAATAATATTTTTGTTCGAATGTGCTCACGTCGACCCACTCTCTTTAACTGAAGTGTATCCATTGAGAACACTTTGATTCGGGTCTGATCATCCGAAAAATCGATAGCAATATAGATTTTGTTAAATACTTTATATGGATACCATTTGGAAATTGAATATAATGTGACAATATAGTTATGGTCCGAGACAATAATAGTATGACAATATTATAATAATGATAATAATATACTACCACACTATTTTCGAATGTAAATTCCGCTCTGGTTCTGGACGGACAGCAGCCGTTTACAATACAGATGTGAGATGCTCGGACTACGTGATATCATTACACATTCGTCTATTGTAGTAGCATAGTATTTGTCGAATACGCATATCTTGTATTCTTATATGGTTACGTGGTAGGGAGAAACAATTTAGAACAAGACATTATCATCACGGGGTATTGCAAGTTCTCGGACTACTGTGGGCTGACGAAAGGTATGTGCGGACTAGACGATCACCAAAGGTGCTAACAACAATTATATACCAGACAGACAATAATACGTTTTTGATATTTTTTAAATTATTATCAATTTTAAAAACCAAAGATAAATTTTTACTCATAATGGTATTAATTTAAAATACTTAGATGACAGTATATATTATTATAGTAATAAATTTAACTAAATTGTTTGTTTAACGAAAGTTCATTCAAACCGAAATACAATATGACTTCATGATAGGGTACCTAAATCGTATGTATATTTATATGTATAGTTTATTGTCTCGTCTCTCCGCGCTAATTATTCGAAAAAATGATTATTTAAAACTGAGTATATGATAAATAATATTAAAGAGTACGTTTGTGATATGACTTGAACTACGCTTACCGATTATTTGGTCATTTTTATTCCTGATGGGCATTGCCAATAGTGAGTTGATGCCTGAATCTACTATGCCCTCGCTGCACTCGTGCTCATTGATGTTCAGCACCTCTCCTGAACAAGCCACCCTCTCAGCAAGGCTTTCTAGGTATCGAGATACGTTCTCGCCTTCCACTTTTTGCCTAGAACTTTTTCATAAACATGGAGTGTTATAGGTAAATATTTGAGACAATTTCTATATATTATATGTGTTGAATATTTATAAATGTGTAAAAGGTGCATCTAAGAGACTTAGCACATATTAATAAATAATTGTTGTTGAAGAGAGAAGAACTTTAAGTGAAATAATCCTGCAGATCCTGAATAAATATGTGTAATAAATATGAACAAGGTGTCCCAAAACATTAATGTATCTACGTGAAAAACTAATAGGTACATTTAAATGTAGGTTTTTCAGTATTTTTGATTCTAGTGGAAAGATTAGTTTTTAAATTATATGTTGGTTTTCACTTATTTTTTTTTTTGTCATCACTTTTTGAAGCAATAATAAAACTTGGATTTTCAATTTTGGGGGTGGTTTTTGGTAGAAAATTGTAACTGGTCTACTGTAGGTAATACAAATATTTGAGAAAAACATGTTTTCGGTCATATAAATTATATTTTTGTTATTCAACAATTCATAAATTTTAGTCTGCAGAGACAAGTTGTTATACCCCAGTTAAAAATATGTATGTATAAGTAACATTTTTTTTATAAGCATTTGAAAAATAGTACAACCTACCATCAAAATAAAAAATTATTGAAAAGTATTATTTTTTTTTGGAATTATGGTAGCCAATAATATTACTGGTTTTCAAAAATTAACTAATTTTAAATTAGACTAAACGCTCCACTAATACGTTATACTATTTTTAAGAATAATCATATAACAATTCACTGCAATAAAAATTGATTCAAAATATTCAATCATTATTTTTCAATATATTTTCAGTATACTAGCCATTTATCTCAAAAATACAAAAAAATAACATATTTTAATTCAGCCAATATTTAGGTTTTTAGTCGAACCAAATAATATTTTTAATAAACAGTTATTTGACAATGTCTAAAATTCAATAATATTAAATTGCATTATACAAATAATATATATTATATTCTATAAAGCGTGAAATCTTACTTTTTAACGTTATTTTTTATATTGTGCTTGGGTGAGTTCAAATCGAACAGCTTCGAAAATCTGGTACTGTCGCAAGACTCGTCTACCAGCAACACGGCCGCCCTTTCGCACTTCAACAACCTCTGAGCCCTTTGCATTATCTTCATGATCACTTTGTCGATGGACGTTTGTTCTTCAAATAGATCGTGCACCACTTCCAACAAGTTCTGCAACGACACCGGTTAGATTTTTTTCAAACTTACATATAAGTTTAACTTTCTCCGCGAGCTTCAATGACTTACCCTGTTTCGATCGTATTCGGCTCGGGAGTCCTCGACGATTTGTGCGTTTGTAATAGCTATACCGACAAACTGTAAGTACGTCTCGAAAAGCTATAATCCCAGAAAGTTTGATTAAATTATATCGTTTTGAAATAATACTACTCAACAGTACTGTATAGATTAGTTCTATGACTTTGGTAAACTAGGAACAATGGGATTATTTAGATCCTAGATTACAAATCGGTTTCAACAGCATGTTTCCATTGTTTGTTTTGGAGACTAATTATGTCTCAGTCAAGCAAATACTAACGCAATCTAATTTTTAACATCTATATCTCTAAAGTTATTAAAAAATCATTACATTTTATGATAGGTATCATATCACGATTACGTTTTGGATTGAAAATGTTTATCTAATGAAATCTTATGTTTTTAAAATATTCTTTTAAACTTTTCGAAGAAGACGTTTTACTTCATGCTCACAATTGATACCTAATGAATGATTAATTAACACGATTTATGGACCCATTCAAAATCTAACGAAAACTTTCTTTCACAGAAAACATCATACTATTTCGCAGCAAAGTTCTTGGCGTAAAACTGTATGGAATTGGAATAGTTTGAACTTGCTTACAGTCTAACTTCAAAAGCTGAACAACTTCCGATCAATATGTTATATGTATATCTAACATATAATTATACATTTATACAGACAGAACTGTATTAGTCCGTAAAATTATGTACACAATATTCGCATATGAATTTGAATCGTGTTTGGGATCTTAGTCTATCACATTATTATAATGTAGAAATGTTTATGTAAGGTTACAAAAATCAATATCTAAAAATTAAATATGTCTCAAATACTATTTAACATAATTAGCTTAGACTCATATTAATGTATATACAAGTAGCGAATCTTGTGATTAAGCCATGTCAATTTCAAGGAGCGACGTAGTTAACGAAAAATAATTATTAAGTAGTATGATAATCACGTCATCTGGAGTCTTAGATTATTTATTATTTGCCAATACATCGTCGTAGGTCACGTTCTTATCGTTGTAATATATCGACAACAAAAACAACGTTAGTATAATAATGTTACTATAACCGTCTCCGATCAGAAACCAGCAGTGGCAGTGTCATCAATTCGCTGATGGAATATTAACGAAGTAAGTACGCGTGCACACACGCGCACACATACCTACATATACACATGTACCTAGGTAATGTATATTAGGATTTGCAGATTTAAGTAAAATAATTCATAACTACAGCAGCAGAAAATGTTGCTCGCGAAGTTTTTAATGTGTAGGCATACACGAGAAATGCCTGACAGCTGCACCACTGCACTTATGCAGAACAGCTAGTGCTCGTCTCTCGAAGTAACTGCGAGTCAAAACCATCCGCAAAAGTTTCCACCGCGATTGTAAAATATTTACTTTTTCATCCATGCTGGTGAAATGGCCTCCGTCCTTGTCCGGGTTCTTGTTGTTGACTTGCGCCACCGCTATTATCTCTTCGTACGAATTTTTCACCGGCATGCACAGCAACGACGAAGTGTAGTATCCCATTATGCGGTCCACCTCGTCGTCAAATCTCGGGTCCTGCAATTCAATATTTTATGAGGACATCAGTTTATATTATGTTATGCAGTGCTCGAATTGGGAAAAATTAAAATAGGGGGACGCTGTTTAATTTAAAAAAAGAGCGTCCCCATCACTTGTTAAACGCTATTGAGCCGTAAGGGTCATCCCCCACACCCTCTAATGCCCCTATTTAAATCATATCAAAAATATTTATAAATAATTAATTTAAAAATAAGATAAAAATGAAGAATATTATATTACATTATTTATAAATAATATCAAACTCAAAATGATAATAAATGTAAATTAATTAATAGTTTAGTAATAACTAGTTAATAGTAACTAAATTGTAGATCCACAGTTATGAAATGCATAGGTAAGACAAATTATGATGGTATCTCTGTCATTTTGACAAATGCATTCCATGTTTTCTCCTTAAAAATAATATTAGGGGTACTCTAAAATATCTGAAAAACAAGTTGGGGTACTCCGTTCCCTTGCGCCCACCCCTAAGTCGAGCACTGATGTTATGATTTAGGAATTTCGCCTAAGGACAAAAAATTCTGGGAATTGAAAAGACATTTTCCGACGTTGCATATTACAATAAGTATTTCAACACTGCCACCTATCATAACATATTATTCCACTGTTGGGATTTTCAGTTTTCAGAAAATGTTAAAATCACACGACTCGAAATATTATACTTAATGTTTTATAATATGATTTGCTAAAGCACAAAATAAGGAAAAATCTGAAATAAGATAGTCTCAGTGACGGCAAAATAAATGAACTGATATTAAAATTAATCGCATGTACATATTATTTCTTTTAAATGAAAAAAGTTAAAAAATTATTAATTTTATTTTTGGACAAACATATTTAAAAGTCTTGCATTCGTTTAAAATGAATACAATTTACATATTTTACATTTCGTTCCATTGAAAATTGTATTCCGAGTTTAAGATACGCGTTTGCATAATATACTGATTCAGATAATATTACAATAAATAATATGCTATAGGTACTGTAAACGATTAGTTTTCAAACTATTAGAAAATCAAATTCAAAATGATGAAATTATTTTGTACGATTACGACTATCATTAATATTTTTATAGAACCCAAAAAATTGAAAAACATAATTTCTAATACTAATTATATTCATGAAACAAATACCTTATTTATTTACTAATATTTTTATTTCATTGAATTGGTGAACTTCTTTTAAAAACAAATGGGCCAGTTACGATTAATTTTTCTTAATATTAATTTCGAGTGCATTTATCATAATAAAATCGATTTCCATCATGCGGTGGAACAATGTGGTTAATATTGTATTTACTAAGTAGGTACTTATTGGCATTATGAATAATCTCCAACTGACAATAATAATACTATAATAGCAATAATGTTTATTGTAATACAATTCAAATAGCGCTTACTAACCAAATTTTCGAGCTTATATTAATTAAACGATATTAATGTTCGTATGACCTTCCTCGCTGTGCCAACGGTTGTGAAATCGAATCCGTACTAATAATATTAATTTCTAACAATCTAGATATTATTTTTAACTCTGGTTATTATAAGCCATAATCAAATAAAAAGAAATTAAAAAGAAAAAAACAATATTTTAAATTGGTTTTTGTTAATTATACAATTTGCTATGCCAATAACTGTCTCTACATGAATTTTCACTCGGAAACTTATCGGAAATCAAACCACAATACCACCTTGATGGTGGGACTTCTGGGACATAGGTATACCTTTATATATCTACGGAAATTCAAATTCCCCAACCGGGAGAATAGGTTCACGTGTATCCGTCACGTGGACGCCTCCCACCATCACTATACATATTATGCGATCGTACAGATGACACAATAATCGGGGGTGGTGTCGGTTGAGAGGGGGGGTTGTCGAAGATGATCCACTACGTATATATACAACTGGAATTTCATTAGCCCACGTCGACCATGTTAGGTCATATATATAATATTATATATATATATACACAGTTGGAGGGTGGCGTGGATGACCCAGTTTATTTTTCAAACGCACACAGACGAAATACGAAACGTATCAATAAACGTCAATTGTACGGCCTCCAGCAGTATGTTATAGCTGTGTAGTAAATTTCTACAAATGTCTGAGAGAGATGCAGTAAAAATAAAAAATAATAAAAAATAATAAATAATAACGCCGGTAATAATAATATACGAATAACGCGCTTAAAAAGGCCAAAAATCTTTCTGAGCACTCGGAATATTGTATTAATATATACCACCAATATAATAATATACGCTGTGCACCCAACCGATTTTTATTACATGATACTATATAAATAATATCTGGACGCTTTACGATACGCTGGGCACTAGTCCGAAACGCAGTGTATATATATATATATATATATATACATAATATGCGTTATATAGGGTGAATATCCGTGTTTGTCCTCGTAAACAGCTTCAACCCGACTCCTTTCTAAACTTTAACGCGATCATACAAACTATTTAAATACTGAATGAAAATAAAGTAACATTCAACTTTTAAAATATTAACATAAATTAAATATTAAAAATTAAATAGATAAAAAAAGAGAATTGGGGACAAACGCGGCGATGAAACATTAGGTAGGTGTAGTTTTTCAGACAAACGCGTGAAGCAAAAGAAAAATAAACATTAAATAAAGCCAATAACGTCGTTAACCATGGACCCAATAGTTCTCTTAGTCGTTACACGGTATCAAATACGACGGAGATTCTCTTAAAAATTTCTTGGTCGTATGCGTACCAAGTCATTTTTACGATACCATTACTGGTAAATCAATTCACCGTCACAGTCCACATGAATGAAAAAAGTCTAGTTGAATTTCATTACAACATAACCGTCTATGTTGATGATATTTTTCTCTTGGTAATGACGTTTACATTTTTTTAACAGCGATAATATTGATGAACTAATGAAAAAAGAGTGACCAAAAACATTCCTTACATGCGGATATCCAACTTCAATCAAACATATCATCACCGAATATAAATTGTAGACACGAAAGAGACCCGACTAAAACCCGATATACTGGAACACCTTCACAACGCACTGGGCCCCGACGAAGAATCCATCAAAAATATAATTGTATTTATAAAAGACATTGAATTGTACAATTTAATTTAAATTATTTAAGACTATTTTAAGAAAAACAAACCAATGGTCACGTTATGGAGGCTTAATATATATATATATGTGACCATCATATAATTACAATGCAGCAATTTACATTCAATATAATTAATTTTTGAGACAATACTATTAAATGTATATAATAAAAAAAACTATACATTTATAAAAGAAACAATAAATATAATTTTAGTTGTTTGCATAAATTAGTTATACATTTTCCGAAGATTGATCGTTATTTGTTTTAGAACAACATTAAAATTGTAATGGATACTAAAAAATAAGTAAAATCGTATATTAATTGTTTTTCTTGACTGTTGTAGAATCTTTTTACGTTTTACAATTCTACATTAAATACAATTATCTTTTGTAATTTATTAACAATTAAAAATAAATTAAACTATCCTATTCCAAGTTGCACTTATTTAAATCATCAACTATATTTCTTGGTATACTCTTTATAGTAATATTTAGTTCTACAAAATAAAAATATAAATCGTTTTTATTAATTGAATTGTTTTGCCAGATTGAAAATGCATGTAATATTTTCATATTTCTTAAAAGCTCCTTGGTAAATAAATATTATATTAATTTATTTTCATTTGCTTTATCTTTTGCTATTCAGAAATATTATAGAAATAAAAGCCGCTGAGAAATAAACTGCATTTTCAGTACAAATCAAACCTACCCTAAACAATTTGTTTTTTAATGGAAGACCTTGAGAAAACAATATATTATGTTGCACTAAAAAAATGTGGAGACAGTAAAATGTGCCAAAATTACAAAATGTCCAAAGTTAAGAATAACATTAAATATGTTTGCTGGATTATCTTCAATTATAATGGAAATCAACTCAGGTGAAAAAAAGTAGTATCTTTTTTGTAACACTCATATAAATCTTCGCTTATTAATCATTATAAGTATGGACTAATACATTTTTAGTATCCTTCAAAGTTGACCAAATTACAATTTAAAATTTGACCCACGGACCCATTTACGATAGTTTTATTATTATTAAGTGTTAGTAGTAGACTAGTATAATACTAAGTTCCTAATTTTTTTAGTTTTAACTAACTATTAAAGTTTCGCTCAAGTTATTCAAACATACGACACTACACACACAATATCTCTATTCATGAGTATAAGACGTTACATAAATTACTAACTATTGTTTGTGTAGTCGCTCGTTAATGATACATGTTTTATTATATTTGTCACATTAAAAATTTACACAACTCTGTATTTTTATTGTATATAAAGAATGTAAACATTCAATTCATACATTTCTCAAAAGAGTGTCCATTATTTTTCTTGCATGACTTTAATCGCTGAGGAACCTGTAAGTTTGCACTTTTAAAACTGAGAATAAAGTACGAATCTTAATTACATTTTAGAGATTTATATTTCTTATTTTGAATAACATACCATTCATTTAATTTTTCTATAAAATAACTTCCATTCATGCAGAGAAACCGGTATTATTTTGAATATCTATTTGCTATAGATATGTATTATCATTTAAATACACATATCAGTATTGCATGTCAAATTAACAAAAAATATTATATAATTATTCTTTATGGAATCTAAGTTTTTTTAAATGTTAAAATAAAATACGACAATTTGTATAGTTAATTAACACGTGTAACTTATATACTATCAAATTATTGCTGATTAAGCTCTTTACAATCCTTTATATTTAAATGATCAACTAAGTTTAAGTTAATAATTTCACATTTTATTTAAGGTACCTAGTAAATAAACATAGATATCGATTTTGAAAATATTAAAATTAGGACTAAATATTACCAATTCGGTATTTTTAACATTTTTAATTTAAGTGATAATATTTTATAAGTGGTCAATTCAATATCGATTTTTGCATTAACGTAATAGAATTATTAAAATATATTAGCTCAAGAAAAAAACAGTTACTTATTTTAACACATTTTCCTGTATGATATGTATATAATTAAATCGAGCAATTATAAAATAGTATCACTTTAATAAGAATATATCGGCAGGCACCCAATACGTATATTATTATTATTCTTTTTGTTTGTTGTTATTATTTTGAAACTAACCGTTCAAGTTGAACGATTAAACATCTATGGGTAATGATTTGTCGTACAACCATAATCCGATAATAAAAAAGGATAATTTTTTTGGGTCATTCGCGAGTGATTATATTATATAGTTAAACCGATGGCCGACTTACCTCACAGGCGACGTCCAGGTTGACCGTCTCGCCGGTGGACGCGACGTGGCCGAGTATGCCCACGCCCCACGGGATGCGCACCTCGTTGTCGGTGGTGGTGGCCGGTCCGCCGGCCACCTCGCACTGGACGCCGTCCGGCAACAGGAATTGGCCGCGGGCGCCGCTGTGCACGTCGAACACCTTGGACACGAGACACCGGCGCCGGGAGCCCCGCGGCGGCCCGTCCACGAGGAACAGCGAACCGGCGTCGCAGTCCAGCAACACGGCCAGATCGTCGACGATCTTTTGCGACAGTGACTTGAGATCCAGATCGGTGGCGATGTCCCGGACCACCGTCAGGAAGAAGTCCCGTTCGCCCTGTGCGTGCCGCAGATCCCGCTTGGTGTCCACATTGTGCGCGGACACCGGCCACCTGGGGAGTCGCACCTTGGAATCGATGAGCAGCGACAGCATGCTGATCGGGCTCGGCGGCAACGACGTGAACCTGACCAAAACAATTGTATTTTTACTGCGGCGTGTTAGAGCTAAGAAATTCATTGTTTTATTATTTTTTCTAATGTAAATTAAATTGATTAAATTGTTATTTCTCGAAATCGTGCAAAACTCTTTGTGATATATCACTACACGGACCGGGTTATCATAGTTCACGAAAAGAATAATAATTGCCCTAAACAAATATGCCTTAAAATTGTGATGGCTACTGGACACTGGTGTATAATCTTTGCGAGGACGATTAATTTTAATCTTAGTTTAAGCATAGAAAGTCCCATTACAATTTCAAACGGTGACAATTGGACAATCAGAAAAATAAATTTGGAAGACATTACTTTTATTATTTTTTTTTTTTATATAACCTTATGCGTTTGTTGATTACAATAATATATATTGTGGAAAATTACACTGTTTTTTCTTTTGCTCAACGATAGTTTACTTAAATTTTAAAGTCAATAACTTATGTACTATTATTGTGTCTAGGAATTATATGTGTGAACTATCTCCAATTATTAACGGAAAATCTTGACTTTATATCTCATTAAAAACGTCTAGTCACTGTAATTGAAAAAAAAAACTACTTACGAGTTTATACACCATTTAGAAAAAACATATAACTCTTTAGATTCTACATTTTATGAACATCAATAAATTTACTGACGTATATCAAAATCACTTTATTTAACAAGCACAATAATTATTAATAATAGCAATATACGATATTATAATAAAAATAATATTATATTATAATAAAACGAAGTGTGTGGTTACGAAATTGTGAGATCAAAAGGTATAATACCCTGGTGATTAAAGATTTGGCTATTTCTATAATAATGAAAATGTATTTTTAAATAAATTATGAATTAACTTATTTTGTTTAGTAAAGACGTATAGTGTAATTATATTTTTATAAGATTAATTGTAAGAGTAATAATATTTGTATAAAATACTAATTATGTATTTGATTAAATATAACTTTACTCAATTTTAATTGAACTTAAAAATTATTATTTTCTTTTATAAAAAAAATCTCAATTATATAATAATGAGTTGTAAACTTTTTTCCAGATTTGTTATGGAATAATATCCTAACATACAACTTTTTAATGAGTTATGTGAATCGTGAATTTATAATTGTACAACTATATAATATATGAACATATTGAGCTGTTTAATTAAAACATTTTAATAATTTTCATTTTTTTGTGTCTCCTATAATTCAGATTTTAATATTTTAAAATATGCCTTGTAAACTTTTTATCATGTCAAGATAAATTTAACACGTAATTTAGTTTTGATTAAAATTGAATTTGATGCATTTTAAACTTCTTTTACTTGAATCTAATATTTTATGTACTAGTTAAATTTGACATATATTTATTCAAAAAACTTTGAAAAAATAAAATGACTATGAAGGTTGTTTATTTTATAGAAACATATTTAGGTTATAAGCTATTCACCATGTAAATTTATCTAACAATGGAATAATAATATCATAGAAAAAAAACCCGCAAAATTAATGAAAATATTTTTTCGACGAGCTTAACAGCTGACGGAATACTATTACTAACGATAAATAATTTTGCTGTTTACTAATAACTTAATAATATAATGACAAATATTGATAACTGTAATCTACTAGTGGAGTTAGAAGGGTTTGATTGAGACTTTCTAGTCTTCCAATATGATGTCACTATTCATTAACTTTGCTTTTTGTGTATTGCACAAGCAAAATTCATACGGAACATGAAAATAAATGAATTGTAGACTTTTAAACCCGTTACTCACTGTATGAAAATATGAATGCATATCGCTTTACTCTCTACTCTGTTATATTATTGTACAACGATTAACGAAACAATCGAAACGAAGTTTTCCAGCTACTGCAAACACAGATACAAAAATAAAGATTGAAAAGCGTTCTTACTCTTTCTCTCTCTCTCTTTCTCTCTCAAAATATATTTATATACGATTTACACGTTGTATATGTGGCATTATGTTTTGTCGCGTTATTGTTGTTTACTCTCTTAGCGATATTATAACGACATGCAGTGCTTATTGTCTAGTGTTATTAGGACGTATATTCGTTATAGTGACGTAAGTAAATAATAGAATTAAAACCAATAACAATACGCAAACGGCAAAATCATCTAAAACAATGATGACCAAGAGTATTTCTACATAAATTTATTTGTCTCATAAAAATGATATAGGTTCGTCCTACGTTAATTAATCTTTTCAGAGCTTTTCACATGAAATAGGTAGTATTTATGATGAGAAATGTTATTCTGCTATCATACGTTTAGGTCTTCGTCGCCATTCAACTCGTCAGCTTTTCACCCTTCTTAGCAAAGCACGAGTCTGGGTTTTTGGTAGATGCTGATTAATGAATCCATTTATTTATTTATTTTCAAGGTGTTATGAAACCTACATGACACCTAAGACTTTACGGCGTAAAGCATTGTTTAAAAATGAATTATAGCTTCAAGTTATGTGCAGCTTAAAGTGGTCTAGTGTAGGTATTAGACAAAGTGAAGGTAGAATATCAGTTATAAAAATTAAAAGACACATTTCACATTTGAAATAAAAGGAATCACTGTTGGTTAATATATTATCATAATAATTAGTATTATTAAGGTTGATAAATTGACAATATTATGGGATTGTAACAGGCAGATATTAAGCCTAAGATATTCTTAATGAGGAATGGTGAGCAAGATTGCCATATAAGCTTTTGATATTTAAAACTTCCCAAGTTATAGTTATAATTTTCTATTATATTCTGACCCCAGTTAAAATATTATAGTTATACCATAAGATAAACCTTTAGTCCTCGAAGGAAATTTTTTCCCTACAAGTCTAGAAAAAATATACAACCTACTGGTATTATATGCAGGATATTTTTATCCTGGAGTTCAGACGATTGTATCCTGGAAAATTATTGGTTCCCTTGTCCATCATTAAAACTATCCTTTGTAAGATTTAACTGTGACATCAGTCTCAGTTTTCGATTTGCTTCTGAAGATTATTATGTTATAAAATATGTTTTAATGTTTGCCAGCGAATTATATATTGTTATTTTATTAGTTCGATAATACGTAATATAGTAGGATATTATCAAGTCATGTTTCAATATTATACCTACCTATTATATACGAATCAAAAAACTAAACGTAAGCACAAATACGATAATGTTTTTTAGTACACATATTAAATTATAATTTGATAGATTAACCACTCGCATATTAAAAACGATAATACGTCTAGCGACTGAGTTCTTAGCGTAAAAAAACGACGGTTTATTTGATATTCTTCTCGCGTCCCGGTATTTCACCGACATTCTTTACCCCCGAGACCTCTACGATATGATAATAGTATTATATATTATTTACATGTATGTATAAACATATATTATAATATCTAAGAGAAATAAAAATGGGTAACGGCTCCGAATGCGTCGCACGAGAATAACAAAGTGTTATTATATTGTGTATAATATAGTACTGGCTGTCGACCGTATGATAATATATTATAACTATTATAAATAACAAATGTTTAATAATACATTTTATTATTGACCATAGTATACTAACGTTTTCCTACAACTTTGATCGTCGTTTTACAATGAGTAGCCGTACTCGTGCATATTAGTAAAACTAATAATCGTAGGTATAATAAAGTAGGCATTGATCAAAATATCAGGTAATTGGCATTTTATTTACCATCACTGGAACTTACGTCATATAAAAGTGCATCTGCCCAAATTGAAGCGTCAATCAACAATCATAATAATTTAAGATGTTTGTTGTTGCTATGATATTTAACACAACGAACAAATTGGTACACAGATTTAAGGACGGTACATAATGCGTATTATGATATTTTTATTTTTATTTTTTAAAGCTTTACTGCATTTAGTCGGAAGCATGTTGTGTATGTATATATAATATATATGCCCACAATACGCATATTTAAATACGGTATGTAATGCATGCTACATTTATATCTCAAAAATGATATATATGTAAAATTGATACAGACAGGTAAAATATTTGTAAACGTCACAACTAAATTTGTACACCCACGATTCCAGTACAAACTTAAGCATACTTTTTAAAATGATTATATTGCTGGCTAAAAGAGTAGTAGTGATAGAATAGTTAATACCAATAAAATAGCTAAAAAAAATAATCTTTCATTGATTAATTTGCTGGAAAAGTGATGGACAATTAAGCGTAAATGTTGAAAATCCCAGTAAAACTGACCACAGTTGTGAATAAACATTATTAGTATGAATTTTAAATATTACCATTTTTCGATGAAACATCCAAATTGTGGTCAATGTTAACATAATGAGAATTAAAATTGATGTTCGAATTGTATCTAATTAAAAATAATATATTATAGATCTTTTGATATATTATTCAGAAATCTAAATGTATATAAAATGATCAAAACTTAAACGATTTGTTTTATAGCGTTAAAGCTACATAAAAAAAATATACTACACATACATTTCGATTAAACTAAACAATGAGTATACAGTATACTCATAAAATAAATTGAAACCGAAAGTAGATTACCATTTTGAATTATTATTGTGTATTTAAGTTCAACATTTATTATTATCGTTGCTATATTAATTTATTAAACGATATAATAACGATTAATCGAATTAACGATTAACGAAACTGTTATTCATAATGAAAACCAAACATGCAATTAATACAAATAATAAAACAGTTGGGATTTTTTTTATTGCATCTAAATGTTACTATGCATTGTCTAAATGTCCCTCAAAAAGTCTAAAATTTACTATTGGATTCTAAACAGTAAAAGCATATAATCAGTTACTACCAAAAAAGGCAAAGTTCCAAAGAAAAACTTTTCTAAAATTTGCCTCGAAATACAAAATTGAAGGGCGTGGTGTATATTTTGGCAAGTTACCAATTAAAAATGCATGTGCGCATGTTTTAGAATAAAAAAAATAACCATAATATTTGGTAAAAAAAAAAAAAAAATAGATGTTAAGTTTAAAATCAAAGTTTGGTTTCCGGCCAGCGAACTAAATTCAACTAGACGAACAAATAAAAAAACAGAAACCCATTAAAAAAAGACAGTTTTCATAATTAAGTTTGTTCGCATACATGATGCACATCCAATTTGACGGTGTTGCGGACTTACTGCACTGTTGGAATTTTGTAATTTTGTTGTTTATTTATTTATATATTGTGTTATAATGTCAACGCCCAGAAAGTAAACACTAGTTGTTGACAGTGTTTGAGCCTCGATTTAGTATAAAGCATTTTCAGGTCAACGGAGTGTTTACTGCTAAAATATATGCTTTGGATTTGAAGTAACTTTGTAGAATTTATAATACGCGTGACCTTGTTTAAATTTTTTTCGAAAAAAACAGTAAGCACACGGTAAACGGTATTTTGAATGCGACACGAAGGATAACACAACAACGTTATGTGATTTTCTCAAGACGTGTTCAAGCCGGAAGTCTGAGCAGATCATATTTTTCTCGTGAAAATAGACACCGCAACAAAAAGTGCATTTCCTCAGTTTTTTATTTGTTACCTATAATATTACACATGGACCGTGAAACTCTGGGTTTGACATCGCGAATCGAAACAAAGCAATTTCCCGAAAGCCACCTGATATGAGAAAGTATATTATTTTTGACACCGGGATTTAAAGACAAGTTATTCTTGAAAATTTAACTTAATAACTATACTACCTTAGAACATCTTAATATCGGATTCTGAAGGAATTCGCCTGGATTGATTTACCCATACATTTTTAAATAAAGCGTATCATTATTTTTTACGATCTAAAATCATAGTACTGACTATGTTAAAACAATTAAGCTATCTTTAAAAAAAAATCGCACCCAATTTTTTTTTTTTTTTTAATTGATCCTGAGCCCGGCAACTGAGGCCATTAGCTATTAGTAGTTACTGTAGGTTTTTTTTTTGTATTGATGGTTTGTAGGTTTTTGGAACGGTAGGGAGAACACGTGTGTGTTTGTTTTGGCAGAATTTCGAATGGGGCACCTGTAGGTTTCTGCCATGCCCCGGGGGTGGGGGATGGCAGCACTTGCTCTCCGGTCACCGCGAATTGTCCGGAGAAAAATGCCGCCCGGTGGCCGAGGATCGAACCGCGACCGGCTGCGTCGCAGCGGAAGAGTCAGACCACTCGGTCACCTCGTCCCCCCCAATTTTAATTGTCTCTATAACCTACAATTACATTGACAAACACACATATATGATTATTTAGAAACTTGAAGACTAAACGTGTCGCCATATAGTACTTTAACTCGCGAAATACAAGACAATAACAATACAATATATTATATTATATCCTGCAGATAATACGGTTCTTGATATACGGCTTAGAACATGAAATCAAAATAATAATAATAACTAGCAATGATATTATTAATTTGGCATAAAACCAAATCAATCATAATGTTAACTAATTCAATAATATCATAATAAAAATAAATAAATTATTGTCCTTCACCCGATTCTATTAATTGCGAGTAAGTGAGGGATTTTACCAAGATAGACAATAACAGTACTGAAATATTACCACAGTGTTATATTAATTAAAATTAAAGCTATTTAATTGCTCCAAAAGGTAATGATGGGCCCAAAATAAAAATATGAGACACAACATTATAAGATCATTCTTTCATCGCTTAAATAATGTAATGCCTATTGCTTTATTCTTAACAAACCAGCTAAAAGTGATGTATAATATTTTATGTTATAGGTGTATTATTATATTATTTTATCTTTTATTTATATTTAAATGTATAACCTATTTTGTAGACCTATTATTATGTTGAAACTTTGAGATTTTAATTTATATGTTATTTTTGTTTTTTCCATTCAACGTTTTATTATTTGGGACCATCAAATATTTATTAAGATACATTGATGAAACTTTACCATATTATTCAGAATAGTTTTTCGTATTCGCAAAGTTGACGTAATATGTAATCTAAAATGACCATTGACCTAATTTCCGAAGATTATTTTTCCAAACTAAAATTTAAAGACTCATCCATCCACAAACTGTACCTACAACAATTTATAATATGGTTATAAGCTCTATAAATTGTCTACTTTTGAAGATTATTATTCTTCTATTAAATAAGAAAAAAGCATATGTTATGGTAAATATATTAATATATGAATAGGAAATTATATCTGTCAGCAGTAGAACATAATATATAAAATCAGTATTTTCTATTGAAGTCTACATTTGTTATTTTTTTTTCGTTTCATTTTTTTGACATATTCTAACCATCTATGATAAATAATATGTACAACGATTGACTTCTTCAGTAAATATATGGATAAACCCCACTAAATATTAGTGAGTTAATAATAAAACAGTTATTTTTGAAGTGGTAATTTATAAAAGTGTTAGATACAGTGTCCTGTACGCTATTTTATACACACATTAATATTCATTGCAATGAAATAAATGCAATTATTAACTTGAGATTATGAACATTCAAGTATCATAAATATTAGTTACTCACTACATGCATAATAACGTATGCAAGAGCGTCACTTCAATTAAATATCTAAGTGTGTCAAATTTAAGGCGGAATATTTTATTTTTCATAAACCATAATAGAAACATCCTGCCATCGCCGAATGGCACCACTTGGATAAATATTTTTCTATGTTTTCACGATTCTGAAACATTTTCATATTATTCGATACTTAAGTTATTATATTAATATTATACTACTGTGTAGTTATTACGTTTATAAAAGAGTTATGTTAAACGCCCAAATCCATTACGAATAACGCAATGTGTAATTAAGAATCGATTAGGCCTATATTAAAATTCTCGCATCGTCACATAAAAAATTGTCAATGAGTTGTTTTTGAGCTAAAAATTAAAATTGTTTTGTTGTTTTGCCATATTTGAGACTGCGACTTGTTGTGGATTAGAGTGTGTTGTTGTTTCGAGGAAGCCAAAAGGACAAAGTAAATCCCATTGGTTGTAAACATAATATTATTTTATGGAACAAACCATTAGTCGAAAATCAAACATTGCAGTTTTTGTTTACTTGTTTACTCGTTCGTTCAAAAAGCATGTTTATGAAATGTAGAAAAATAGCGTTAGATCCGACTCTTGTAAATCGGATATTTGTTCTAGGAGTCTAGTTTTCTGATCGATAAATTGTTTGTTTTTAGTATATCATTTTATGTTGTTACGAATGTGCTTATTCAAAAAACACTGAAACAATCGCATAAGCTGAAAATCAATATAAATGTATTCATTCACTAAAAAAGTAAATAATATACTAGTCAAACTAACAAGGAATTATATTTTTTATAAATAACCTAATTTAGTTAAAATGTACATTTCACTAACATTATAAGTTATATTAAAATGCATTTTAAATAAAAATTACATTTAGTACTTTATTAGATACAATAATCAACTCTCAAAAATCTTATAAAAAAAATAAATATTAAAACGTGCTAGTGTGATATAAGAGAGCGGAATGTGACATAAACCACTTCAAGGATACGAACTCAGGATTCATATTTAATAATCTTACATTTCAAATGATAATTACACATATATCTGTGGACTATTTTTATAGAAAATAAGTCGAAGTAGCCGTTTCTGAATAGGATGCACCACGAAACGGTTGAGACCACCAGTGTACCATAATAAGTAAAAATATATACTTCGAACAAAGAAGAACGGAAACAGTGTGTCGCAGAAAAAACGTCAATAATAATAGTATAATAAAATAATAATAATAATAATAATAATAATAATAATAATACGTATTTTACGGCCAAAAATGTGCGCGTGAATGGGACGACTAAAGCAAGAAGAGGCTGATTTTACAACCCAACTTGCATAAAATCGCAAACGAAAGAAAGAATGAAGAAAAAATACGTTCGGACGGTCTCTGAATGTAATTCCATCGCCAAGCACTTTTATTACTACAGCGACGATGACATTCCGCGCAATAACAGTTCTGTACGAGGGAACCTGATGACGCAGCCACAAAAACTGACTGTATATAATATATATATATAAATGTGTGTGTGTGTGTGTGTGTATAGACTATGCAGTACACCCGGCTATTTCGGTTTTATTATTATTTTTATTTTTATATTTTTATATTTTTAACGCGTTATAAACGTGAAATGTCCTATCGACTCCACCATAAACGCTCGATCTTAACATAATAGATCCAATTTTGGCGTTTAGACAGTGTACGGGATAAATCAAATTCTTGTAATTTGTGAAACGACCGACATACTTGAAGTAATTTTAAATCAACCACCGCGTAATACGTTTACCATGCGATTATTGTACTTACATAACATAGAATTCTATTTGACGACCATGATTAATAAATATTGAAAACAAACACAAGGTAAAACATAATTACAATGTTGATATTGATTTATTTTCTTAGATAAGACAACATTTTGTAGATCATAATACAAAATTCTTTAAACTAGGGATACATCACTGAAATTTACTCTGTGATCTATTCAACACTCAGCTAAGACTTTGTAAATTATAAATTATAATTAATTCCCTAAAATTGAGTGGTGTTGAGGATAAAAGTACGTTTAATTTTATCTCCATAATCAATAATTAGAGGCTACCCTCATAGTTTACGAAATTATATAATACGTGTATATTATATGGACCAAAATGGGTAGTATATTTGAGTAAATGTCAATTTTTTACTTAAATATTCCATTGATCATGCATCAATGACCTAAATAAACAAAACTAGTTACTTTAATATTAATCAGATAATAATAATAAACAATATCGTTAATTTTTACAAGTATGTTATACACTACAACCCACGATTTTATTTTTCATGACCTCATAATATCGCGATTTAAATAACTCGCATATTGGTAGCAAAATATATTCATGAAACTTTTCATTAAACTATTCATGACGATAATGTAAATACACCATAATATGGTTAGGTTGGATTATATTAAACTATATTTTTTTCATATAATTTGTCAATAACACCCATAAGTAATGAGGTACATTCGTGTACGTTATAAGATCAAATTAGACCATGTAAGATGTAATAATGTAGAAGGCCCCCGCCGGGACTTTAATGAATATATACAATATTGTACATCACATTATGAAAGGTACACTTGAAGGAACAACTGATGCACCATGAATATTGCATGAAATTAACATCCGAATTCCTAGTGGGACAAGATCCAGCGCATTTTTATATGAAGCTATTCATATATCCTATTTTTATTCGATACCCTATTGATTAGATTAATAAGTGATTTCAATACACTTAATTATACATAATTGAATTTCATACTGCGGTAATAATTTTATTTTTACTCATTTGTAAATATCTGATATTATTTTGTCTTAAGTTTTCTATTTTTTGTCCTATAACTTTTATTTTATCACACTTTATTTCCATACATTTTATTTATGTATCAAAAATCCGCCCTGTATTAACCTTATACAATAGTTAATAAAATATAAAATAAATATTTTAGTTCAATGTTTCTAGGTTTCACTTACCTCGTAAGTGTAGGTTCTCTGAATCATGATAAATCGAGACCACTACCAAAAAACATTTATAAATATATAATGTTTATATTATATGTCACATATTAATCTGTTTGTGAAGAGAGTATATTGTTTCACTAAAGATTAAGTTGTGTAGAGACAACAAAATAATAACATGAAACAGTGTTTTGATTACTACATTTATTTGTATAAATATCATCAATGAAAATTGGCTACAAATTATTTATTTATAGCCGAATAATGTACCAATAGGTTTTATTATTATAAAATATGTACCACTCTAAACATTTTGACCAATTTTTGGGATTTATCCCGAATGGCGAATTCAAACCACATTCTTCAGACACTTACACCAGGAATAATAATTTTGTGTACTTTTCAAGAGTTATACATTTTTAAATTTAATAAATAATAATAATTGGTTGACTATAAATCAATATTGTTATATACTTTATCGCTCAAGTGTACTAAAGATAAAAAAAATAGACCATACTAGACTTAACACATTTCAATGCTCCATTCAAATATCCGTTTCTTGCCTGTACCATAATCATGAGTCATCAACGACTTATCTCATCGTTATATTTTTCGTTTAAGCAACCAGCTGATTTTAGATTTCTGTGTTATGTAATAGAGAATGTAATTATATGCATTTAATATGAATAAATACCTGAAATAATATTATCTGCAGGTCGTTTTGTCCTTTTATACGTCTAGCCACAGTATAATATAGATAATATTATGTAGGTTTGGTATAGGAATATCGCATACAACACATAATACCCACTGGCTTATTCGCATTTCCGGGTAACATAAAAGCTGATTTGTATTTACACGATGATTAAAAGATTACATTCAGCGTTTATTCGATGCGTGTAGGACACCAAATGAAAACATAATGTAAGATACATCCTCAATAAACAATTTATTTTTACGTTTTTGAATGGGTATTTTTTATGGTTAACTGCAGACATCATTTAGATTATTTAGCGTACATAACAAACTTATCAGTAGTAAGTACTCGGAAAGTTTGATAAAAATTGTGCTTGAATTGCATTACTCATTAATGCTATTGACATTTTATAAGCTTTTCGATAATCCATCGATTGTAAAATTTCTCAAAAAAAATGCTACTTTCTAATTGCAGACAGTTCACTAAAATCGTTATATATATTTTACGCACCGTAGATGTAATAAACGACAAATTCAACTCTAATTTTAACTATATGGTACACTATAAACTAGTTGTTAAAAAAACTTATCTTTCATACGCGGTTTTTCCATGGAGTTGAAAAAAAAAGATAAGGTAGTAGGAATCCATACGCTTTTTTTGAGAAAAATTAGTTTCCCTAAAGGATTCAGTTCACAGATGCTTTAATTTGATTTAAATATATTTTCGTTGAAATTAAATTTGTTTAAAAAAAAAAAAATAAATTGTAAAAAAGGCATTCCCTTTTTTTTTTTCTAATAAATACAGGGAAATATACAACTTTTTTTAAAATGATATGCATCGATCAACACACACAGTTATTTTCAGTGAAATGTTATTTGTGAAATTTTTATTTTTAGCATAATTGTCAGTGAGTTTGTCATTGTAAGGGGGAAAGAGTTTGAGTAGTTTCAGTGTCACAAATGCTGAAAAAATTTGAATGTATAAGTTAGTCCATACATTATGTCCAAATTCTATAAAGGTATTTAAAAATGTTTTTTTATCATGGAAATCAAAAACGTAAAAAAAATGTATTGTAATAAATTACTAACCTTCCCAACATAACGTATAAATACATAAACTGATTGTATAGTTTTATGATAGTGAAAAACAGTGTGGAACAATATTCAAAATATCTGTTAACGTTGACCAAGATAATAATTTTACTAAACTATTGTCTACGAAAAAAACGTATTATATTTGAAATGAACACAGGTTACTCAAAATCAACCATTTCAAAAAAATCAATACATTTCCCTACATCTAAGATTACATCTCTCTAGGTACCTCAGTATTTTTCTAATGTGTGATCTAGTCGTTATTTTATCGTATTTTTGTATTATTACAAAAAGTACAAATGTTCCAATAAATATTTTTTTACATGATTTCAAGTAGTTACAAAACAACGTTCTTTTAAAATATTATATTTTATGTCTTAATAAAAATTGTAATTAGTGTCTTACGATAAATGGAACACCTGTAAGTATTTATAAAATAATTTATATGCTAAAATCTCATTAAAATAATCAACAAAAAATAAGTACCTACACAGAATACAAAATTTACAAGAAAATATATAATTTATTGTCGACAAACATTTACAATTAATTTTTAAATTTTAAGAACAGGGATAACTTATTATCGTTAATTGTAAATTGTTAATGTGTGAAAGACATCTGTATTTTACTGTGTCGATGTTTATTTATTCGAGACCTTGAATAGTGAAATTAATTTAATTTAAACTTAAGGATAAATACATTTTTACATAGAATGTTGTTCTTATGTGTGTGGCATTTATAAAGCAGTTAACTTGTTAAGGAATTTAAAAATTGTTTAAACACACGACCAAATTAGTTATAATATACTACGATAAGCTCATATACTTTATTGCTTTTAAGATAATTAAACTACATTGTAATATATTTGTCTAATTCAGCGCTGTAAGCTAAGAAGCGTTCGATGACACGACATACGTCATATGTGACGATAAGTAAACAGTTCGATTTGCACGTAGTGTCGATGGTGATGGTCGAAACGAATAATTAAAAACGGAAATTATATTCGAGAAAATCACTGTAATGTACAACGATGAAGGCGTATTAAGTTGGCTGTCATTATACCCTTTCATATACTAGGGGCACAATAAACATATATTTGAAATATCGAATAAAACAATTTAAATAGTGAATTGATATACGGTAAAAAAAATTATATACATGAATTAGTAGTTTAAATTTGGGAAAATCATTCTAACCTTGGGGTTAATATGGATGAAAAACATTGAAAACGTTAATAGTTAATTCATAAAAACAATTATCAGCTGCTGCTCTATTTCAATTCTATATAAAAATTAGTGGAAGGTTATAATGTTTATATATTTTATCAAGAATAAATTGAATTAACTAAATGATAAGTCAAGATGATGGAAAGTCATTAGCATCTTATAAATATAATATAGAATCCCTGAATAAATAATTAAAATACGTCATGTATTTTTACAACAACACAATTTATTACATCTTCACCGGTAATTTTTAATTGCCTTTATAGTGTAGTTTTATTTTACCAGGCGTATCTTGAATTGTTCTTATTATTGAAGTCGAATAAGATTTAAAGTGCTCATGACCGTAAGTAAAAATAAATAAAAAAATGTTAAGTATTTCTTAGACGTCGTTAAATTCAAAATCGATAAACTAATTCATTTTTCATAGTCAGTAAGTATGAAAAAATATGTTTATATAAATTGTTGAAAAGAAAATATTTTAAAATCGATGTACACATATTAAATACACATTTACTTGATGAAAAACGCGTACTAATTATTGACCAATAAAAAAATAAAATACAAATACATTTTTAAGCAATTAACAAAATTAAATGCAATTTTAATTATGTTGGCTTATAACTATGCAAGTAGTGATACTATCACCAAGTTTCAAATGTTCAATCCAGTTAACTAAATACCTTATTAATATTTGTTGATCAAGCAATTTAAAATGTAATTATTCATACTTTGAAGATACTTCGAAATATTAGGCATGTTTTATTTTTTTTATGGAGGAAACATATTAAATAGAAAATTAATATATATTTTAAAATTATTAATTAATAATAGTAAGCAAAACATAAAAAAATATATATCTCTAGTAAATTGATTTACATTGTAATTTGTTTATGTCGTTTTTGATAAACATACAAATTGACATTGATTAAATTTTGCAATTTAAGGCTAATTTAAAGATGTTTGACAACTAACATACAAAATTTTATTTTTATTTTTCGCTTACGAATTTAAAACTGAAAATATTGACTTTTAGAATGAATAAAAAGACTGCTTCATTACTATGTTTAATATATAAAACATTACCACAAAAAACATAATGTGCTATAATGCTTTGCAGTATGTCTTACTATTAAATATTAGTAAATATCGAATTTTAAAAAATGACCACAATAACTCACTATACTATTTATACTAGTTTATAATTAACTACACGAATTGTGTGTGTCAAGTGTTTAGAGCAGATACTTCCGTCGTACTTTTTTACACTATTCTAAGCACGTAATCCGTAGCTACTACGACGCCTTATGATTGAAGGACCAATTGAGTGTGAGAAATAGGATATGCGAGACGGTTTTTGTGGCTGCGATAATTTAATAATTCATGCTCTCTGGACACCTTGAGACCGATGCACCACAATTGCCTATTCGGAACGCCGTGTTACAAAAATAAATATGTCTTGCTTAATGCTTATAAGTTATAACATTTTTATTATATTCGTTTTTAATTTAAGTTTTAGTAAAATGTTAGCAAAAACAATGAGCCGCCGTTTAAAGCTTGGCAGATGTGAATATTAAAATTATTTTGTATAGAAAATATGCATGAAAGATAAAAGGATATTAGGCAAAATCAAAACAATCAGATTTTTTATGGAAAATTATTTCAAAGGTGTATTAGATATTTCGCATCGAAAATTAACTGTAGGCTTTTTTTCGGTTATAACTGAAATGCGGAAGTAAAAAAACAATTGGCAAATTAATAGGTTTAGAAAATCATTAACCAACTAATGTCCAAGTTAAAACGCGTTGAAACCTGAGAGTATTAATATTTATTTATATTAATAATAATTAATATTCAAAAACGTTCTATTTAAAGTTTTAAAATTAATTATTCCTGGTTCTATTTTCTCAAAGTTAATTTATGTAACTAGAAGTTTTAAAATCAAAATCGTATATTAAACTCGAAATGTTTTACAATCTGTTCATTAAGATACTAAAACATGTATGAGATGACAAATATATTTGCACACTTGACATGTGACAGCAGATCTGCGTTTTGTAAAATTATTAAAACCTAACTTAATGCGAATAATTCAAAGCTTTTTTTGCAAACGTTTCTTTACACTAAATACCCATTTCAATTCCTTTTATTTTTACAAGCAGTGTGTATGCATATAAATTATACTACATTATTAAATCATAATATATTATTAATCACAATATTCATTGAATATTGTGTTCAAAAATTAATCTAAGATCTTAGGAATATTTGATTTTCCAAGAGATTTAATGCTATCTTATTATTTAATGGTTTGTTAAAGTTAAATGTTGATGTACATTGATTTTACTTACAAATTACAAAAACAGTGTCATTGTCGATAACTGTGGTAATTATTTATATTTTTTCTTCCTTTTAAAAGACTTAATAATAATATGTAGTAAATAAATTTAATAATATTTTAAAGCATTTACGAGCGTGATTGAAAAAAATCAACAAAAAGACAGCAGGAGACGGCGTTAATTGGTCATATCACCAACTAATAATAATAATAACAACAATTCTGATGGTTCCCTAGAAATAATTTTTTTTTCTTTTGGCGATCCCAGTGTTTATTAAAATGTGTAAATTGGCCTGTCAACTACAAAAGGTCGGACCACCCATGCTTTCGTGATGTACAACAATACTCTAAGAAAAGTGTTTTTTTTATTCAGTGTCTCCTAGATGTCGGTGAGGATTCTTGTTAAAGGCTCTATGGTAAATCGGTTTGTTGTTTAATTGAAAGGAGGATCCAAAATTATCTAAAATTTATTTTTATCTTAAATCACTTGTGGTTCGCTGATTTTTTGTATATAATTCTGAATGTGAAGCATTTTTATGAGTTAGTCTTGCTAATATTAGTGATTTTTGGTGAAATTGAATTTTTAAGTTCTATATAGTCATTAGTCATAGTCATTGTATTTTAGTTTTCCTGTGATTTAGTGCTTTATATGTGGTTTTTAATCTCTGATTTTCATTCCTAATTAAATTAGAGAACTTTTTTTTAAAAGGGATTGTTGGTTTTTCAATTAAGTAATTTACCAATGGTTCACTTGAGAGTAATATGCATATAAGATCTTTAGATATTATAAGGGATCCAAAAAAAATGTTCAAATGTTGAACGATTTTACAGATAGCGATAATTTATTTTTTGTGTGACAAGTTTTCATGTATATCTGTATATCGATTATTAATGCTTAGTCTCTTTTTGGAATCAAGCTAGAAACATTAGAGACAAATGATTATTTAATGTCGTTCAAGCCGATGAAAGTTTCTGGAGATTTATTATTAAATGTAGGCTGGTGTTGAAATGTAAAATTTAGAGTATTTTTTGCATATTTGGTGTAGAGATATATTTAGTAATTTAGATACATAGGTAGTCAGATAGTGAACGTTGAATTTTTAGGTTTTTGTGTATTTTTTTTATTATTATGGTTTGCACACACTAAACAGTTTGGTTATATTGTTGAATAGTAGACTAGATAATTATATTACCAGTAAAGTATAATACCAGTATATACTTAAACATTTTATTAGATAAGACATGTCTTGTCTATGTGATGCCTAGACAAAGACTGAAAGATAACATAATTGTATACAGTCAATAGTACAGTTAATAATACAGTTCATTTTATAATTTACATGTTTTAATTTTTAAATGTTAATGTATCAAGTATGTTATTTTTCTAAATTTATTTTCTAATGTGATATTTGATGTTTTATACTGAACTAAAACATTTTATTATCTATTAGAAATAAAGTTAAATTTACTTATTTATTTAATAAAAACAATGTCTTTTATAATTTCCATGACTTTTAGGTTTCTATGAAACACCATGGTTGTCATAGTCGTCTCAAGATTTATTCAATATTTTTTACTTCATGTAACCCGGCTGCAAATAGCCACAGATAGAATGAGTGAATGAAAGTGGTTACTATATGTTTTATATTTTTATCACGATATCTACATTTTTTTTATAATTCTATTAGAATCAATTTTATTTGCATCAACATTTATACGATGATACAATGAGTAATAACACTAATTATAATCCTCCTGAAGGCTGTGTACTAGCAATAATTTGTTTATCAAATTAGGGATAAAAAAATAGTAAATACCTTTTCTAACTGCGGCTGTGCTCCATGTGACTTTCATCAAGTATTAATTAGTTGTCTTACTCATTCTTTCATTAAACCCAATATAAAAAAAAATAATATTCACTCTCAGATTTATCGTCTCGTATATAGAAGACTGAAGTTCTTTCCCCTAACAATGTCAAACTAATTAATGCCGTTCTACATTTTATCCATTTTAAAGGTTTTAAAATTTAACAACGAGTGGACTTGAAATTGTATCCATTTTTTCTATAGAATGAATAAAATAATTTTTGCTAACATTGTTTTTATTAAAAAAATACTTGCTACCTATATAATACTTACACAAACTTTATGCCTAATATTTGATTTGTGGTTCTTAAATATAACTGAACTATTTTTTATAAATTTGAATATCAAAAATATATTATATGTAATGCAATATTATAATTTATAAGTATTCAATAAACTTTATGTAAATTACATGTCACAAACGTTTTATTCTAATATTCATTATCAGTATATTATGTACAACAAGTATATCACATTCACAGAATACAACTAGAGAAAGTTTTAGATTCAAAATCGAGCTAGTATAATGCTAAAAACGTTGAAAATAATAATAATAATAATAATAGGTAATAATACAATTATAATCGAGGAAAATAATATAAGTATCGTGTATCCTTCTGTATTGAATTATTGTTCTACATACAAATATTATATTTAATTTTCTGATATTTCAAAAGAGGTGTGCAGGCCATATAGTACCACTTTGACTAATTAAATACCTATTACATATTTATACAATAATGTTTGCTGTTCTCAATCAGACAAATGGTAAATTGTTATTTATGGATACGCAATAGTAACAAACTTTCATATTATATTTGCCCATAAGTACAAATACTACTGAAATAAATATTTTATTAGCAGCATAAATCATAATACTGAAGAGCACGCACGCACCAATACAACTTTTCTTTAACTCCAAAGGATGACATTCATAATACAGTGATGAACGTAGGTACGCATTATTATTTGTGTTCCTGTTTGGAATGATACACTGGTTGATGAGAGCCCACCAAATGTATTTATCATTTAAATATACAATGTGTCTCGTGAAGAAATGACAAACCGGTGTCATATGATAATACCTTATGCTATGAAAAAAAAACCCCATTTAAAAGGGAGTCTAACTTTTTATTTTTTCAGTCAAATGGGGAATTCAACTTTTTTTTTAAACAAAACTGGACCTACCATACATTTCTGATGTATCTTCAAAACGTTTCAACATTTATTCACAGTGTTTTTTTTTAAGTGATTTTATTATACTATCGACTAAATAAACACACATTATCAAAACAGAAATATACAGTTTATAATTATTAAATGTGTAAAAAAAATTTAAAAAGTAGACAAAAATTAGCATTTTTAAAATTTTTAAAACTCTAAATAACGCTGTATTTATAACTGCTTTAATTTTAATTTCATTCAATTATTATTAAATTATTTATACATTTATTCTTGATATGAAAAATAAAACATCAACAATTTTTTTAATTTAGTTTTAAAACGTTTTATGATGTTTAAGTTATAGTTTTTAGTTAGTGACTTTACGTGTTATGACTTAATGATATTATGAATATCTTTAAACTGTAGTATAAAGATGTATAAAACAACGGCTTTTTCATTGTATATACATTTTTAATACCTTATTCTTATTCTTATTCTTTACAGTAAATATACTTTTAAAAATAAAGTCAGTACTCTAGTACCTGTATATTGTAACTAAACAGTTATTTTTTAATCTATGATTTTTTATTTCATGAAAATATACTTCATTATTTTTTAAGGCATACTTCAAATCGTATTATTAATAGGGATGGACAAATTACTTGAAACAAAGTATCTAGGTATAATATTATACTCGATACATAAATGTTTACATCTAGAAACAAGGTACATTCAACATGGTTTACAAAATATTAGATACATACTAAGTATGCTCTCGAGGTTTTGTAATACATTAATAACAAAATATTACTAACAAAACACGTGATTGCTTCAACGGAGACTTAGGGACGACACACGGGTTGAGCGCGTGTTAAAATCACTCTTGAATCATGATTATATTATATTGACGGATTACGAAAATCATGTGTAACAGACCATTATGTCTCTAGAGCTGATAGCTGCACCATCCGATTTACGTGTCTACCGAGTGTGTGTGTGTATTTGTTGGGAGTCAATTTTAAGAGAATTAATCGAAAAGCTATCTGACGACGAACACGTGAACGCAAAATTTAAATAGCAATTAACGAAATTCCCTTTTCCAACGGTCGTTGTTATTATTACGCCTCGAAAATTTCGCAATCGGACACTGTAAAAACCATGTTTGTCACAGCTCACCCTCTTCATTCTGACTCTTTCGAGAAACGAAATTAAATTTCAGAGAAGTCATTTTGGATCCTCCACCACTGCGCACTCTGCCCGATACGGAAAATCGTGTGTGGAAGTATATAATATAAGCAAATGTTTCCTCTTCAGAGGGGTTATAAAAATGATAAACGTGGGGGGGGATACCCGACCCGACGAAAGAAGAAACATTTTATAGACACACGAATCGTTTTTAAATATTATTTTAGGTGTTTTAGAAAATCCTTTCGGATAGAATTTGAAAGAAAAACCTACCCCCAAAAATATATCGTGAACTATTCGTCCAATTTCGGGATGTGTCTGCGTATTGTACAGCGCCAACTTGGCATTTCTGTATAATATAAACCATTGGCTGGAAGAATACTCGTAGTACCGGCTATAATATAAACGTGATCGGAAACACTAAACGACTGAATTTAATCAAAACCCGGAATCCTCAGAAGTATAACAATAACTACACGGTTCCTGAGTATTTTACAGTTTCGATAAAAAAGACCGAAGCGTTTTTTTCTCATCCCGTCCAATCGTGAAAAATTAACTTCCTTTCCCGTGTTGTGATATCAGAACACAAACGTAAGAATTTTATTGAACACGGTCTGCAATTCGTTGGCTGAAGATCCGTCGCACGTTCAATATCATTCATCATAGTGCATTGAAATCATAAAGTATGATACTGTTGACGGCTGATTTGTTATATAACACAAACATAATTTAATAATATAAGTGCGATTTTATTTATCTCCATAGCATGAAATATAAAAAATAAATGAGATTATTTTGTACACAGTTTACAATGGTGTACAAATATAATATAATAATATGCTACATTGGAGGTTTTACTGTCGTCGACATATTTCAAAAATAGGTTATGCGTATAAAAGGTTCTAGTAGTCACTGTACTTATAAATGTAATAAGCACAATATTAAAATGACAAGATTTTCAACTCGGATAGAAGATTTTATTAAAAACGTTTGATTATTGTATTATAAATTTATTAAAAATGTACGAGAGAAAAATAATTAAATTAGCTTCTGTCAATTTCCGAGACAGCTTCTAAAAGAAGTTTTTATTTTTTTGAGAGTTTTACAATAATTTACAAATAAAAACTTATTTGTATAGATATTTAGCAAATTATATCCAAAGATTGTAAGTTTTTAACTTTTCATAAAAATTCATATGCTTACGTACGAGCTACTGAAACATTAAATAAATATTGTCATCGACATTGAATTCATTATTAATAACTTAAAAACTAAAATGATCAATAACCTAAAACAACATTATAATAATGCGGCAGAGCAAACAATGGTAATCTAAAAACAGATAAAAAAAAACGTTTTATCTACACTCTAATCGTATTATTAGTTGAACAATTTGAAATTATTAATTTAAAAATTACAGCAGATTAAATATCAACGTTTCAATAAAAAATGTATTTTAACAACATTTTTAATTAAATCTGTAGGGTGGAACAAATTTGAAAAAAAAAACATAATTCAATATGGATTCCACGCGCAAATGTGGAGGTGTAAATTTATTAGGATATGTGACCATTAACTCACCAGTTTGAGAATCGTCCCAGATAATCATATGGAACTTTGCATAAATTAAACTCAACTGTATACTCAAATGTTTGTCCGATTGGAATTATTAAAAAGAAACGTCGTTAATCCCTCTGTGATATTTCGCACTCGTATAATATTCAACGGTAAGTACTTAACCAATATAGGTACATCAATATTGCGCAAAATGTACTCTCGTATACTGAGTATTATTCTAAATTCTGTGTACAGAATGTAAAACTGCTGCATTCAGAGCATATTTGCATACGGATATGATGCATAACAGTGGTGTGTGGACTACTGGCACTTTTTAAATGAAATTCAAGTACGCACTTATATTTTTTTATGGTCTTCATATAGGTTAAAAGTCACGGAAAATATGAATTTAACACGCACTAAAACATTGTACGCATGTTTGTAAAACGTTTATAATACTAAAAATGTGAGCCTGCTATAATGTCATCATGCTCTCGTTATAGTCCAAGGTCGTGGTATCTCATGCAGGGTCGAGTGTAAAATTAATTCAACGATCTCCACACCGTTATTATTAACGGCCAACAGACTTACACAGTACGCCAAACACGGTTTGTTGTGGAGTTTTCGATTCGTAGTGTTCACATAATCACTGCCATTGTTGTTAGAAAATACCTGTAGCGGCTATTACACATTATTGTGTATAATTATTTTAACGGACTAGAGACGAATACAAATCGAATATACGTTTAGCTGTCGTATGTATACGAAAACTACTGTAGAAAAGGTTTTCGTTTTTTGATCAATATTTAAACCTTGAAACCGAAAAAGAAAATAACATTGCTACCCATAGTTGACCATTGTCCGAAACTTCATCTATTAGTTAAGATTTTACTCTATATAATATCAATCATTGATTACGACTAATTTGAATGCACATAGTCTATTAATCTGAAATTTATCTGCATCAACCTAACCTAACCATAATTTCAAAGGTACCACAGAACGTCTGAAATTATATAATAATGTAGGTAGTTATAAGTTGCTGACGGTCGTTAGTTTGGTTCAATTTAATTTATTAAAAAAATATTTATTTAACACACACCATATGGTATATATAAGCAATTTAATTATTTTTTAGTTTTCGATTTAATTATGGTCGGCAAATTATTTACAAAAGGGTGTCTTCCTATACATTTCACACGATTTAATTACTACAAAACTTTTAACAGAGACCTATAAAAATTATTTCGTAATAGCAAAATAATAATATTTTGGAATAAACATAATTTCATTAAAAGGCAAGTGAGAAGCATAAATACAATTATTTTAATATTTTATTATGACAAACATATTATCATAGCCGTTTTAACTGTTATATTAGAAACATAAATAGAGTTAATTTAATTTGCAATAAATATTATTTACCTTAAATATTATAATACCTTGAACTTTCTTGTAATAAAAATTTTTATTTAACATTAAATTTAAAATAATGTTTTTTTACAAAGTCTACCAAAATTATTATTTGTTAATAATAATGCAATATAAAAGTTGTCTTGTAATACACGATGTAAACGTCATTCCACGCTTTCAATATTTAAAACAATTTTCAAAGTTTTCAAAAACAAAACGTAAAAGTATATTTTTGATAATATTTTTATATAGGTCGCTCATAAAACGAAAGGAGTTATATTTTTCCTCTTATTACATTTTAATAAATAGCCACAAACAAATCCTCCAAAGTACTTCGTGTTTACTTTCTATACGAAGCCACTAATGTCTAACCAATTTTCAGAGAACATACTTTATGATACCAAAACAAATGCTTTTTGTTATAGAGGTCTACTATATTACGTAAAATCTAACGAACAAAATATAATAACGTGGTTTAAAACTTTTGATTGGAAACCTTATCACCTGCACATTCGTTGTCAACAAATTAATAACATCATGATGTAAATTATAATACTTTACACTTAGTAATATAGAATGCAATATGTGTTTGACTTTGACGAATTTTCTCAATATTTGTCAATGGTAAATAGTTCAACAAAAATACAAAAATTGCATACAATTAATCACACAGTACTTATAATATTATTAATATTATTAATTTTACTCTCTAGTCTTTTTAATATTAAATATTGTCATATTATATACTATTGTTCTTAGGTTAAATCTCAAAAGCTAAAAAGTAAAAGTTTTTTTGTTTTTTGGTAGAAATGCCGTTTTGAGTCGGAATAGTCGAGAAAATGGCTATAATATCAATAGGATTGCAGTTATTAGATTTAATTGATATGTTAATAGTTTATTATAAAACTGCACTATATGATGCAAAATATGAAAATATGAACATTTTCGAAAAAGTATAATAATATAAAGGATGTTATAACATAAATACAAGGAATGGTAATAATGGCACGTGCAAAATATACCCGACAATTATAATATACGCAAGAAGAACCACCGAGTGTTCCTGCTGTTCCATTTTGGAGTTAAGGGAAAACGCGGTGACCCACCCTGCATGCTACGGTTACGGATAAGACTCACTTTCTCATATCCTTCAGCGACGATCTCCTACTGGAGCAGATTGGCACGTCCTTGCCGATCTCCTGTGTGCGCAATACGCTCCGGGTCTTGGCCCGGGCAAAGTCGTGCCGCCGGCATCTCTTTGAGTTGGACCTGTACATCTGGGACACGGATAGCGAGTTGGTGCCGTTGACCAGGATACTTGGCGCGTTCGGAGATGTAGCCGGTGATATCTGCTGCTGTATTGCCAGCCCGTTGGTTGGACTCACGTTGCCTGATGAAGACGTGGACGTGGCTGATGAGATGTAATCGTTGATGTTGAGGAATCCGTGTGAAACGAGCCATTTGTTGATCAGGTCCAGTTCAATTTTTCGGAGGAAGTAGTCCTGACAGTGGTCAGGGTGGCTGTCCAGCCATTCCTCGACCACTGACAGCGTGATTTGTGTCATGTTGTCACCGTTCAACGCGGCGACGTCAGCCCCTTCATTCTCCCGCATGCATCAGCGTCCAGATCACAACAGATAGAAACCCGATGATGATTAGGTTTTGGTGTGCAAATGGCTGAATAGAAAACATAATATAGAATAATATTACAATTAGATATTAATGTGTGTTACATGGTATTATTATCTATGGTATTTCGAGTAATAGTTTTATGTATCGAATGTTTTAGGTTTCACTAGTATTTAATAATAAATTTTGCAGTAATCGGAAATGCTATTGGCTAAATTATAATGTATTACTATCATTATTTATGATAATATACAGATGTAAACTTACAATAATAATATTAACAATAGCGATCAGTGTTTTTTATTATTTAAATAAACATAATCAAGCCTAAATGAATATGTATGTTACGTCTTTCAGTCAAAATATAATGTATTATTGTTTAATACTTAATCCGGAAATATCGTACTTAAAATATCTTTAAATTGAATGACTATAAAAGTTGTCAAATGAGATTCCTAAAACAGTTGGATTAAAAACGATGGCAGAATTTAACTATTGGAGCAAGAAATAATTAATAATATTTTATAATTTATTAATAAATTTACTTGATTGTATTTCCTTACTGTCTTCAACATAATCAAAATACGAATTCGATTAAGTACCGACATGATTTTAATAGATTATTTATTATGACACGGCGTCTTGTATAGGCAATATCGCTACACCACTGTCATTGTTTCAGTTTTCCTGTCTCATATCTCTCAAGAGAACACAATGCTTGCATATTATTATTATGTTGTCTCTGCAATCGATACGTATATCATAACAACAATTTTATGTACATTAGAATTAACGTTGTGTTTTAGCTTCAATATTAAAATTGGTTACTAACCATACACCTCAAAAGGTAAGAATATTAAAAAAGTTATATTATACGTCTATTTTTACTATAATTAAATTAATTCCAATTTTAAATATTTCACATACTCATAACTTGTTTTTATATAACTTTAAATTCGATAATCAGTAAATTATCGAAAATATTAAATTTAACTACACAAAATCGGTTCTGCTGAAAATTTGTTGTATACCGTGTATTCTGTACAAGTACAATGAATTGGAGCGTGGCGTATTATAAACTATGGTTGGTTAAAGATTAAAATAAATTAAAATACGATTTAAGTGAGTAAATTAATTAAGATTAATTGATTAGTATATAGCGAGACGGAGGTTATGGCTACTAGGTGGTCTGAGGATTAGATTTTATTACTACTGAGTGCAATTTTAGGTCACTATAATAATGAAATAAATAATAATTAGCCATGGTTTAAAGTAAAAAAAAAAAACAATTATCAATACAATAATCACGTCATTAAAAAAAAAAAAACACTTGTGCCGTTATTGAATCAAGAAAAACACGAAGTGTTCAATATGAAATATTAAAATGTTCATAATATATTAGTGAAGTGATAATTATATGGTTAATAAAAAAATGTAACCACTCATGTATCTACACTACTTCCAAAGTTCCAACTTTACTATGCTATGAGCATATATTCTCTGGTATTTAGAATTCACCCTTTCACATTTTATCAAACACAATATCTAAGCTCATTTCTATGGCTTTAACACAGCATTCTAACTTTATATGTTGTGATACCAAAATGTTTGCTAAACAAATTTTGGTTTTTATAGGTAGATGTTATCGTTATTCATGTATGCATGTGTAATGTGTAACACATTATGTGTTCATGTAATCATGTATAGTACATGTGTGATATACAATATATATATAATGCACTTTCGAGGCTTTAAGGTTTTTTAAGATTAAACTGAAGTTTATTTAGTTTGCAGACAGTCTTTACTAAATAAGCCTACTAGATCCTGCTAAAAACATTGAACGCTTTGCCTCAATCCTGCGGATTGAAATCGTTGACAAATCACATTAGAGCAAAATAAGATAGTAACAAGTAGGTCGAAAAATAAAAATAAAATGATTTAAGATTTAGTTAAATTTATCATAGAGTACAATATAGGCAATTAATTATTCAAAAGTAAAGTTTACTATGTAATCACTTATCACTGATCATGTTAAGTAACCATTATTCTGATTTTGTTCAAAGCTGTTCAAGCGTTAAAATAAAAAACAAATCACGTCTTTTAATCATATATTTTATAAACCTTTATTTTTCAACAAACTAGGAAAGATAATAGTATTGTATAGTTATAAAAAAAATTGAATAAAGTAACAATATAGAAAACGACTTCAGTTAGCGTGTATTTAAACAATATTCTATTAATAATAGTTCCGAAATATCACACTAAACAATATATTATTATACGTATTTTAAAAAACCAGTGAATTTAGTCGACAACTGTATAGTAGGGTTTAAGTATATAAATAATAAGAAAGCTACATGCCATATGTGTTCATTTGAATTTAACGATTTGATACAAAATTCCGACATTGTGGATGCTTTTATTTCGAAGTTAGTTTTATAATTTATTTATATTATACTTAGTAATTTAGTAGAATGAACTCATTTTTAGGAGAAAACATCGCATATATCATACATAAATAAATATTACATTATATCATATATTATTGTTATTATCTTATAATTCAAAACCGACATATGTGATGTAAAAAGGTTTCTGGAGTTAAAATTAGAATAAATATTTTAAAACTTTCATTGTGTATGGACAATTTTAGTTTTAGTAGTAGTAAAATATTTTGAAAATCAATGTTTAATATTTTTTTAATTACAACAGTGAAATAACAAAAATAGTTTGACAGGAAATTATTATTTTACATTTAAGTACCTATTCAATTACGTCTGAATTTAAATTTCAAACGCTCTCAAAAACTAATGTGACTCTGACCTTTGATTTGATTTCAGTAAAAACCACTTATGATAATTCTCTTATTCGTTCTAATACTTGTAAAATAATTTTGCTACTACCAAATTTTTTTAATTTCTTATTTTTATACGTTTGGACTTACGAAAAAATATAAGTCAATAAAAGATTATTAGAAAAGTAGAACGTTTTAAATATTAAATCTATATAAAGAGCACGAAAATATTTTGTAAATTATATTATCATTGCAACAAAATTTAAATACAAATATTAATAGTGGATAGAAGTTTGTATAGATATATATTTTTAAAACATGACAAATAACCCAAATTAGTTGAACAATATTTTTACGTATGTGAATTTTACCGTTTTACAGTAATATGTTTTCTGTTTTTCCCAATTTTATTGAAAAATACTGTGAATATTTATTTTACTATTGGCCTCCTTCTACCCTCCAAACCAAATACTAGTTAGATCCAATTTTCTACTAGAATCAACTTTCAAAGTTGAATATTGAAGCACTTGTACTAGTGCAGAAAATGACAGACACAAAAAAACTATTATAAATCCAATGCATTCACCATTTCGCTCAGAATCTAAAAATCGTTCAATATTCGAAAACATAATATTTGGAATTTATTGACTGCATTGCGGCAAGATGGTGAAAAATGCTGCTTTGCACAGTTGCTATCAATTGTATACTGCACCAGCATAAAATTTAATTGAATACTAATATTATTGTGCAGACGGTTTCTTGGGAGACACGCCTCTGAGTACCGTGAGTTATACAATAGTACTATTGAGTGTTAACCTGTCATTGTGCAATATATTATATGTGTTTAAGTGTATATAGTGTGATTAAGATCAAAACTTTATATTTAAAAATATGGAAGTACATAAAAAAATTATAAGTTTATACTCCTAAAAACTGAAAATATAATACATCCGGTCATTAAATAGCTACGTGGCCAACGAGTAATATTTAAAGTAATAATTAAATTAATAGGTAGGTAATTCAGCGTAAAAAAAATCATACAGTATACATAATACTCGGTGCACAAAGGTTGTTGAGCAGATTGTTTGTGATTGGGGGGGGGGGGGGATAAAAGTAAAGAGGGTTGTCGGTGAGAGAGAATCCAAATAACTATATACCGGAACCACCCCCCACCCATCATCATTTCCACTGAAATCTTTATCCCTTATTTCCGGTCGGCTTCCGTGGTGCCGTGAGGCCATGCGACTGCGCGCTGACGTCACAATGACGACGAAACAATACCAGCAATAATAATAATAATAATTGATATTCACCGCTTGCATCATACGCGTGTTTCCAGTATATATTATGTTGTGCTGCGACCTCCAACCCCCCTCCATATTCTACACAGTCTTCTTCCTTGGATCGCGGCGACCCTTAATAGTTAATTCCTTTCTGCCAAAATCTCAAAAACTGCCACCCATCCCGTCCACTACCGTGACACACTGACACGCGTGACCTTTCACGAAAGACAGCGGAGGTAATCTCGTGAATTCAACTCGCATAGTATGTTTTATAATATCCTCTTCAAAACGAGTTCCTCTTACGGCTGTATTACATAATACTCAGCCACACACGTGCACAACACTCGCTGCACGCGAAAAATGGTTGATACATAATATGTTTATTATCATATATCGTATATTTATAAAATATATAAATGTATATAGTTGGGTGTGTGTGCACGAAAAACTTCAGTACGCATGTAAGGATCAGTTTACGATTTTTTTTCCATCGAGGAAAATGTTATATTGTTTCTTGTGTTCAGACTTTAGATCGAGTTGTAAATCTGTTTCTGATTGTGGTGACGCCCGTTAAGGTAACCTCTGAGGATTCTCACTTCGTAGTCCAAATGTCGACAAGTTGTAATGTCCAAAAGCGGTCAATATGAACCTACTTGATAGTAGTTGTGAAAAGAATATAACTGTGCCATTAAGTATTTTTCATTTTGCTGTTTTCCCATAAAATAATAGTAGCAAAGCTTAGTTTATTGATGATAATATGTATTGGCTATTTTTTACTCGCTGACATTAATAGTAATGCTATCTTAGGATCAATCGAAATTCTACGGACACCTTGAGTTCTTACTCAACTTATACGAAATATTTACTTAAAATGTATTGTTAAGAAATCGATGTCCCTATAAATGTGTTTTATATACGGAATGTGAAAGTGATGAACCTTTAGAGATGAATCATTGAAGAGTAAACTAATAAATTGTTAAAAGAAATATGAATGATGGGTCTTTTAAGAAGAAAAAGATAAACAGAAAATAATGACCAAAGTACAATACTACAATGGAGACAAAGGTAGGACAAAGGATTAATACATGAGGTCTAAGAATTTTAGTCAACATCAATCTTACTCAGTAACAATAAATAGGTAGATAATGGCCCAAGTTTTTAAATACATCTTTAACATTAAAAGAAATATTTTTGAATAGAATCATAAATGAAAGTGATATCCTATAGCGTTATATGCTTAAATAAAATTGTAGATTACTAAGTTGAAACTTGGGTTAAAGGATCCAAATTATAATTTATATTATTTTCATTCATTGGAATATTGTATAGGTACTATATTAATGTAATAACGTTTATTAGTATCTTAATTATTATTTGAATTAACATAATATACACATTTAATAAGGATATATTAATTGAATATTATCCTTATTTATATGATCTATATGATTTGTATAAATAAGATCTGTTATCTCTTCCACTAGGCTTTTAGAGGCAATCATTTATACATTTTTTGTAACATTTATTTCTTTAAATTTAGTAAATAAAACTACTAAAATTACTACCTATATTAGTTATTTATTTAATTAATTACTACCTATTTAATTAATTATTACCTATATTATAATTATTATCGTACGTTATTCGGTACTACGTAGTACTACTATTTAAACATTTTCTACTAAATTTAGTAATATGCTATATAGGGCAATTTTATTCAGCACACAACATTTTGGATTCCCAAACAAATAAAATTCACATTAACATTTACATATTACAATAGCTTTGTTATGAATACAGAACAATACATCTGGACACATATTTTAAAAAAAAACATTATATACCTACTGTAGTTACATAATACCATCAACCAAAAGTACCTAGGTAATGCATTATAATTACATGAACCTTAATCCGATATTACAAAATTTACTTTTTTCTTCAACAATCAACACTTAAGCCTCTAGAGTCTAGGCTAATATGAGTAAGTTCTAAGTGTATATAATATAAAATATATTAAGCAGTGAAGTATGGTATAGAGGATCAATGTTGGTTCTCTAGTCACTACATGACTAATCTAAAATTTAATATAGGTACCTATAGTTATTAACTATACCTCTTGTTCAAAATTTTACTTTTATGTATTGTAATTCAAAAAGGTAATTTTTATTTTTTTTGGAACTGTCACGCATTACATTATAATATATTATGGGTAATACAAAATGTTTTACTTAGAATTGCACTTTAATATGAGATCTGTCACTGATTCTATATAATAAATCACCGATTGATATCGATGGTGACGTCAGTTCACGTGCCGATCGATCGATTGCGTGGCAGGTTTTGAGACAAGAGTTTCACCCCATTCTAAAGCCTCCACGCCGTGACAATTACTATTATTATTATTATTATCATTATTATTATTACGCGTATAATAGACTCATTCTTCGACTTGGGATCAAACTTTCCAACCACTCACCACTATCTTAGGTACCATCAACTCCAGCGACCTACATCATCGCTCCGAGTCGGAATTGTATATAAATACAATATATCTAGCTCGGGTATGTGAAGTGGTGGGCGTTAGTGGGAAGGGATTTCGCCTGGAAAAGTTCGACGAACTCTGTCAGTTTTCCGGCCATAAATCCCGGAAACTAGCCGATGTGAACGAATGTGTGTGCGTGTGTGCGTTTCGACTGTGACGTAGAAAACGGTTATCTCGCTCCTATAACACTCTTTGCCATCGGATTCTATTTTTTCTTTCTTATTTTGTGCAATAAACAAAACTTTATTGTGATAAGTAAATGTAATAATAATAGATACATTAGATAGCGATACCGAAAAATTGTTGGGTGTGAGTGGGGAAACCGGTCATGCACGGCAGATTCTATTAATTTTAATATGTGTTGTTTTGTTAATTAATTGTTTTGCATTATTATTCAAAAGAATCTCGTGGTAAATGTATTTCCTGCCTCTTTGGTTGATTTTTAGGACTATCATACAAGTGATTAGGGGTTTGAGTGGAGTTGAAATAAGAATTTTTATAGTGTCGTGTTGCAAATTAACTGTTGATATTCATAAGCCCTTATTTAGTGCGATTATACTATTATGAGATGCTGTGGGACTCCAGTTATTTGTCTAAGATAAATAGTGTAAAAATCTTGTAGAAGTATTATAATAGAGGGCTTGGCTTGACCCCAAATTTTAATACTGTATGATCAAGAGTGTACATGCCACTACGGTCAGCATTTCCGTCACTAAACTCTTATCGGCCACTGCTCTTAGCACTTACAATAAATAACTCTTTTTCCCTCACTTTTATCCTTCTCTTCCTACGCGTTATACACAGTTAGTCAACTCCATGCAAAATTAATTGTAATGTCTTTAGTGACCCAATGAAAACAAAGCCATAATTTTATATAATTTATTTTTTTTACGTTTTTGAATATAACTTCTGCACGGTATTGCCGTCTCTTCTCTGTTTCACTCTTTGGATAGGTCAAATCATATCGTTACAGTAGGACTGTCATACGGTCATTGCCTGAAGCCTCAGGCGTGCATCCAAATCTGGTTGGCCTACCCTGACGCCTTCAATCTTTTTGGTAAACGCACTTGCTTCAAATTCACTGTATCGAAATCATCGATTCTCATACAAAGGAGGTGTTATTACTTATTATTGTTTTATAATATATTAAAATGTAATGGTAGTATAGTGGGTGGATTATAATAATTACGCATGAAGTCATATGTTAGATAGTTTTCATTGGTTTTGGTGTGTTCGGCCCAAGTAGGTAAGCCGTTTGTTCAGGTGAACTCTTATTAGTATTTAATTGCGTTTCGAATTTATATTTTATATAGCCACATGGCTAAGCGATGGTTGAAGGTTTTCATTTCTACTAAAGTTGTCAATAACATGGACCGATTTCAATTATTTCATATTGATTTTCCATTTATTATAGGATATATTTATTTGATGCAAGTTTCATCTACATAAGTTGTTTGAGTTGTTCGATTTATTTTGTAGAGATGAGTGGTGTAAATATTGTAGACGATTATACAGTATACACTTCTCCCTTGGTGGGAGAGGGGGTATACCAGTGTTGACTTTATATTAAGATAATAAGAATCATTATTTTTTGACCGCGGAAAATCTTTCTTCGAGATACGACTTTAAAATTTAAAAATATGGAGCGTGTATAAACTATTTTAATTTTAAAAGCAGTTTATAGTGCGAGATGCAGTCAAACGCCTGTGTGACATCAAAAAAATACAACTGGTCCATGTTTTTTTTTTTCAATTGATGATAATATTTCATTGATGATTTTTTGTGTAAATGTTATTGGTATACATTGTTGAATGATAAGAATAGAATACAAATTGAATTTTTGGTATGATTTCATCCCCAGGTATAATTGGTACAGTTCTATTGACGAGTAATTTTTCAAAGTATTAATAGTGTCCATAATTCGACTATTGTGCAGTAAGTCACTTTTTTTATAATTTATTTTTTTAAGGAATTAATATTATGATTGAAAATTTTAATATTAAGAGAAAATTGAATAGCCAAATCGCCTCAAGCATAGCATTTTAAACGTAATTTACTCTCCCAGTACTATAAAAATACCTCTCTGAAAAAATTATATTGATATTAATAACAAATGAAACAACTAATAAAACGTTTATGAAAAACAAATACATTGTTTGATATAAAGAATATAGATAGTTATTCATTATTATTTCAAAAAATATACAATTTTAATCTATAATATTTAAGTCAAATTAAATGTCTTAAAAACCTTTTTCTTTTTATTGTAAGTTCTTATTATTTCATTATTATTTATTATAAATATATCACATTAAGTCGTTTGTAGTATTCTATTTACATCAAAATGTATTTATTCACCCCACCATAGTAATGTACGATCAATTACTACTAACAGTATAATATTTACTTATTATTTTCGTTTCACTAAGAACTTAAAACTCATAATTTCAATTTCAGCATCAACTATCATTTGAAAATCAATACTTAAATCTGAATGCTTGAACACAATATATTAGAAAATTATTTTTTTCTACCCATTGTTTTTGAATCTGAGGAAGAATACCACACACAATAATAGTATGATATAGAATTACAATATAATTTTCCAAGTAGTGCTTCAAGGATATTCATAAATGAAAAATGTAATAACGATATGATTTCAGAGGAGAAACTCAGAAACAAGTCATGCAGTACACAATATTATCCACACAGTCAGATAAAACTAAGACACAATTATGTGTATTTTGTTAGCGGAAAACGTTTGACACGATGGCTGTATTATAATTACATGCACTGACCATATCATGTGTTGAGTTTGATTTATTTTGATTATTTTATTTTTTAATTTCAATCATTAGGAATGAAAACACATGTAACAATATTGCACGTGGCGTCAAGGAAGATGGTTTTCTTTCAACGATCAATATTCAAGTACCATCACAATATTCTGATGTATAATTATATAGGCCAAGTGTATCGTGGAGATAACACTACAGTTCGGTTTATTCTTTTTTACTTTACATAATGATTGTGGAAAAAAAACCAAACACATACAATGCCCAACTCAATATTAAAAAGTGCTCATATACCTAATACACTAACAGGTTTCTGTCAATACTTTTCATATTTATTGGGATTTACTTAAATTATAGAAATTAAAAATGTGTAAAAAAAAAATACACTGAAAACATTTAAAAACCGTCGAAGTCGTGCCATAATGTCTCTCTGGGTAATGATACGAAAAACAAATATAGTATATATAGTATATATAATATGCAGTACGGATAAAACGATTTACTTTTGGGAATATTGTGTATCATAGGTAAACAGAATACAATGATTCTATTATGGTCATCCACCAGTTTATGGCAATCACCAGGCTACAATGGTGTCACAAAAATGATAAATAAAATGAAAAAACTACAAGATAAAAATACTTGCCACAATCTTACACTGAACCATTTTATAGATAACACTAGATTTTTTTAACTTCGTGTATTTTTGGTAAGTTTAGAAATACCAAGACTGAATTAAGGCACTCGTTAGAGCAACGTGATCTTAAGAGGCTTCTATAGTGAGCTCTAGTTGGATTCGTACAACGCAAAACTTGTACCTACTGTAAATTCAAAAGAATTGAAAATTGAATAGTATTTAATTAAGAAGTTGGTAAAAATATACTAAACACTTGTCAAAGATATTTCAAATTCAACAAATAAAATAAAAACAAAAACGTAGTAGGCACTTCAAATGTATCACCTTGGGCGCAGAGAAAGTATTGGATTCTAGATCAGATATAAAGCGTTGTACAATGTCTAATAAAATTGGTGATAAAATCAAGTTGCCGAGTGAAGTAATTTAAGTTAAATTTATATACATACTCGTTTATACATAGTATATGAACAGTTTTTAGTAGATAGTTAATGCTCCAGATGAATAATTGACCAATAGCCATTGACCTAATTTGGATCCCCTATTTTTCACGAATTCATATAATCGATAAGTATTGACCATTATATACACTTTTCAAAGTTATTCCTATAATAATTATTATAAACTTACAATATTTAATTGGTCTATAAGAGATAAGTGTCGACATTTTAATGAACAAAAACCATATTCATTATTATGTAGAGTATAAAATCATCCGGGTTAGGATAAACGACTGGTACTATATATATATATTATGAGTATAAGGTTAGTCGACTTTAATGAACACCGCACTCATACATATTATAAGTATAACGTTTTAGCGACCTTCACAGATTTCCAATGGTAACAGGGTTACAAGTTCTATAATTCCTCCCTATAATCGCAATTAAACTTTAGTCAGCAATAACCGATTATTTAATGAATCGTTAATCGTAATAACAACACATGTATAAGTAGTGAATGTTTTGTTTTTTTAATTTAAACAAGAGAAAAATACTCTATAATATTCTATGCAAAAGGATATGAGAGTTAATTTAAGATTGTAAATAACTCAAGAATATTGAAAAAAATTAACTACATGATGACGTAGACATTAGAACTTATCAGGAACCTTATTTTTTTTAACACAATTTTCAAGTTTCATAATTGCAGATAACAAAATAAAATATGCTGTTGTATTGAATCAAGCTATTTATTTAATTTCAACGCACACAATACTGCAACACAAAATCATCAAAAAATTCACTATAAAATTTAAAAACTTAAAACTTGAAAAAAAGTATTATTGTCAAAAAAAATTAATTAAATACAACAATTTAAAAAGACTAGGTATATAAGTAATAACATTCTCATTAATTAGTCGAATGTAATATCCATCCATCCACCCAAAAACTTTGTCTGCCTATTTTGCTCATACATCATATTTATTTCTGTATAAAAAGCAATTATAATTATAATAAATAAATAAGTAATTCATTTTGTAGGAAAAATCGGACAAATTTTAACATCGTTGAAAAACCAATTACAAGAATAATGTCTGCATAATCTATTGCACGAAAAAATAATTTTCAATTATTATATTTATTATACCAATATTGAACTTTTTTACATACATAAAATAATATAAGAATTGACTATAGGCTACTGGGCTACTGCCGAAATAAATGTAAAATTAAAATCAATGATTTTTATCATGAGCTTTTTCAATTTTATACACGATACGAACGAACTTTAATGTTTAGCCAATCGTATAATACAGACACGATCACAATATAATAATATTATAATTCGTTAGATTTTAACAATGAAAATAGTCGTATAACAATATGGCTGAAGAAGCATGAAAATATAATAAGAAAAAAAACTTTAATAAGTTCAAGGTGAAGGGGAATCGTGAAAAATACTGACACAATGAGAGCAAACAAAATGGCGACTGGAGTAGAACTAGCACCAATTGCGATGTGTCTTAGTATATTTGTGGACGGGATTAAGTAGATTATTAAATTTCTTTTCAAAAATAAAATTATTTGGCTGACCCCCGAGTTTCTCCGGCATACCGAGAGAATCGAATACTACTTTACCCTATTGTCTGCAGCATGTTCATATACATATAAACGTCGGTTCACTATATGACACGACTTGAAAACGAATCCGATTTTTACCGTAGTGAAATTGAAATCCAGAAAAGTATTTTATTTTTCAATGAATAAAATAACATCAGAATAATACATAATCTTGTTATGATATCACATGGTGGGTGTTATAATATTATTTGTATCGCGAAACAGAGCGGCAGGACCTGTATAAGGAAACGGAGCTATAATAAATAATAATAAACCTACTGTACCTATTACGAAGGGCAAACATATTTTTCTCCACTCTTATGGTGACAACGAAATAAATTAAAATTAAAACTGCTTTCAGACCATCGTGGTGACCCATATTATTACAGAACATAAATACTTAATAATAATATTATAGTATGATGTTACGGTTAGCTTCGGAAAATCGTTCAAACGAAATGTGTTATTGTATTTTTGACACACCACCCGTCACTGAAGTATTATAGAGAAATCCTGTAAGTCTCCGGGGTGGATTATCGAATAATTTGTTTTAAGGCTCAATAAAGGTAGAACGATTGAAACAAAATCCGGACAAACCCGACGCGAAAAAATCGAAATACTCCTTTTAAAACGCCGAATTCACTCGGGACGAGCGGATTTCCCAAGCGTCTGCATCGAGGAAGGGCGAGGTGGTCCGAAGACGGTCTCAGACGTGATCCAATTCGGATAACCGTCGTTGCAGCAATCATCGTCATGTGCCTGCAGAGACGGTCAAAATGGCGATAAATTTACCAGGAAAACAAATCACCCGTCGAATTTAATAAATATATATATATATATTACCTATAGGTGTAACAATTGATTTTTACTACTGAAAACACAATAAAAAACGATTTGTATTGGTGGAAGCTGCCGAAGTGGTCCTACAACTTAAAGATCCAAAGTAGTCCTGTTTTCGATTTTTTTTTATTATAATATTTATATTTCACGGTTACTCGTAAACAAAATAAATTTGTTGTAACAGAGTCCAAAACTTAACCTTTTATTTAATACTTAAACTTTAACAAATCTTAAAAAAAAATGTACAGTTTGATCGAAATATTATTGATATTTTTTCAGTGCGATCATACATATATTTTATTTACTCTTTATTTTTAATACCATTCTTGGTTTAATTTTTACTCGGTATTATTTATCTATTATTATGGATTAAATTCAGTTTAATATATTAATATGACACAGGTGCTTTACGTTTTTAATATTTATTTATGAAACAGTTTATGATGAAGTACCTTTACTGGATCTTCATTCTATTATTTTCGTATTATTATATATTTCATCAATTAAGCTTATTGTTCAGCTGTTACAGATGGCCTAAATAAAAAGTTATGCTAAAAAACAAAATTTTATGTTAAAATAGTATAATACCTTGGGCCTTCATAAATCATTTTCTTGGAGCGTTAATAATATTTAAGGATCCAAAATTAAATAATATAAAATAAATAATATTTCCCGGCTTACATAAGTTGGACAACTATACAGTTTCCATTAAATTAATTACTATTTATAATGTTTGATGACTTGAAATGGTTTCCTCTCTTACGAAATGGTAATTACAGGGATGATATAGTATTACTGTCATACCACCAAATTCGCACTTAGTGGAGTGTTTTTAAATGTTTAACCCTTACAGTGTAAGCTATATTTGTAATATATAAACGATTTGAACTCGAAAAAAGAATATTTAACTTAACAAATTATTATGGTCTTAAAATATAATTATTCATCCATAAATAATGTGCCTAATATAGTGAACTAATTTGCTATGTTTGTCTTTGAGTATGTTTTTAAATCGGATTTATGAGATTATAATGTATTACAAGACGTTACAACAACCTTTAGCATTCTGGTTTCCGTTAACTCTATACGACTTTACCTGACAAAGTACAATACAACAGTCAAATCAATACTTGTCGTATGTATTCGAAATGTAGATTTTTATATTTTTACATACAATTATTGTTTGTAACATGCAGCTAAGAGAAAAAAATGTATAGATTAAAAATGTTCATAATGTACTAAAAATATAATATCAATAAAATCATCCGAGATGCTCTAGATAATATTCTTGCTTTTAGATTTTATAAAAGGTGAATTCATTCTAATTTCAGAAATTACACAGTAAAATGTACTGTTAGAAAGTACAATTTGACATGAACTTTTGTAAGATAGAGAAAATAAATGACCGTGTGAAGTCCTTTTAACATATGAAATTGTTTGTATTACACGCTTATGTAAATCAAATGTACCCTTTTAAATACTAAAAATATTTGTGGGTTATAAATGTTTCTTTGGGACTTCAATTACGTATGCGTAAAGTTTAGACTATAAACGTTGATTTTACATTTATAATACGCAATATCAAAAACATTACCAGACATATTTTTGTTTTGATTTTTCATGACAACTATCCAAAGAACGACGAATTCATTGACATGTCAATGAATTTATCAAAACTAAATACTTATTATATTCAGGAAATTGAATTTAAAAAACAGTATCTCAGTGTATCATTGTATACAATGTATTGAATATACATTCTTTATTAAAGGATGAAATCTCAAGACTGTTGGCTGCTGTCAACTGTCAAGTTACATAGTATAACATTTTTAAACTGAAATGATACAACATTCATGGCCAGTTGAGGATATTATTGTAATATTATTTTCCCAGAATGAAAAACTTATTATATACATTAAATGAAGTCTATTATCACCCTCAAGAATAAAAAAAATTATAAATATATTGATGAACAGTGAACGCTGAGATCACGTCTATAAAAATAAAAACTATGTTCAGAAAATTAATCAACAACAGATCTTGAAAATATATTAAGTTTAGTTCAAGACTTAGAAACTTGAAACTTGTCATGATTCGTGCATTACACAATTATTATTAATTTTAAGATATAATTTCATTTTAATCAATTATACCAGACGTGAATAACCCATTAAAAATAGCAACTATGTAACACAATGTTCAATCTAATAATTTAATAATAAGTCACAGATGCTATTCGCTTTACATGATAATTTGTAAACAAGATGATTTGCATGCGTTCCTATATCATCCATGTACAAGTGAGCAACCAACTATGAAATATCGAGTTTTAAGGGGAAAACTTAAGTTTTTAATGTTATGAATTGCATCGAAGATAAACACGTTCTGGCAAAAGTTTAATGACAGCGTATACTTCAAACTGTACATTAAGACATTTCCCGGAAATCTCATGCCGTCTCAACAAAGTATAATATATTCATTTAATTTAATGTACGAAATGCTTCCTAACTTATTTCTTGATCACATTAGTTTTATATACATAATAACTTATATCTTATAAACACTCGATACTCGACGAAGCAAATTAATGAATAAAATTATTATTACATTTATTTTATTTCGTTATGACATTACCTAACGGAAATTTGTATAGTTTTCAATCTTCACAATAAAAAAGGAAAAGCTGTTTGTTGGTAACCACATCAACCGAGAACGGCTTGACCGACTTTGCTCTTTTTTATATTCATTATATTCCGAATGAGGTTTTCACGGAAAGAGAAATTGGAAAAGTTGCCCGGAAAATGGGAAAATTCGGGAAAAACTGAAAGGCCTTTTTTCAATGCGATTTTTCTTTAAATTGTTTTTTGTTTATAAAAGGTTGCCAGTGTTTACATATTATTATATAGAAATTGTAAAAATTAGTTTTTTTTTCTATTTAAATGGTTGCAACTGGTTGCATATATAATATAATTGTTATTATGATATAATTTAATAACTTTGATATTTGGTCACTATATTTTTTATCCGCTTAGGTTTATCCAAATTTAATAGTCTTATCAACAGATTCCCTGAGACATAGAGGGTGTATAATTTTTTTTACAGTTAATATATTTATAAAAAAAAACAAATCTTTGCACGGGCAATGACCCAGCTGGACTCAAAATCTACTGTAAAGTTTTCAACAGAAAGTTATACCAATATATTGCTTGAGACTAGGAGCATTTTAATACCTTAATTTTTAAAACTGAATAGATAGCTAAAGATAGTTATTTTTTTGTTTATTCATAAAGTTACCATTATTTGATCCAATATCATATTCTCCAATATTGAAAAAGATGGCATAATAAAGAATTTTGAAAAAAAAAATCATTTTATCTCTATTATAATTAGTTGATAATGGTATGTATATTTATTTACTAATATATTTATGGGAAAAATAACAATTTATTGTTACAGTTAGGCCGGCACATTTTTACAAATGATAATCAAAGCCAAGTCAAAAAATCTATCACTTTAAAGTTATTCTTATTTTTTTTATTATTTAGTTTCATTCAGTTCAACATCAGTTAATCTAATATACAGATAAGTTTTAAAAGCCGTATACTATAGTAACAATGTAGTACATAGTGTTGTTCTATATTGTAAGGCACGTAACTACTTTAAAAATTATACAGAAAAACTTATGATCAATGAAAAGTCAGATGAAAATTACTTGTAATAGTAGGAAGGATTTTGAAAAGAAAAAAATTCCGAATAAAAAAACAAATAACCATTACAAAAATATAAAATAATTCATTTTGCACGTTAGGCGATGAAAAAAGCTGTCGAGATTTCCCCAACTATTGCAGTTCACACTTATATCAACCAGATGCTGAAGTTGTATTTACAAAATCCGTTTGCTTGTTATCCGTAGGCTTCAGAGAACAAAAATCAAAATGTATACCGTTCAAAAGCTGTCATGATTTATCGACACTGCTAGATATACAGATTCAACACAACATCGTTCACGTCTGATTTGTCTTATCTTCTTCAATATATAAGTTTAAAATATTGAACCGTTTCGTGAAAGTTTTTATCGCCTAAAAGATGATGTTTTGAGATATCTCCGAGGAGAGTGTGCAGTGCGAAGATTTAAAGCTTGAAAAAAAACGGGACATCGAGAGAGAGACGTATAATTTTTTTTATTCTTCAAACCTCGAGGGTAATAATGAGAACTGGCCTAATAAGATACGACCCTGTATTGCTACCTTATTATCGTTTAATGGATGTCTTTCCATTAAAATCGATTGATAATAATATAAACATATTTGTTTATTGACGATATTGGCGTATTGATATAACGAACTTTAATTTATTGAATTAGTGTTTTGGAGTTTATTCGTGCATCATGCATTTCGATAAATTAATCAATTGTTTTTTTTTTTTAATTACGCATTGGAACACTACGCAACATTTTTATTTAATAAACTCAGTTTAAAATCTTTCGTGGTTTTTTCCGTTACGATTTCCATATTTTATTATGACGAAAACGCTGTGTGTGCATACACCTTCGCATCATAGTTAAAACTATACAGTAGCATACAGAAAACGCGACGTGGTGTACACAAAAAAAAAACAACACTAGGATTTAACATCAAGGACACGCATGTAAAATATGATAATTTTTTTTCTATTTTTAACATTCGACGTTTACTCCGGCTTACATTCACGGTAATTCGATGGTACGCTGGGCGTTGTTATTGTTTTATGGATAAACGAAAGTCCATATTTTTTGCTACGATGGAGTCGGTGGCGAGGTCGGAGGTGGTGCGCACGTAAAGCATTTAAAATTATATATAGGCACTTGTGTGGGACACGGTAAATATACAGAGTGGTGCATTTTTAACGGTGTAATCGTTATTGTACATACTTGATGTGGTATGACACTGTGAACTTTTCCATACTGTATAAATGCATAAAATAACATAAAATATGGTTGTTTTTTTTTTTTGTGAATTGTTCTTTGTCTATGCTATCATACGGGTTCGCGTATAATCGAGTTGTTAATTTAATACGACAATACAGTTATGAAAAAAAAAACGAAATGTTGCACTCCAAAGACCCAAAAACACGTCGACGTCGAAATGTCCTGTCGTTCGAACACCCACTGTGTTTAACGAACCTAGGTCGGTCGACATTTCCGAATTGGTACCCGGATTGTTTCATTTGTTATATTCGAAATGGTACCGGTTAAAAATACTATTAATGAGTTTTTTACAACAATATCTTGTAGTTTTAAATGTATTATTATAATCAAACGAAAATAATACATGAGTACATACCTATATTCGTGCTCATCAATATTTTTATGTTCAAACATGTTATATATTAGATTAACTACTTGAAATTACCGATATATATATTTTCAAGCTTATTATATCAAATGTTGGAATTATTATACTTGCTCAAGTGCGCAACCGATGCAATTGTGGATTTTCAGGTATATTAGACATATAGCAATCATTTACTGTTGGATTTAACGGACGTTTTTCGTCCACACCACCTCCCAAGTAAGGTTTAGCGTAGTTCTCCAACAAAAAAAAAAAAAAAATCGGTAAGCCAAAGATTGTACACCAATACCACGATTAAAATACATAATATGGTATACTACCTTGGTATAGAATGTGCACATCAATAATTTTAATGCAGCAGTTTACACTAACATTTTTTTCCTTATCATAACAAATAATTAGCTTGATAATGACGTATCAGTGCACTTTTTGGTGACTGCGTACACTATTGTTTGTGTATGTTATATGCAGGAATGTCCGAACACAAGGTCTCGCGGAGGGTGCGAATATGATCGTAATATTGTATTTGTAGCGCCTGCAGTATATTATATATATTATTACTGTGTTAGTCATTTTATTCTTTTTTTAAATTGTACGGTTGGTTATTCGCTAAATAACATCACTGCCGACCCGAAGGTAGTGTGAGTCTGACAATTCGACTACACGCGCAGTCGGATCGAATGGTAACAGCAATAACAACAGCTGCTGTACAGTGACTGTATGCGCCTTCGATTTCTTATTGTTACCCAAATTTTAATCGGATTGCCGTCCTAAATGCGTTGGCATTGTGTAAGCGCGGAGCGATGAAATTGGCCTGGCAAAGGCGGAGACGGTGGACGACGATCGTGCGGTCAGGGTGGGGGGTGACGAGATGGACGTGTCGGGAATGACGATCCGTGGAAGGTTTTTATCTCAAGGTTGCCGCCGGAAGACGATCCAAAACGACGTCGAGTAATAATATTATATATAAGTGAATTTTCCGTCCTACGTATATTCTCCATCCCACCGAACGTCATCCCCCAGACCTTCTTTACCCGGCGTTCGCGCGGTTATCGCCTAGAATTATAAAATATTATTAAAATATATACCTCAGACGCGTTGTTTGTCGACGATAATATTCACAGCAGGGTACCAAGGCAGTAAAAAAATAATAAGTCGACGTCCGTTTAAAATATCCAAGAAATTTTCCCTTCACTTCCGGTGTGGTGTGAATACGATAGGATTTCTGCATTTTATGTCGACGATACAAGTACGGCATAATATATTATCGATAGAATTATAGTACAATTATCGATATAATACAGTCCTCAAGGCTAAAGTCTCAAAGTCAACAACAACTTAACTGATCGATATCGATTATGGTCGTGGCTCGTATTTTGAGTGTAGATATTCACTGTATTCGTAATATTATAATAAAATATTGTATAAATATAGATTTAACTGGTGTAAGATATTATGATATTTAGATAAATACACTTATTAATAATAATATTATTAAAATTTAGTGTTGATACCATAACAGCTAGCAATATCATAATTAATTTTATATAATTTTCATAATATTATTATATTGGAATTGTATAATATACCTATCATTTTCAAGGGTTAACCACCAAAATCCCGATGAGAATAGATATCTCGGTCGTACCCTTCTATTGCAAAAAACGACGTTTACACTGTTCAAAAGGTCGCTTGTTTTGTCGAGTCGAAGGAAAAATGATTTCATTATTATTACGTGACGTGATTTTTCCGACTCGATCACATGAACCCGTGTGAACACAAGTGAACAAATTTTCAAAGGAGTGTGCACATTTCGTAAACTACCTTAGGTGTATTCCTGCAATACTCACCTATCATGCTCTCGTAACGTAATTTCAATATTGTCCTTATATTTATTATAATACTCTACAGTGAGTTCGTACGTTTTCATAAAATGAAAAAATAACTTATAGTAAATAAAAAAAAATATGTTTTTCATACAGTTTTCGGTGTAGGTAGATACTCACGCGCAAGTTTGTACGACAACCACAAAATAATAATATGTTTTGGTAATATTTTGCAACGGAAACCGAAATCTATAAATCCACTATGTATGCAAATTTGTGTAAACACCATTTTTCTCGTTTCAGACCTTAAAAATTATCTACAAATATTCATACTAACACAATATTCACAATCTAAACTTATTACTTTCCCAAATATTCTATCGAGTATATCACACATTTGTTGCCTTCGTTTTCTCTATGGGCACAAGTTTATGCGGTAACGGATTAAATAATTATAAACAACGTTAATACTATTTTAGACATTATTAATACATAAACGACGAATTATATTTCATGGAATTCGATGAGGTTGCTGGATAATAATTATAATAGATTATTACTTCATAATTATTATACTGTGCTTTGTAGAACTTTAAATCAGAATATGCAGAATTAAATTGTCGAGACCTTAAATCTATGCAGACAATTATATTTATCTTTGTACAATTTTTTTTTTTAATTTAAGTATTTATTTTTAATTTTTCAAAACATAAAGTTTAAAATATATTTTATGATTTAAAAAAAATATACAAACAAGTTTTCCATTATATAAATATATTTACCGAAAATAAGATGGACGGTATTTAATTTTCTCCAAAATAGTAAAAAAAAAAACTTGAATGTATTTCGAAAAATATCTTGTACAATGTTGAGTAATATTAATAGAATTTACCGAGTTATACTTCACTCACGTCTTTAATAATATAATATAGGTTTAGTCTATACCTATAAATAGTTACCTAGTGAGAAAATATAAAATCATTATTTTTGTATTAATACTTTTTGTGCGTTATGGACGCAATAAATGTAACAGCATATAAAAAAGAATATTCACGGCGGGGGCTTTATTATTTTTTAATCCAGTTAAAGCTCAAATGGTGCTAAAAATGAACAGGATTAATGTTAGTGGGTAGGTACACATATAAATACGGGGGGAATAAACGCAACATTAAATTGGATATTGACACTTAAACTATTCAAATCAATGGAAAATAGGTCAAACCACAGCAGGGTTTACTCGGTAAAAATCTTACAAACGACCGATACATGACCCGTTTCGTATTAAATCGCAGAACTTTATACGGTGCGAATAATGACAATAACAAACAAACCTTAGTCAGTAACAACGCCACAGTTCACCGGTACGGAAACATTATTTTTCCACACTGTGCAATTTCCATGATGCCATGACATAAAAAAGTACTCGATATTAATATATTATTGTTATTAGTTACTGCACATATAGATGTTGTTTAGAGTTAAGACGTCGTGCCAGAAATTCGACTGTGCACACGTAGGTAACCAATATTATATTATTATATGCACGTGAACGGCTTTACCTATTGACCTACATATCGCTTGTATATTATAGACAAAATTATTATTGTTAACTGTACCTATAATAGATCACACACACATATATTGACATACACTGAGAGTATATAATATAATGTGTATACATATAAATCGTGTATATGCATAGACGGCTCTTACTATAGCACACTCATAAACTATCGCAATTATGTTAAACTTGAAAAACTTTCCCGGGGCACGTAACTCCGACGGTAGTTCAGGTCGACGATTCGCCTGCCCTACGATACGATCTATCACTCTGAGCTGCGAGTGTTTACCGAGTTGATAATGTTCAAATATATTATAATGATATAATTACTAGAGCCAAAGTTTAGAGTATCACGATTGTTGATACTGTATTTATACCTAGGTTCTGTTTAAAAATTTCAAATCGGTCCACTTGCCCATTCGATCTGTTCGGAAAGCACTATTATATTGTTTGTATAAAACGAATTTGTGTAAATGTTATGATACTGCGACAGATGTTGTAAATATACTTTAGTGTAAATCACTTAGACAACTTTATGGCATTGTGGATTATTCTATCTCAATAAAAACAAAATACAACCAAATATTCAGAACGAAATAAATGTAGTGTACTACACTTATTAACACATATAGCACCACGCGGTCGGTTGATGTCAGCTTATAATCAATTTACGGTATTATAAATTAGAATAAAAAAAAACTATAAATCCTAAACACAAAATAAGAGATGTGTTTAAGATCTTTCGCTATTTCTGGTTGTGATAAGGACAACACACCGCGACTGAACGTTCGATTTATTTATAAACAGCTTTAATATTAACCGTCTAGACGCATTCGTTATTTATTTTTTTGTGTTCATTTAATAAACTATAGTGCGATTTCTACAAGGACAAACATTTTGTTCTCATTAAAATATAGAATATTTTCGTAACATTACGTGAATTGTATCTAAAAAACAAAACGTGACTTTCCTGCATAGAGAAGACATTATGGTGTGTATGAAAGACTCGAATGCTGTGCAATAAAAATTTTCTGTTGCACCCTTTCCTCAGCATACGCGTTCCACAGAGTGTCAGTGGAGTGAATTAAAAAAATATATATTTTTTTTAAAAAAAGACACGTGACTAAGAAAATTCTTTAGTATCATTTTATGCCTTAATGTTTCGCACTAATGGCCGTGGAACTCAAAATGGAATACATTTTAAAATATATACATTAGAGTTTCGTTTTGAATACGTTTCAAGTACTGTGTGTGTGTGTGTGTGTGTTTTACTTTAACTATATTCTACCTACATGTACAACTCTTATTCGTCGCGTTTCGCAAATGGTGACGACGAGGTTTTTCTAATAATTTAATTTAATACGCCAATGACGAAGTGTTCTCGACTTCAAGAATTTAATAATGTTAACGATATTGTAATGTTAATATAATATATGTATATACATAGGATGATGTATTTATGCCGTTGTATGCATGGTCTAATAATAATTAATAACTACTATAAATTATAATAAATAATGATGAATCGATAATTTAAAGGTTTCTTGTAGTAAATAGTTAATTATTACGCATTTGCAATATTATTAGTGCATTAATCAAATACTCTTAGAACTCAAGCCACCAAATTAAGTATTCAAATTAAATATATTTTAATTAGGTAATTATAGGTTAATCATATGGATATTATGGGGAAAAAATATAATTATTAAATCAATTAATATAATTTTACAATAAATACTGATAAATTTTAATATTATATAATAAAACTCAAAACACATAACTACTATGTTTGGCAACTGCTTTGTAAAGGTATCTTATCCCAAAAATAATCAAAATATTTATTTTTTGTCTTGCGTGATTCATTATACGTATATCCGATTAAAGTTTAGAAAAGGGTATTAAAAGATAGTTAAAAATACTATATATATTTTTATTAATTACTCTACTTTATGATTTTTTTCTATTAGTACTTTAATTAAAACTAATAATTAACTAATTAAACTTTAGAGTGCATCACCTTAAAACTTTATTAAAATTAAATTAATGAAGTAGATATGCAACGAGTGTTTAAAAATTGTAAAATTTTCATAATGATGTTTAGTTTAAAATATATGATTATATTTTTTTTTAATTCAATTTTATTGATGTGTATTTATTTTTAAAAAACATACATACAATGACATACGATTCAACGTGTATATACAGCTACCGAGACCATCTGGAAAATTATGTGAATTTTTATTCACGATATTATTATGAATATAGGTACATAATTCGTAGTAAGAGGACAAAGGAGAAGAAAATTTCTGGAAAAAAACAACTATACAAACAAAATACCAAATTATAATGACGTTAATTTAGTGCGCGTTTCGTAAGTACTAATACAAATACAATCGAAAGTTGTCTTTTATGATGAAAAAAATGTTGGAGGAAGTTCAAAGTTTTATGAATGTTGTTAGAACGAGAAAATTTGAGTTGGAAAATACACACGTGTAATAATAATAATGGATAAAATTCAAGGAAGTCATTTTTCACCGAGTAGAGATCTGTAGGTGAACGTAAAAATTATTACATAATCAAGTAATATATTTTAGCATCCGCTGAAAAGTTTTCAAGATACAGTAGTAACGTTTGAATTATGCAAATCTCCCATCATAATGTGCTAACTGGTGAATTTTTGACACTTAGACATTATACGTAGTGTAATGTTACAGCTATTCCAGTATCGAAGAAAACCAAATATTATATAAATGGGTGAATGTAAAATAAAATGTGAGCTATGAAAATTTTACAACTATTAAATAATTGTTATTTAGATTTTGATTGGCGTAACGAATTACAAAAATAATTAAGCCAATAACAAATTACTTTTTAACCTTCACCGCTGGAAGTTTCAAAAAATAATGCTGCAATTTATATCACATAAATATATATTATGTTATAGGGAAAATAATATTGCCATTTATAAATTATTTACAATGCTTTAGTACCAACAATTCTATTTTTTTTTATCAATACCTATGTATAATATTTCACTTAAAAAATTAAAAAATTAGAATACGTTTTCTTGTATCGTACCAACATTTGTGCTCCTTACTAAACATAATAATTGGATGTTACATTTACCTTATATAGTTATATGATTATAATGTGCATGTTTATTGCGTTTAAATGAGAAAAACAAATTTTCAAAATAAATGTTAATACAATTAAAAGAACTGTAAAATAAGTAAGGTGATTACTGATAAATTACCTAAGAAATATAATCTGTTTTAAAGATCAAAATATATAACAGAAATAATTAAAAAAATACACTCAACTTTAACACAATAAGGTAGAATATGGAAAATCTTAAGTTTATATAAACAACGCTTTTGTGATACAAAACTACATTTTGAACTGTCTTTCGAAAAATAATTAACAGATATCCTGGCTATACCAAAATACTACTGCATTTTTATTTTATTTTTATACTTGCGTGTGTGTGTTTAATTTCCAGTTTTTTATTTTATGAGATGTTTAAAGTGCTTAAACACAGTTTTACTAGAGAAATACAGTTTTTTTTCTACTAGACATTGAACAGCACGTCAATGCCTCATCAATTAGGGTTGACAAATCCAATTTAAAACTAAAAAAAGCTATTCATCTTCAACAGGATGCGATATAACCATTTTAAAAAAAAATTGTGAAATTTAACATACATAATTAATATAGCACACAAAGGCTATAAGTTTATATATAATATATATATACATTATATACATATAGCATAACTACGTAGGTATATGCACACATACGAAATCAAAAATATCTTAATATTCACAATTTTGTTATTCAACCACTGTAGGTCATCTATGCGGGATAGATAGATATTATAACGACGTATAAGGTGTTCATATATAATATTCAAATCCGATACCAAAGTTTATGATGGCGTTTATATTTTTATCTGATGTAGACAATATATACGTTTAAAACCGATCAACATAAAACCGTGTCTGTACGGATCAAGTATTACACACAACGATAATAATATATAACATATTATATATATCGTCCTAATCGGGTCGGTTTCCTTCCCGAAATAATAATATGAATACACTATTTATTATTATTATTAATTTGAATGCGACCGAATGTATAATAATAGTAATAATATCATAACCGTTCCGAAAAAAGGCGTTTTTGTAATAAACTATATCTAAAAGGTTTAATCGAAGAATTGAACGATTTTTTCTTCTGTAACAATATTTTACAACGTAGTTACAAGATTTTTGCTATGAAAAACGATCGTTGAAAATATTTGACCCTTAAACGATGGATGGTACTCGAGATTACAATTTAACAAAGTAACAGACACCTATAGAATGGTATAGACGGCAGACGTTCATAAACACTTAACCACGTCGAAATACATCTAGCCTGTGCTTCAAAGGTGTCTTTACGATATCGAACACATTATAATATCATAGACACAAAAAAAAAAATTTAGTTATTTAATTATAACTTAAAAGTATTTAAAGTTTTGATGAGCGAGGTAGAGGACTTACATTTTGCGGAGGTGAGTACTCCACGGCCCAATAATCTATATAAACTTTAAATACATAAAAGTTGACAATTTTTTTTATATAAAACACAGTAGCTCAGTATCGAGTAAGTAGGTAATCTAAACGAATAAAACTTTAAATTGGCAGAATCATTGGATTAATATTAAACTACCACTGTGCTTCGTGGCGGAATCGATGAAATCCCCTTGGTGGCTTGGTAGGATTCATTAAATATTTCAAGTACATGATATATTTTATGAAACTTTAAACCTTACGAGTAGGTACGTATTATAGATGCAATGAAAAGAGACAATAATATTTTTATAATGTCTAAGAATATTGGAGAAACGCGTAACTTGCAGTTTGAGTATAAGTGTATATTATTATTTATTATATGTAAGTGTATACAATTCAGCCGGGCATTGGTCCAATAACAATATTTCTCGTAAAGCGCAGTGTTTTCAGTCCTTGTTGACGTCATTGCTCTCTAAATGTACAGGGTATTTTTTCAAAGAACACCAACATGGAAATGTTTACGATATATAGGATGTTTATCCTACACGTTCGCGTAGTGAAGAGATCCACATAAACAAAATGTTTAGAATGTTTTTCCATCCAAATAGGTATATGTTTTTCCTTATGGGATTATGATGGCGCAATCGTTGAAGAATCACCCTGCATATAACGGATAAAGGTAATATTTATTATTACGTTAGCGTTTTTTACCACCTATATTATCTTCTATCTACTCATCCACGAGAACACGACTTCCGATAATTGGCAAACAACACTGGCCGCTGCGTTACTTATCGTCTAGAATACGCTTAAGTATATATAATATATATGCTAGTAGCTAAACGGCGGTAATATATTATCATTATAATCAAAAGAGATGGGATGAGTGGAATAAATACAACAACTCGTTTTCGATTATAATCAAAATGTAACTATTTCGTTGATATAGGTACTGCTTGTTGATATATTGTTGAATTTGGACCGAAAACACTAACGTAACTAATAGTAAAACGTATTTGATTTGTAATGAATACCATCATCTGAATATTATAAAACAACAGTAATAGTAAAAGCATAAATGCCGTATTTAACCATGATAACGTAGGGCTGTTAATATTACATATGTATACATTTCTATTATATTATATTAATCGTCCTAATTCCAAAATGGCTTTTCGGTATTTTACAATAGGGCTTTGAACATGAGTATTTTTGTGACTTCTGATGCATAGTTAAATCGATTAATAATAATATGTAGAATTGTCAATATTTCGTACAATACATATTATGTGATCAACTGCTGTAGTACTGACTATACCTATATTTCGCATACGTAATATTTTTTTATTATACAAGTTCAATATTATACATTCTAGTGAACCTGCATAATAATATAATACATAACATATCGTGTTGTGCAACAATTATAAGTTATGCAATATTAAACACGAGTACATTTGCAAAAAAGTAAGTGTGGAGGAATAGTGTCATTGGTCATTCTACACCATGAATTTGTATCGTACGTAAAATACCGAGTGCTTTGCTTTCATCGTTTATTCCAGAAATTAAAAATGTAATAATTTATTATTTTGTATGTTTAAACTTTTGAAACAATGTGATCAGTAGGTAACACATTTAATTTTATAATAAAATATTACCTAACTATAAAAAAAAAATGTCAATTGTTTTAAAATATGGTAGAAACAATTTGTCATTAAACTGATAAAATCGATAGACGATCTTCAAGGTATTGTCTCCGAGAACAAATCTTAAAAGTGGCCACTACACCATACCTCAGAAATTATTTGAAAACAAGTGTAAACAGTATTACTTCACGCCTCGCCTGCCTAAGTGCTTACGCCTCTCTCGGGGGGGGGGGGACACTTTGGGAACCACTGCCTTACATTATAGCGAGTTTGATTGACCAACATAAATTCATATTTAATTTACCCGCCGAGTTTCGTCATGCAATAACATACCGACATAATAACACGTATAGGCGCTTGAATAATGCGGACCGCTATAGTACCCCTCGTCTCGTATCCACAGGCCAAATCCACGTGAATAACACACGGTCGAGGCGTGCCGTTAAAGGTGTGTCACCGCATCGCATGTGCACACACGCAACCACAAAAGTGTTCACAAACGGTTTGGGTGCCCTTGAAAACACGCACACACACACACGCGCGCGGGGGCGCGGAAAACGAGTGCGTGTGAGTGTGTAAACATCGGGGACTTATTCCGTCCGTTTGTTAATGTGCATAACTATTGGGTTGTCACCTATTCCCGTAGTGTATACTCGCTCAAGTGTGCGTATGTATGTCGAAAATTGCGGGTATATGTGCGGCGGCGGCGGCGGCGAAAAGGGTCAGAGACGATATAATAATAATAATAATAATAATAATACCGGCCAGAGGAGCCGCGCACTATACACTCAACTACTGCGCTTCTCCTCCGCCGTCGTCGTCGAAATATCTGTGCGAAAGGAAAACCTTCTCGACGTTGATCGTTTTTATTTTTTCTGTTTTTTCTCTAACGACCGAAACTTTTTATCCGTCACGAGAGAGTGACAGCCATCGTCCGTTATTGTTCACCTATATACAATATATGTATTATATTATGTATATATTATGGCCGTTTCCCGGTGCAGGTGGCTTTCGTAGACGGAGCACTCTGCAGTACCTATATACATATTATATTAATCGCGCGCAAACGATAAATACGGTTTTGGCGTTTGATTGATTGCCGAGAGTGCACACAACTCGACGATACGATACGCTACAATAATATGTTAGTGTCTATACGAGAAGAAAAGTATTAAATAGGATTGAGGAGACGATCGTCGTCGACGTCAGCCACAGTTTATGCGAGCACCCTGCAGTAAACCCACGGGCACAGCCGTCGCTATAATTAACATTTTTTTGAACCTGTGATAAATTTTAATCGTTCTCATTCTGTCTTTAATCACTGTAAATCTGATTAGTTATTACGTACCTGAGTATTTGTTCATTTTTAGTTATTTAAGTCTTTAAACCCTGATTCAGCAATGAATATTTTTTATGATGCCTTGCTTCTCAATAATACATAGTGTTCTTCAATGTAAATTAATTTCCACTTATAGGTTTCTATTATTGGGTTTCTACAGATTTTAGAAGGATCTTGTTTCTAAAGAAAAGAACCTGGGGCGGAGTGGCCCGTCGGGCAACCGGGACAATGCCCGGTGGCCTGGCTTGCTTATATAAGAAGTGGCCTGGTCCTGGTGTGATGAAAATAATTAATATTTAAAATATTTAGCTATTTTTTATGACTGTAAAAACAACGAAAACAAATTAATAATGTGATATGAGAACCACCAATATTATTAAATTGTTTTATACTTCACCCAATCAAAAAATGGTAAGCACACATCTATAGCAATAAGACAATAAATGGTACGAAATTAAATTTGAAAAAAATGGCCTGAAATAAATTTATGATGCCTGAAAATATCTGTTTGCCCGGTAAGAATTGTTGAGCCACTCCAGCCCTGAAAAGAACATCTGATGCGAAATTTAAATTAACATCTAATACTAGTTAATGATTGTAATTATTCATCTTTAAAGTGGGCATTATCTCTTATTTTGTTTGCACTGCTGTTCGTTAACAGTGAAAAGGATCAATGCTGACTCTTTTATTTTGCCAATAATTATATAAAACTATATACATATAAGAAGTCGATAATTTTAATGACTATCTGCAATTTCAATACGATTTGAATAGATTTATAGAAATGATCTAATTCGATAGGTCTGTCGTTAAATGTTGATGCTTTAAAGTACGTCGATGTTTAATTCATATTTAATCAATCTCTGATCTTAATATTGTGCGCTGCGATGAATGTATAATTGGCATTGGTTTCAAACTTAATCACAGTCTTGAACCTAGGTTTCACGTTGAAATGGCATCGAGTTGTAAGGCTTTGAAGGTTTGTAACTTTATTATGAGATTAGCCAAGAATTGTAAGCAATAAAAAACCACGAAGATGCTTTTTTGTAAATTAGTACCTACATTAGTCCTTTCTTTGAATGTGGCTCTGTTTTATGAGATCCTTGTTCCCTATACATCAGGCAGTTGTATTCAATTTAAAGAGTTCGAAGATAATTATAATTTTTTTTATGATTCGTTAGATTCTTACTAAATATTTCTCATCCACTTCATTATTATATACTCTTTTTACAAATCTAAGACCTAGACTAAATTTTTTAGAAGAATATAGCCATGTTTTGAGTATACTATTTTCGAATAATTTACCGACACGTTCCCTTCTACAGTCATATACGCAACACAAATTATCTTAAGATAGCAAAAATAAAACGATTATCAAAGTTATTTGCAGCCCATTGGCCATTGAACTCTTCGTTTTCCGAGTAGTTTTTATGTTATGTAAATGTAGTTTATTTATTAACTGTTAATGGTTTCAAAATATGCAAATATCCGTCCCAAGGGTCTTCCTGTATATATTATCAAAATAAAAGAATGGTATTTTATACCAAACCTGACAAATTCAGTCGATAGTCGTTACATTTAATATATAAAAAACTCCAAAAATTCTAATCATTACATTAAAGTACTAAACCATTGAAACCTGTCGCGGTTTACCTACCTATACCCAAACAATGCATTTACGAGTTCTTCTCTTCAAAAAAAAAAATTTCAAAAAGAAATAGAAAATATTGAAAATGTCTATAAATAACATAAAATGATCAAAAATATTTTTTAAATGATAGGTACCAACAACATCCTAATATAACTACAGATCTGGTAAAAAATGTATAGCTCTGCATTTTAAATTTTAAATTACGACAAGAAAACAAAACCGATTTTGTCATTAACTAGTTTTGATAAAAAATTTCTATTTTTAATTATTTGTTTGTTCACTCTTTTAAAATAAAAATATCATATAATTTTTCACCAGAAATTACCGTCGAATATATAAAGTGTTTTTTGTACTATGATATGTTTACCTACATCAGTTAAAAAAAAAACATAATTGTTGATTTGTTGCCTTCACAAATTTACTTAAGGTAAAAATAATATGATGATGGCCTGATGCTCTATAACATTATAAATTTATAAAATATGACGTTACTAGTCGCTATTATTCGGTATTCTACTGCATTCACTATTGGTTAACTTATATTGCCCTCTGTAGTCGTCATATGCAACTCGGGTTGTGTATACATCATCCAAATTAATTTGTTGCCCTAGAGCGCTCAGGTTCGCCGAATTTTCGACATGTCTAATTTGAACTATGTCGACAAATGGTTATCCCAACACAATAGACGAATAAACGCCCGAAGAAACTGCAGTGTGTATACGTACATGGTGGTTGTAACACGGCAGAAAACTGCGATAGTTAATGAAATAATATAATAACATCGAAACCAAGAAGCGGTTGTCTTTGGTAATCAATAAAATATGTCTATTGGTATCATATTATGTTAGCCATTTCGCATTTGAGTATAAAACTATAAACCCTTCGAGGCGCAGGCATTTAATTCAATAATCAATATATTATTTTAAGAGCTGAAATTACGTTACACGTTTACGTAGGTAGAGGCGGCAGCGTATTAATGGTATTAAGGATAAAGAAAGCAATTTCCTCGGATGGAAAATGTGCCTATGTTCTACACGAGTGAGACAATAAAATAAATAGAATTGTTTAACATTAAAAAAATTCTGAATAATTTTTAATCTTGTGTATAACCTATATTAAGAAAAATGATTGCACTGAAAGTTTTGTTCTACAACTCAGGTAAACTACTTGTTAAATGTTTGGTTTAGATGTAATAACATCTAAAAAATAATTATCTGATCGAAAATTGTTGGTAAAAAAAAGTGTTATCATTAAAAAAAAAATAAGTTTGAATCAACACAGGATATGTGCCTAAGGATAGCCACAGGATACCTAAGTATTTTGAAATAATATGGTCTTTGAGTGTAAGCACACGAAAATCATAATTTAAATCAAAAAACTATGCTTTATTTAAGGAAAATTAGGAAATGAGCCCATACTTGGTGAATCACTCTGTATATAATACGTTCAATCAATATTATATTAATTTCATTTTAATCTGTTTCTAAGTGCTGCCGACATCGATTATACGCCTATAACACACTGCATAGAGAAGCAAACAAGCCACAAACGCTACAGCGTTTGTTTTTTTAATTAGTTTTTTTTTTGTTTTACATTGACCGACTGTCAGATGTGTATAGCTATCGACATGGAATTACACTGTATCAACGTATATAGTCACTGCCACTTCGTCCCTATATAGACCAGTGGTAATGCCATTTTTACATTTATATAGTCGCAACTTCTATAATATGTCATATTCTGAGTTTGTCACTAAAACCACGACTAACAACTGCGTGATTTATAGTTTATTGGCTGAAATCACGTGACGTGACCACTGACCATCATCAGCATTTCGCTCGGTTGTTATTGAAGCTCAGTGCCTATCATAATAGTATCGAATATCGAAGAAGGCAAATTTTTCAGATTGGAGAGAAATTATTTTGTTGAAAAATCTCTCAGTTGTCTCGACGACTCGACGTAATCCTAACCTCGTACATAGTTTAACGAAAATCGGATAATGGCCATTCCCAAACAGCTGTTGATCGGCTAAAAAGACGGTCAGAATAATTATGGTTGTTTCACACGAAACAGTGGCGTGTTTCTAAATAGATCTTAGCAATGAAATAATTTTATGGAAAGGTTTTGGATTCCAGAAGTAATGTTTGTCTATTATTTATGATGATGTATCTTTACTATATCTCTAAAATTATACTTCACAACATTAAACTTGGACGGTGTAGAAGTGATAAATCAATTTTTCAATTATTAAGCTATTTTGTATTTTGTAGAAAAAAATGTTTTACTTGAAATATATTATTTTCACGAGTGTAAAATATATACCAATATACTAACGATTTTTAGTTAGATACAGCTAAAAGCAGACACCATTGTTCGTTAAGGCAATCAAAGATCCAGGCGTGTAATAAATAATCACAAATAATCGCATACGTTTGGGTGCCTAGTACCTACTAAGCTAAATAAATATAAATTTAGTGAATAATAAAAACGATTCAACGGGTGAGACAAAAGAAAAAACAAATCTTCTGGTAGAATACGATATGACCCCCGATGTCTAGAAAAACACATTTATTTTGTCTAACAGCCAATTATTCAATTATTTAATTAATTAGGTATTTATAACATATACATGAGTATATTTAACAGTGGAGTTGTCACTATTCACACAACTATAAATCACAAATATTATTGGAGATAAAAAATTTGAATCCTTTCATTATTGACATAAATATTAATTTTATTAATTAGTTGTATTATTTATCGGGGAATATAAAAAATATAAGTGACAAAATAAAATAATAATTTAGAACAATTTGTTGGTTCAACTGGAAATGTTCATAATTGTATGGTCCTAAAGGTCTGGCTAAATATTCAACACAGAATAACTAAATAGAACAATAATTAGGCTCTTTGAGGATTTTATTTTTAAACTATTTAACTGACGACCATTTTTGAAAGGAAACTCTAGTTTATATTCCGTTATTACTTCTTTACTTGGTATGGTTTTTATAGATTTCGTAATTTTGATGAATCAATAAAATTTTTATATCGTAATATGAATCTGGAGGTCTTACATTTAATATCATAAAATATATCATCATATATTCTCATATAATATAAACTACTAATAATACCTACGACCTAATTAAATATGTAACATAATCATTGTGAAGATAATTTTCTGAACACAAATTATAGTATATGACACAAGATCCATGCACCTACGTAGGTCACGTTTTTTTGATGTTATTAAATATTAAATAGGTACACTATAGTATGTAACAACCATCAATCTATATTTTTATCTTCCAGCTTAATATTTCTTTTAGATAAAAATAGTTTTAAAACGATTTTTCTAATATTAGGTATTGTTTTCTTCCAAATACTCGGAAGGACAAAATCAATATAACCTTACTTAATATCCTGATTTTATATCAGAGTATAACGGGTATAATACTTATAATGTATATTTTATCAGTAACATTAACTTAATAACTATTTTTAATATCACAGTTTTAAATATTTGTTATGATATTCTCAGGTTAAAAATCTCTAAGAATTAAAAAATTTGAATTAAGGTATTTCATAATTTTTTTCGCAAATCTAATTGTTTAAATTTGATAGTTTAATTTTCAATGACTAAATTGATCTAGTTATAAGAAAACATTTTCAAAAATATAGCAAATTTCTTGAAAAATGACCTTGAAAGATGTCTGTCCATACAGCTCGATATGATAAATTAATAAAAATAAATCCTCCGTTATAGACATCCACATTGAAATAACATATTTCTTGGCAGAGCGTTGTTTCTTAAGTTCGAAATAATTGCTGAACTATACAGATGTCACTGTTTAAAATACACATTAAATATAGGTATCAATGTATCATATTAGTATTATGATTTAATAAAATTCGTCTAAAACGTCTAAGACATACATAGCAATAGAATCTATACCTATTTCAAATTAAACAATGTAGTCATTAGTGATTATAAAAATGCTAAAATAGCTATTTTTTTAACTTTGAATAATGATTATATTTCAATTTGCAACAGAACAATAAACTCGTGTAATACCAATACAACATTATAAGGCTTTCTTTATTATTTTTACGAGATTATAATTTTACAATCAAAAAATTCATATTTATTTGGTGCAAATGTTATAACGCTAAAAATTATATGAAAATACAAATGTAATCAAAGGTAAATTAATTGTTGATCGCTGCAGTTGTTTAATTTAATTTTGATGAGAGGTTTCTGTTTTGCAAGTTGCAAATGGCCAGTTAGAAATTATTTTTGATCAACTAATTTTCGTCACCCCAAACGATCGCTTGACTTTTCCAGAAAAAAATCCCACCCATCGTCGGTAGTAGGTTCTAAGCGAATACCGAAATTTTCGTTTTCACGACGCGAGCGCGTAGATGTGAGTCAGATATGCGTCACTACCGAATGTCCGGACGTATCGATTTGCAACTATGTACCTATATATTATTATACGGAGTCGAATGTTTACGGACAGACAGAAAATTACGGATGACAAAAATGATATTTATAAACGATTCCAAATCAAATAATTTTGCCCGTGAAAACCTGTTCGTTAGGTCGTTCTAGAGGACCTGGATGTCATAACGAAATTATGAAGATACCTTGCAACATAAATCGTTTGATTCATGTCCCCAAAATAACTATTCATGGTATTTACTATATATCAAGTTATTGTACAAATGAAATGTGCGTGGGTTTGCTCACAAAATTTTGAAGTAAATACATGTTACGGTGTTCTGTACTCATACCTTACAATCCAACACATTTAAGGGTTGGAACGAAACAATAGTCTCACTATATATATATTATATCTGATATAAAAGAAACTCGACGAAAGTCCATAAAAGTGTTAAAATCAATGAGTTGAAAGCTTATCTCCAACCAAAATGCCCTTTAGTCCACCTTAAAAGTGCCGATGTTGCATTTATTTATAAACTTGCAAGTGTCCTCATTTATTGTTCGTCGCCAGTTGCACGTATACCGATTTGAGTCCATCAGTGATATAATATGCCAGTAATCGTTCAGTATTTAATATATGATGCATCGTATCAACCGAGGTCAAAATAATCTGTTGGATGCGAAGTCAAGTGAACCGAATAGATGAAATATTGAACGAATTAATTATTTTGTTAGGTTAGTCAAACAATTAATTACGTATAATTAAAAATAATCTATTCGTTTTGAACTCAACTGCTAGAAATACAGCATCTACTTTAAAAATTAATAGCGATGAAAAATTATAGCTTACCAAGGAAAGGTAAAAATACAACCTTCCAAAGAGCTTTACGCAGCCGGAAGCGTTGCGTTATTCAGACAGAGTGATCAGTAGTGGTGGCGGCGTTGGAAACCACGTGCAAAGAGACGCTTTGTTTTTATTTGGCCAAACTGTTATTGTTATTCACTTACGCAAAGTTTCTTGAGAAGCGAAAAGACAAAAATATTTTGTGCTGGCAAATACATTACGATATTGCATAGACACGAAGAGCTTTTCGATCCTGGTGGTATTGGCAACGAGAACGATGTTATTGAACTAGGTATTGTATATTATTAAGCTCTGAAATGGACCAAACTGGGCTGTACCGTGCTGTGGTGGGGATATCCGAGCCAGTTGTCGTCACGGCTCGGGAAACATGATTTGGACTTAGAAAATCATTTCCCTTGGATCAGGATCGTTCGAGTGATTATCATTTATTTAATGTTTCTGCGAGACAGACGAAGGCTCGACTGTACAATATAATATCATCTGTGTTAACTTCAGGCCATCTATTATTATCGCGACTGTCGTATTGTAGGTACACGCAGCTCCAGCTTGAAAGAAACCTTTTAATCTTATTAAACACTGCGGCGAGACGGTAACAATTAAATTATAATACGAACGTTTGTATTATACCTTTGTGGCGTTAAGCGTAGGTATATATTATAATATTAATATACTATAGGTATGTGCCGTTCGAGCTGCTTCTCTCATTATTTCTCCCATCGAAACTTTCGACCGATCGTTAAATCTTGGGGACGTATTGAAAACGAACGCGTTTCATCACGACACATCGACCCACCGCGCCACCGTCGGTTCATCGTCACGGGCAATCGTCAACATCCTCCGCCGCCGAACGGTCAGCCGGGATGATGGGGAGGCCATCGATTCAACAATTGTTTTTTCCGTTCTTCCGTCACCGACATTCGCGTGTCACGCATTAATAATATACGAACAAGCATACGATAATCTCCTGCGAACCTGGGTAAGCTACGATCACCGCACATTCAAAGTAGGTACATAATAATGCAATGTTTTTAGGCTTTTAACATCTGCACATAAGTACAGACTGCGCATTCTGACTTTTTAGTTTTGGGATAATAGTAATAAATAACATGCATCGACTTAAGTTTGCATCGCTTGTCGTTAAAACGTGTAATGAAATCAATTATTGTCTCGGGGGGTAATTGTTTCAAGACGATTCGCATGCCAAAACGCGAGATTAGAAAATGCCATTGTCCGTATCGTAACTTTTCTCATTCCAATGCAATTCAATACGATGAATAAAATTAAACTGTTTGTATAGAATGTGCTTTTATAACTTTGTGCAATAACCTCAGTTTTGTTTTCCTGCTGGTGCAATATCTCGAGACTAATATAAAGAATTATAGCATTAAAAAACTTATAAAATAATATTATTTGTTAGTCCATGATATTGTAGCTAAAAACGTATACGGTGATTCAAGTACGATACTCGGAAAACCAAAAATTAATATCAACACAAAAAAAAACAATATAATATAATATATACGGACATTAATACGGACGATATTCTAACATATTCTAGTCCTTGACGTGCATTATGAACCAGCTGCAGTCGGTAGGTCATGAAACATTATAGATTACAGTGCTTAAGTATATGAACTACGGTGGATATCTGATTTATTAGGATAAATAGCTTCTTATCTGAATTTGTCCCCAAATGTTCAATATAATATTATGTGCGATGATATTAGATTCATTTATTGCAATGTCTATTTTGTAAGGTTAAGACATTTTTTCTTAGAGCAGTGTCATGTATTAGTGTCTACATTACCATAAATATGTAGTGGTTTTTCTTGACACATACCAAAACATTTATACCTCTTCTACTTCAGCAAAATACGCTTTAAATTAATGGAGGTAAATCTGAAAACTCACTTCGCTAGTTCTGATTTTAATTGAACCTAACCTAGATAAACAATGTCCTGTGCAATTAATGGGTTATGTTAAACTGATCATTAACATTCCGTTTGTCTTGGTAAGTATGGCAAGTATGTAATTGATTATTTTGGGGACATTTATTTCAAAATTGTTTGATTTTACATAAATATATAACAAGGGTCAATATAATATTTTGTTCGACATTTGTTTTACATAATATTACTCATGAGCGACCAAACGTGTTAAAATGTATTACCTGTTATAAATTTAGTAACCTCCCTCCTGATAATAACAGATGACCACTGAAAATAGTTTTATTTTTTTTATGGCGTATCAAAGGATAAATGTATTCTCAGTAGATCACTATCAACAAAATTTTAGACCTCCTAAACATATAATATCATAGTGATCTAAATAACAAACGAAGTTTGGTGCAGAACTTTTGGGTAATAATTTTTTTCACACATGGTACTGATTTACGAACAACAAAGTTAACGAACATGCTAAGTACTTCCAGACAAAAGTTTATAATGAAATTCATGGTGGTATAAAGGTTAAGTGGAGGCAGTAGTCATCGCATAGTTTGACCCGACAACCAAGCTCCTACCCTATACCCATTCACCACCCATAATCATTCATTATCGCACAGACTTGTACTACATGTCTACACGGGAAACAAATCGCAGAGCTCGTAAATCTTTATGTACACCCTCGAAACAACTGTTTTAACGCGTGTTCGCCATCCAATTAGTTGTCGACAAGAGTTTAAAAAATAGAGTATTGTTCCGGTTGTTTTTAAATCGCTCGAACACGTACCCGTCTTACCTAACACTCGTCATATACAACGTGACATATTATACGAAACAGTAAGAGCAAACAGTAACAATCATTGAGATAACAAACAAGCACTGCAATACGGTAATATAATACATATAATTGTTTATTATCGATTTGCATCAATCCGTTGGTTTGATGCACCTATACGTGACGTTGAGGCAACAGCGAATCATCGGGGAACTCAATAGGTCAATATAATATAGCGGTATTTGGTGGTATTTGTAATTGGTACTTCAGGTGCAATATCGATTCCAACTATAATCTAGAAAACTGTCGAGTCCAGAGCAGTCGACGTCGAAAAATAGAAATATCAGTGATCCTGCTCGTCACGGTCCTGCGATAAATATTAAATTATAATATAAACATAATATATAGTCTCGCGGTATGTACCTCGATTCGGTGGTTTTGGAGGTGGGTCATGGGGCTTAGAGGGGTACCGATCTGCGACATTGACGGCATGACATATATGTGAGATAAAATAGAAAAATTGCCCAATCCGACCGCAGTAGACCGACGTAGTCTATATGCTATAAAACGAGTGCACCGCATATGCGCCCATCAAGACCACAGTCCATCATACACCTCTCTCGTAGGCACCACGGACTATGTATGGACCAGCACAAACCCCAGTGATGGATCTGTTCTTTTTTTTATGAGGGGGGAAATAAATGACGTACAGCTGACCTACAACCGCGGATGTGCATGCGGCTAGCTCGACCAATACGCGACGACTTCGACCCGATCCCGAAAACAGTTTTAATAGTGCTTATATTATATAATATCATAATATACGGGATTGTTTTTAGAAGTGACTAATGACTAATGAGAGTGAACTCCTACACCGCCTCGTAATAATACTCGAACACGCGGCTACACGTCATATTATATACTTTATAGCACAAAATAAAATATATTATACGCATGGTCGTGATCGATGGCCACCGTAAAGGATGTGGCCAATTTATATGGCTCAGTGTCGTCGTCGTGGTAGATTTTAAGAAAAGGACAGAACAAAACGATGCGAATTTGTTTTTTCCTCTAGAGGTTTTGACTTATGTCCCAAAATTACCACACTCATCAAGGGATACATTTTTTTGATAACGTTGTTCAAGCGATGCCTCGTGTGTGCGTCACGTTTAGTAAAAACCATCCAGCGGGGTCATTTTTGAAAAACTACTACACAACATAGGAACGTAATATATATATATATATGCGTAATACGTTTACAAATATATTAGGTACACAGAACACTGAACAACAACATTATTGTGTACCGGGCTTCCGGGCTTATTATGTGAATATTATGTAGTTATTATACGGGCGACGTGTGAAGTAAATAATAAAGCGAATAATATATTATTATAATCTATAATCATTAACATTACATAACACTGCTATATTATATTAAAACGTCGAAACTCATCCGATGCACTAGTCCGTGTCTGACCGTGTGTGCTTTTTGGATCCATTTTTTATCCGTTCCGCAAAAATTGTTTCGTTAGCGAATTAAAACGTGTATTAATAGGTGTAACATTTTCTCTGTCTTGTATTTCGGGCGCATTTTATTATTGAGTTCAATGTCAAGATATTCCTAATTTTAGAAAAGATCTATCTTTAAAGTACTATAAAAATATGGGTCGAACAAAAATAAATCGGCTTTTATACAAGTATATTTTTTAATCATTAAATATTTCATGAACTACACACATTTATTTTTGAAACTATAAATATTATTCGCACTTAAAATTTGTAATCTCGTGTTTCCTCTGAATCAAAAAAACAAATCTGTTTCAGTAGAGTTTAAAATTACAAGTACAATTTAATATAATTTAAAACAAATTTATTACGTTTGAAACGACGATAAAAAATGTATTTACAACTACTAATTCGTTTTTATTTAAATATGAAAGTATATCAAATTCTGTTTCTGATTATTTACTCAACAATTAAAATATGTAATAAGCTCTAAAGTAATTTGATATAATTATTACCTGTAGAAAAAAAATAATTACTGTAGATTTAGGGACCTTTTATACTTCTTTTGATAAACAAAATTGAATTGATTTGTTTTATTATAATTTATTATTATAATTTTATTCTTATCTATAAACTATATACCTTGCACATTCTTAACTAACGTTTTAAATTGTTTTTATAAGTTGTTTACTACCGTTCATAAAATATTATTGAATTTAAATAATAGGTAAGTTCAAATACATCAGCCAGAAAACGTAATTCGAGAGAAATTACTCTATTTTGCTCGTATTACTCGTTAAATTCAAAGTGTAACAATTCTCTTACGACCTTGACTTTTTTAGTTACCTCGTTTTAGCATTTTCTCTTATCTCCTAACTTACGATCAAACAAAGGTCAATTAGGTCATACAATAAAACCTAACAGAAATCGCATTTAACGTAAGTGCACTCCATTAAGTACATAAAAACAATTGCACGGAAAACCGAAGGACATGTAAAACGTTAAAAAAAGTTTATTTTAATAATGAATTTTAACAGAAATCAGAACATTAGGAAAATCATGTATGGATCAATTACTTCGATTTTCATGGTCGAAATTCTTCAGAGTGGTTCACAAAGGTCATTATCTAGGTATCATAATATAATATGCTGAATGAGAGTAACGGAGTCCTCTCCCCTCAAGACTTGCGGTGTAAACACGGAAAAAGAGACTATTTAATATAATTACAATATGTTATAAAGTTACGTATATTATAGATTATAGTAAGGATATTGTTTATTTCTGATTTTACGGCGGCCAAATGTATTTTAAAACTCTCTAGGGTTGCAATGGATGAGAACCACAACAATATTTTACACGCCAAGTGTGAAATTATTGACGGCACAAATATTACCAATGAAATCAGTTTTTAATTTTTTTTTTTCATGGCTTAAAAGAATATGGCAATCACATACCTTTATTAACATTTTAATATAGACTAAAAACCTATATAGGTGCTCCCTTTATCATTATTTAACATAACTACAGAAAATTATAAATTTATTACGGCCTTAGAATCGTCCTAGTACAAGGAATTTGTAAATAATGTACATAGGTGACTAATATGCGTCTAACCTTGACGCAACGGCTCCACCCTAGCAAATCCTCGGGGAACAGGTGACGCAAACCGGAAGTAACGAGGCTCACAAATGTACGAATAGAATTTTATACTAATTTTGCTGGAATGTTGTTACTTGTCGAATTGCATAACGATTTCCTGTGAAAACGGTTTGATGGAAATTTGAACGGCCGCTTTTTCTTCATACTGACCAATGTGGAAATTATAATGTTTACCTGATTGCGAGTATACCTTATATTTTATAATATAATATTTTCCATCTGTCAATCTTTAAAAAATCGTTGAAAATCAAAAGGCGCGTCACATACTCTCATGATAATATGATGTACTATGGATCGAGAGCATCTAAAATATTATGCACCGAGTTCTCAAAGTTCTAATTGCACCACGGGCTGATTAACACATTTACAATTCTCAAACTGTACAAACAAATCAATATAATACAATTAGTATATTACGCCTAAATATATAATTACATTTTAATGTCAAACCCATAAATTATAATGTCTAATTAATTTTAATTAAACATTTTTAAATACTATTACATAAAATAGGTAGTCTAAATATTAGGTGTATTATATAATATATTCGTATGTTGTATCTATATAAAAACGATGTTAACATTGAATTTTTCCCCTATAGTTCCGTAGTTCTATTCTACAACAAATAATAATACAACTTTGATTTATTTATTTCATAACCCATGTATGAAATCGTTATAATATTATTGTATGAAAGATTTTAATATTAAAAAAATATATGAACGTAGGTAAAAAATTATAGCGATGTACAGACAAAGTTATAGAGAACGCCGAAACACTACACACAAATGACGTACCAATTACAGCTATCGCTTTAAATCTATTGAGTTTGCTTTAGTTTTTAGAGAAACGATATATTTTATTTTATTTTATTTCAACTTGCATTTCCCATACAATCAGGTAAGTAGGACAATCTTTCATAACTTTAATAAATAAGTATAGTATTGTTTGAAATCTGTTCAGCATTACATTCATGATGCATCAACATTATTGGAAAAATACATTTATTTTCCTCTCATTGTATAACTTCGATAAATATGAACTATATAAGTATCAACACATTAATACAATTATGTTAAAAACGAGGATCCTTATTGAATCGAATGCGTGAAATATAGTAATTAAGTAATTCAACACTTGACGTACATATTATTTAAAAATTATACTTTTATTGTTTAGATTGTATAAAATTCAATATATTTTTAAACAAAAAAAATTTATTTTTGCTACTCGCACAGCGTATTAATGTCATAATTAAGTAAAATTATTATAAAATCCGTGTATAACTACAGACAGATTTGAATTCATTAATTAAATTGAAAAAGTTGTCCACGCGAGTGATTATTACTTTCCAAATTGGTATCCATTTTTATGCATAAATGTGATTATGATTTGTGGATTTTATATTAAACACCATTTGACTAGTTGATTGGAAGGCGTCGTTTACGGTTAGTCACTCTATCTACCCGGATAACGAAAGATTGAGCAAGGTAAAATCAGATTTGACATTTATTGGCATAAATAACATACTATAACAAATTAGAACAGCCACATCAAATGTTAATGATAAAATCATGTACCGAAAGTATATTTATTCTGAGATCAAAACATTTTAGAAAAACATAAATTGGTATACTCATAATATAAATCGTAAAATCTTTAAAGAAAAAAAAAAGTCTATTATATTCTAGCTAAAACGAATGGCAAATTGCAAGGTATACTAATTAATCCTATAAGGTTGTCAAGTCACAAGTGAACGTGATCAAGCTTTAATATCGAGCACCAACTATGTGTAAAACACAAATATAATATAATATTTACCTGTTAAATTCTTAAATAAGAGTATAGCATTATGTAAAAAAAAATATATGTATTTCTATTAAATATACTAAATACATGTATAATAATACAATACTCATCAAATACAATTATTTAGGTCAAATCAATACAATACACCATCATTCAGGATACTAATTACTAAACATTACAATTTAAATATTAATTATTGCATTAAATTTTATTTTATTATAATATACTGCTTATAATTTTAAAATAATAAACAAAAATCAAGAGCAAAGTTTAAATCAATAATCATATACTAATCTTAACAATAGTATTTCAAATTTTATAACATTTTAATATTGTAAACCAAAAAAATTTCCAAATTGTTGCCTTAATTAATTACATTTTTAACAAAATCCCTATAATTGTATAAACTGTATAATTCAAAATACGACAATTAGTTCAACTATTTTAATTTAATCCTGCTTAGTTATTTTTAATTTGTTGACTATTTTATTTTCAGTCCATTTTATTATAGTGTATTAACTATTAATAACAGTTTCTAGACTGTCCATGAAATCATAAAATATATAATATATCAACTGTATTATAATCAGTTTGATGTAGCGCAAATGTAAATATAAACTGAAATTAATAACATGATTGTTATGCTGGTATACATCAGTCGTTTTTATTAAAAATAAATTAGTATTCAAGTTTAATAAAATAAAATAAACATATCTAAATATTCATAGTATTTTCGAACTCATATACTCATATTTGGACTTGATAAATGCAAATGATAAGACCTATTGCAAATGTACATAGTTACTATATTATAGATAAAAACATTGCATCTATTTTAAAACTTGAATAGTATCAAAACATGTATTTAATTTTAACATAATAAAATATCTTAGTATTTAGATAGAATATCTTATGAAAACTAAATTCGTATTAGTGAAAATATAATTTTATATTTCAATTAAGATTAATCTAAATATCAAAAGAAAAATTAAATTATGAAAATTAGTTTGCTAGAAAATATTAATGGTAATACGCTGCTTTTAGGGATCATGCTGATCAATTTATAATGTATAAAATCATTTTGCGAAGGCATTAAAATAAATGCATTACTTTAGTCTGTAAATCTTGTATTATTTACATTATTGGAGAAAAAATAAAATAACTAGTATGTCTACTAAAAAAAAAAAATATATAATACGTTAGCAATATGAATTGCTTCTTCCTGCATATAATCCTTTCTTGATTTACTACCTTCCGTTTGATTTATTTAACAACGCAAGAAATCTGGTTAAATCTGTCAAAAACGAGTGCAAGTTTTATGGGCATAAAAAATTAAGCCTAATTTATTTCCTACTGGAATCGACTGGTGTTTAAGAAAAATAAAAAACTATTTTCCTAATTGGAGAACTCATCGCGTCGCAATAATATATAGATATATTATATAATACAAAAAATAAATGATACAAACCGTCAAGACCCTGACAAAAATCCCATTATCCAAAAGTTATTTTTCATTCAAACGAGTGGCCATATTTTACGCGATGATGTTTTTTTTTTCATTTCACAGACACTTTTATTCCTATTACCACGGCAAAGGCGTTATATATATTGCAAACGTGCAGTTTCGTCCGTACTGCAATATTGGAGAGTCTATTTGGTGATAAATGTTGACATTAGACACACTGGTGCGTTTCTAATGACGTCCATGAGTAAGAAAAAAAACAAACCTCTTCACCAATATTTCTCGGACGAGTACGTCGTCGGGTAGTAAACAAATAGTTATAACTCTTAAATTATGTCCATATAGAATATCCGATAGTGTCCGAATCGGCTGTGGACAATATCTCTGTGTATGTCTTGTGTATTTTCTAGTCAGACCCTTTAGAAAATAATTCATACAATCCATCAAAACAACAAAAACACCTTCATCATTAACGGAATATTGTAAATTCTATAGATATTTTACAGCAAACAAAAATGCTCGTTTTTAATTTTTACAGACTGCTACAAAAGTTACTCAATTTCAAAAGTTTAAACCATTCCTTAATTGAATTTAAACAATTTATATGATTGACATTATTTTAGATGTACGTCTTACAACTTAATTACGTTTAACCGATGCATAACACACAATGAATGCTATTGAATAATCAAAATTGTATACACAAGTATTAAGTTCTCAATAGTCGTAATTAAATTATAATCAAAACAAAACCACTTAACCAACTTAACTATTAACGATTTTATTTACAAACAACTTTTCTCGAAATCATTTGTATGATTTCAATTTCTGTGTAATTACTCCACCTATGCCAGAGATGAAAAACTGACTCAATTTATCAAAATATGAATTAAGGAGGTAGGTATACTTATATGTTTCTATAATTTTATACATAAATGTATGATATTCTGTTTTAATGTTATAAACATAAACCACATGAACGATACTAATTTGTATGTATTTGTATCATACAGACATTTATACTTAAAAAATATACATTTTACATATTTATATGCGTTAAATGCTAAATGTTTAGAACAAATATGGATTTTATAAATGAAAATAATTTATTAATTATTTTCGGGAGATAAAGTTTGTGCCAATAATTATGATTACAATAGTGTTGAATAATAATTTATAATATTTATCAAACATTAAAACACAAAGCGTGAAAAAACAGTTATTCTTAGTAGAGCATCATCTAATATGATTTCATTTTAATAGATAATTTTGTTGTTAAATTAATATTATAAAGCTTTAATTATTAGCGTGTACCTACCTATATTTATTTTTTACAATGTATACATGATGAAATATTTAGATAGTATTATTACTTTTTATTTTTAATAAATGTTCATACATACACGTAATATTTAAACTAATTTAACAGCTGAGATCCCAAGATATGCGCTTATTTTTATACTCTTCTATATTTTGTTTCGATTTTCATTGTATTTCATTATTATTGTAAAAGTTAATAAAATATATAAAAATTTGTAACAGGCGACAACTTACGGCCAATTATGCGTCTTACATAATGATTTCTCTATGCACATAAAAATATTGCTTGACTGCAGTTGTTTTAAGTACGTATTTGGTAAAATAGTATTATACTCATTATTAATACATACAAATTAGTAGGATCATCCACTTCCCTAACTTCAATGAAGCCAGAAAAGATTTCAACATCCCAGACAACCTGTATTGGTTCATATTCAAACTTTCAAAATATAATTTTATACTTACTAAAAATTAAATTGTATAATAGCATATAACCTTCAATGTTAAAATGTAACACTTGTAAAGCTAATAACATGTGTAGTTGATGCTTAACCAATAAAGAAAAAAAATTTCTGGGGATTTTTAGAGCAATTTTCATTTAATATTAAGCAATAGTAACAACTAAAAAAATCATTTTGGGCAAAACTATGAAATGTAAAAAAAATATATGAACATTTTAAATTGAAATCCCATTTCAATGCGAAAGATCTTGAGGTACACACTGTATGTTACCATTATAACTCTCTTACTCTCTCTCCTTACTTTATCTGTGCTATAGATAAAACAAATTGATTAAATTAATTTGATAATCATGATTACAAATCTTTTATATTTAATATAAGTTTGATAAGAAATATTGCAGGTAACAATCTCATAAGAATTTAAAGTCTCTTGTTTTTTTCTGAACACTTTAAATATATATTTCTTATAACTTTCAATTATAATTTAATAAGTTTTTTAAATTAAAATTTTTAATAATTACCCTCTCGTTTATAAATTTGTTTACTCTTTTAGTACTAGAAAAAAACTATCAATATTTCTATTTTATTTTTATTTTTTGAATATAGATACATCGGAAAATTGTTTTTAACTTTATTTAAAGAGCATAATTGTTATTATGTATAGGTTATCAAAGTTTCCAATTAATTCATCACAGTAGAATATTGTATAGGTACCATACAATTTTACACTGACGCAATATAATATATCTTCTGGCTCCTAGCTTGTAATTAGAATTTTAAAAACACAAATTAGTAGACATTATTTTATTACTGTTTAATATAAATGTAACGATTTTTATTCACGATTCGTATCTTCATTTCATATTTAGCAGCTCAAATTATTTCTTTTATTTAATACTTAAAAAAAGGACTGAAGTAACAAAATATGTTATAATATAGGAAACAATAATGCTGTAAGCATATTATATTATATTATTGTATATTTCGAAAAGTGCAATAGTGTAACATTATAAAATTTGTTTTTGTATTAACATAATAAATATTTATCAAATTAAATTTTTTGGAAAGTATAAAAATTAGTTCAAAACACATATAACTTGAATAAATTAAATTATACACGAATATCCAAAATTCAAATTCTGGTACTTGGAAATAATAGAAACAACAATTATGGAAGTAGATTACTTTATATTGATAAATAATTAAATTTATTATTAAATATAATTCTTTTTACAACATTTACTGTCAATTTAATAATACCTATATTATGCAGATAATTTATTCTATATTTTTTTTTATCAAAATTTGATAAATAAATAATTTTACAAACAATTTATTTTCATTTTATTATTGATATATATATACCTATATGTACATATAATACTTAAGTAATAGAGGAAAAATTTTGTTTTGAAAATAATCAAATATAGATTTAAAAGTTTATTTTAATACAAAAAAATATTTTCCTCAATTGCTATAGTAATATATATACATATATATATATATATATATATCAATAATAAAATGAAAATAAATTGTTTGTATTATCTTTTTTGTTTTAGACTTCTAAATATGAATTGAGATAAAAAAAACTTTAAATTAATAATCATGTCATATTATAGGTATTAAAATTTTAGGCTGGTGAAATAAGACTTTTTTACAATATACCATGTGTAATATACAATGCTATAACTACGTCAACTGAGTATTAGTTTAGACCGAATAAATAGATGGCTTCGACTCTTGATCGCAACCCGAATAATTTAAATTTTGTTTCCAGTTTATACATCTGAATGTTCAACATTGTGTACCCTGAACTAAAAATAATTGCTCTAGTTCAAAAAACAATTGACAACTCATATGGTTTGTTTAGGGATGAAGGGCCTGATGCAAATTCAGATTACCTAACAAATGAATTATTGTTATAATAAAAATAGTTTAGGCAAACAGTTTATAATAATTTTAGAAAATATGGTTAAATAAAATCATTACTATAAAGAGTGTGGTTCATCGGTATAATATATTGTATATAACATGAATATAAATATGTTATAAAGTTAAATTTCGACGAACTACTAAAAAAGTGGTGCTGGAATGTTTTTTGAATGAAATATCCAGAAGCTGATCAAAGGCATTAAATTTAAGCTTTCCAGATGTGTATACAATTTACATAATTTGGGAGAAGTATCAAACGTTAAAAACATAAAATTATAAATATTTATTCAAATCCATGTGTTATTATTTCTATATTATTATTATCCTCGTATTACTCTTTACATTGAACCAAAATCCAATATACGATAAATATATAATATTTATAAAACAATTTAATCATTTTACCAAGTTTTTGTTTCTCAAAACATTATATAAATTATTTTAAAAAGAAATCATATTTTTAACTAATTATAACACAGGTAGTAGGAATATTACACAATTGCATAACATAATTATTCATTAAAAGTCACCATGAAACACATTCTCACTAAATCCTGAATATACCACAATATCAAAACAAGTCAAAACCTGCCAAAATCACTACCCGAAATACTCCACAGTCACCCTCAAACCATAGCCAACATTATCCAATTCATCAGAATCGCCAAAAGTCAAACCAAAATTTAAAATCATTTAGAATAGGTACACATCATGTTGTATTTTATAAACCCAATAGCCCATGTTGCTGAGAGTCTTGTATCAATAAAAAAAAATTATACTTTAACTTTATAGGTACCTAATATATTTGACGCTTAATGTTTACAGACCAAAAATACTTTTTTCAAATGACTTTACAAGATCTGAAAATTGAATGATAATGATTATAGTTGTTATTACCTGAAGATAATAAATTGTGAATTGTACTTGGTAATGTTTAAAAATTTGCTTTTGAATTATTCATAGATTCTTTGACATTTACAATAGTAGTTACTAGTAAATTAAATAGTTTTTCAAAGTAAATTATTTAAAATAATGGGATTTCAATAGCCCCAGACGATAGTTGAAAATATAATAATGTGTTAAGTTCGACCTAACTAAATGGTGCTAGCTGTCCCTTAAAAATTGATTCAGTCGCTATGATTGTTTAAAAATTAACATTATAGGCACACCCAAGAATTATCTTGAACAATTAATAGCAAACAAATTCCTGTAAAATTCTTACTACAACACAATAATACAACCGCTAATATATTCGTCGTTTTATCGTACAAACTACAAATAAACATTAAATTACCTTGTACAATTTGTCGGGTAAAAAAATAACGATAGTGTTCTTCTCGATCGAATAAATTATATAAAACAGACTATATAATACCTATACTTGATTACTATGCGCACAAGCCGAAAAAACACGTGCACAATATTCTTTTCGGGCATTAGTTGCGTTTCGATGACAGAATTATATAATACCATAGTCAAAATATTCGAAACACGTTAGCGGTGTTTGTCAAAGGTCTCCCAAAGCGGAATCAACTGCATGGCGAACGGCTGGTTGTGGCTATTTATCATGGTTTTATGACGTAAGTATGTATACAATAAAATACTGTTTCGTGGATTTTTTTTTTTGTACCATACGTGCATGAAAAATGATCAAACAATATTACATAATTGTATATTTCAGGTCTAGTGCGCACCTACCACCTACGTGATATTACGATTTTACAGTAACTGTCGGGTTAGTTCCCAACATACGCAGACAATTATAGCAGTACGCTGATGCATTATAAAATCGAAAATTGGACAAAAGTGATTGAAAAATATTATCATCTTAATAATATATCTGATGGCTAATACCTACACTATAACGCTATTCTGATGTCACTTAGTAAAAACATTTTAACAAATTATAATACACAATATTGGAATGCTTATCAGTTACCTGCTGTAGTAACGGCCGCCGTGTCTCGAAAGTGAACTTGGAAAACGTGTGTGGCACAGCAGTTGGTTACGGTCTCGGCGGACAGCACGCACCGGAGAGCTGAACTTTAAGTAGCGTTCTGCCGACGGTTGCTGTGGGAACGACGTGCTTATGGGTCTTCATTACGCCGGGCGGCGGCGGCAGTGCTGCCAGTGCGGCGAGCGGTGAATTGTCGAACCACCACTCGCGCCACATCGGTGTTGGACGATAAATTATTGCAACGATAATAGCTCAACAGTGTATGTGTGTGTGTGTGTGTGTGTGTGTGTGTGTGTGTGTGTGTGTGTGTGTGTGTGTGTGTGTGTGTGTGTGTATTATTATTTAGGTAATATTTATAATAACGCAATAGACGCGTTGGTTGCCACGACACGTCTGTTCGCTTTTTTTTTCAGAGGCACATCAGACCGAAATAAAGTATATCACCTGTGTAATATGGCGTTTGATACGACAATTGTATTGTAATATAGTGCATAGAATAAGAGGTTCTTGTATTATCCCATCGAAGACCACTCCTCCTTCCAATACAGCGTACACCTCACGGTTCGTAAGATTTCCATCATGAAGTACAAGAAAATCTCCACCAGGCGACACCGGTCTGGTGGATTTTTCCGAGAGTTTCTCAAAGATTTACTAGGCAAGTACGATGCACACCTAGCTAGGTCTAGATTAAAATATTATGCTATTTCCATTTTATGTAATGCTGTGACAAATTCCAAACAATTTACCCAGTTTCAATGTCCGTGCGGACGCTGAGCTAATATCTCTATAAATGTATAATTTAATGTATATTTGGTTTGCTGTGATGTATATGCAGTTGGCTTTATCAGAAAAACACTACAGGGATAATATTATACAATATAACTTTACCTGCCCGTAGTTAATACCTATGAAGTTAATTATAATAATAGAATACCTGGCGAGTCATGTTAGCCTGCTATATATTATTATTACGTATGTCAACCACGAATACGTCATGCGCCGTTTTTTTTTTTTTTTATTATGGATCTAAAATAAACTGCATATGTCATTAGTTATGTACAATTCTTTTACTTAAACAAGTTTTTTTTTTTATTATTACAATTATAGTTGTAGAATTTGGTTTTTATTAATTATAATATAATAAGCTTAGGTTTTTTCAAGTTTGAGTCCTAGCAACGCATCTAAGGTTTGTGTATTTCACATTCTTCTAGCTCTTCTTTGTACTGCCACATTCCGTCAGTAGATTATTGATCATTATTGTATTGACCTAACCTATAACCACAGGTTTTACATGCAAGTGGATCTTTCTATGACATCAGAAAACCATGTGTTATTCTGGTGTGTCCTATCCCTATAGAAAGAGACTATAGTCTATTATAAGTACCTATTGTTTTTATTTTTATTTTTAATTCAGAGATATTGCCAATCGCGTATTGTGTTTTTAATTTACCTAAGCTTTGATTTATTTCGACACCAATTTGTTTGTCATTTGAATAGTAGATATTTAGAAATATGGCACTTTGGGTACACATAATGAAGTAACGCCCTTTTTCCATAAATTTTAACAACATACACATAATTATAAGGTAGTATACTAGGTGACGTACTCTCGCATAACACCATAAATAACATCTCCCTCCAAAATTTATCAAACCTCAACAACCCAAAACTATTCTTATCATACATTTCTTTATAAAACTTAAAAGCCACTCAACATTGTACTTTTACACTAACTTATATATTTTATTTTGACAAAAAATGATATTAATACACTTTAAATTATAAAACGTTCAATTTTTCATAAAAATACAAATTCATCATTTTAATTAGGTACCTACTTTGAACCTCTACCACCGGCACCCATTTATGGGTGAATCAGAATTTGGCGTTCGGGGACCCCTCCCCCCCCCCGCTCCACCCTTGAGCACTGCCATAAAAACGCAACTGCATTTGATTTTAATAATATCTTGAATTTGATTATTTATGTCCCTATGAGTTGTGACCTGAAAGATTGAATTGGTTATAGTTCTAACGCCCTACTGGCTTCTTGGTCCGCTTTGTCATTCAATTCTATACTGCTGTGCCCTGGTATCTAAATTAATGTTATGTTTATTCCATTGTTGCATGATTGAATTGTTAGTAACGATATTATTACCGTCCGTAATGATATTATTACGTATATATATATATATATATATACAATATACACACATCCGATTCACGACGATGATTTATCGTAACGCAATAATTCTACGCGCCACGTTTCCGTGATGTCCTCTTCTCCGCGATGTGCGTCCGACTACGTCACGGTGGCGGCAGCAAACGATTCCGGGCGACGCGTATTTTGATTTATGGCCAAATAAGTATGCGTTATTACTATAATACTCTATGACGCGCGCAATTTTACCTGTGTAGGTAGTGGAACCGTATAAAACATATGACTATATCGCGTGTGCTTGGCATTCGGTAAGCACATCAAAACGTTTAATAGGTAACCTCGGCGGTATCGATCTATGACGACAATATCATAATGTTTTAATGATATTCGACGAGCCAGAGGCTTAAGAGAAGAAAATAGCGTCGACCGAAATGACGCGTATTCGCCGGCCCGGTTAGAATAATAAACATAGTCAAAATACATTATCGTCATTTCCTTTTGAATACAATCACCGTAGTTGCTACTGTTGTTGTTGTTTCAACGAATAAAATGTACGACGAATTTTTTCACACCACACACACGTACCTATTATATTTTAAAACGAGATATTATAAATATTAATTTCAACTGATGGCGTGAATCGTGCATTCTATTAAGACAACCACGTTAAATTACTTGACCCTTGCTGTAAATGTAATTAAAACAATGGGTCTCTCTCTCTCTCTTTTTCTTTATTTCTTCCAGACATATTCTCACTCCGAATTTATAACGCACTGCAAAGCGTATTATAATATAAAAAGGACATCGTATTGACAATAATGTACGCGTGCCATGGCGATTAACGCTCGACCGAATAAGAATGTGTTTTTCGCGATTTGATGACATGTGGACAACATAGAACGTATAATAATTAATAATATAATAAAACTGATACACGTCATTACTTTCCTTGGACTTTCTATTGAAAAAATACGAATAAAAATGCAGAGGTGGAGTAGTATCAATTTAAAATTTGGACCAAAACTGTCAGTAGACGCCTCTCTTCTTTCTATATACACATATCTACTGGGAGGTTTATGACACATACAAATAATATAATAATATGTATTATAAATTATAATATGTGTCGATATAGCCAAAAAAAAAATTGTTTTTATTTGTTTATAATATTTCACGAAGCGTTCTACTACCATCAAGACCGTAGCCAGAAAAATATTTAGGGTGTGGTTTTGAGTATAAATATGTTATATTATATAATAAAATATGAAAATATAAAAATATAATTTAAATTAAATTTAAAATTAATCTTTATTTAAAAAATAATTAAATCTAATTTCAAAAAAAATTTCGATGGCGGGGGGTTGTTGAACCCTGAATCCCCCCCTGGCTACGGCCTTGACGACTATCCAGTTGGTGATATTGTTTCGTTAATAATAACGTATCGTCATTTAAACCACATCACTTGTCGATGAAGTGTTTTCAAAATTTTTAATTCATTTCTACTTTTTATATAATTTGTTTTAAATAAATTATGTGTGCACTGTATTACCCTCCCAGAGACGTAATTAAGAATTTGGCACCTGCGTGTCTCCCTCGCCACCGCACACACACACACACACACACACACACACACACACACACACACACACCACAAAAATTATTTTAATACCTAATAAGCTTAATAGCTTAATAGGAGCCTACCTTAAGTTGACTTATCCTTACTAGCACACTATGTTATCATTAGAAAATCTGTCAAAAAGTGTAAAATAGATTTATTTATTATCAACTAATTACAAATAATAAATATTTACAGTTTACAGTTAACCTACATTATTTTTTTTCAAGCTTTAGAGGAACTAATAACTATCATCGATTATCATCAACACTATCAACAATTTTGTCTATAGCATCGTGGTGCCAGCTGGTATTGCTATCTTAGAATATTATTATTGATAAAAAAAATTTAACCAATTTATATGATCACATCATCTATCCCACCCAAAACACGTCACTACCCCTCTCAAACACAAACATAATAATATGGTCTCCAGAAGCGATGCGAGCATATTAATTTACAATATTGATAACGTGGATCACAAATAATTATTCACACAAAGTGTATGTGCATTTAAATTGTAAACCTATATGTAACGTCAGACTGTGAACACGCGTTACACGGAAATTATATTACACCACCTGCTGTAAAATTAAAATAATATTAATATCAGTCTCATCATAATAGTGTAGGTATATATGGCTATATTGTATTCAACTTATTAGAAAAGAATAATATTATGTCGAATTTTCTATTTCAAAATAAACGATTTAATGGACTGCCCAATAAAACATAATTATTTTCGTATACGAATAATTATTGTTCGAATATTATGCGACTAGGATTGATTATATATTGCAGTGGTCTTACGACCATTCCATAAGAATAAAAAATAAGAAAAAAACAAAGATATGTAGGTAATAAAAAATTTTTGTTACCATATCATAATAATATATTATGCGCATTTCTCGTAAACTATCTCTGCACCACCGCGGTAATAAATTCTTCAATTTTCTTTTTATACCTTAATTTCAATGTCTCTTGTACACTGAATATCTGTATGTATGAACAATTTCACCGAAAGAGATGAAAAAATATTGCTTTTATTAAACCATATAGGTACCAGTTATTATATAATAATATTTATAGCAACTGAGCGACTATAGGGTCCTTTCATCCACTCACGCAGAAAGACTATAATTAGAAACTCCCACCAGGTATGACGATGAATGGAATCAAGAATGAGTCTTGTAAAACTTTTTTGGTATCTCTATCTCGAAGAACTTCATAATATAATAGATCATAATATATCATAATATATAATACATATGGACGTAGACGTTGTAGAGAGTCAATGATATAATTCAATTGTATTTTCCGGGAAATCGGGTCCCAGACTCACAATCATTCCTTAAAAAAATATTTTTAGAAATAATATTCAATTTAAATTAACGAATAACGAAAATAAAGTAAATTTTAAATATATGTTCTAACAATGTTTAAGTCCTAGCTAATTTCTACGATAAAACTCCAAAGTTTCTAAACTGAAAATGGGTATGATACCTATACGGTTATTATACCTATAGAGGTATGATAACTATACGGCTATGACGAACGTAATTAATAACTAAATATTGGTAGGCTGGTCAAATGTTTCCGTTTTTAATTTTGATATAAAATGTGTGTTCTTGTATTAATAAAATATGATTCATAAATTGAAACTTGTGTATTTGTTTCATTACTTTACTGTTAAAATAAACTATACAAACTATAAAACCGGGCTGCGAGAAGAATTGTCAAGTCAATCTTGGTCATTTTGAACATTTTACACTATTGCAGAAAACTTCATTCTGCGTTTAATGTTATTGCTGTCAAAATCATAAGATTATATTGAACTGTGATAACGGTGTTAAAACTGTAATTATAACAAAAATGAAAGATTTATAAATTGTCTCCAGTCTTTCAAATAGATGGCATTTTTGATTTGACACCATTTCCACGACAACCATCCCATTAATCACTGCCCAAAGTCCTCTTACTTTAGCCGTTGAGTGTGGTATTATACTGTAATGCATCACATTGTTTCAAAATAATACTTTTAATTTTAAGCTCTTCTAACAACATATTATTACTATAATTATTCTTATTATTATTATTATTATTATTATTATTATTATTATTATAACTATAATTATTATAATTATTAATGTTAAGACATAAACATTGAATATGGTGTTATTTTTTAAACAGCTGACCGCCGAAGTAAAAAGTTCAGAAAGTCCAAGATTATTCTGGGTTTCTTCTATGGACTTTTCCTGAGCCTGAGTATAAGTAAAACCGACTTTTTATTTGCAAATTAAACATGTCTTTTTTTTCAGTTCTCTACCATTTTGTAATTGTCGATTTAGAATTTACTAATCAGACCACTCACCTAATGGGCATCATTATCAGTCTATTTTTGAGCATCGGCCACGCCATTTCACAACAGGTAAATCGATACAAATCAAATCTAGATCGTTTGTAATCGACCGTTTGCGGTCAACGCGTCGATGTTTAACATTTAATAGATTGATATTTATAATAACTATACTTTCGATATAACATAATTAATAATAATATATATTACATATACCTCTTGTGTTCCGTTGACCGTTCGGTAATAGCTAAGTTTTACTCAAAATTTACGAAGATATTGCACGTATTTTCATTATTAACTTTATATAATTCTAGCAACAGCGGTTAAACGATGGTGGGAAGCGGGGGGGGGGCAATGATAGATCTCCCACATATCCTTTTTTCAATGTTTAAGATCTAATCATTATTATATTTTCAATAACCAAATAGTGCATGTTATAAAAAAATCAGTCAAATCCAGGGGGAGGGGAATGATAAAATCATTTGACCGAAACTGAATTTTAGAGTAATTATGAATAACATCAATATTATAACATTTTAACGGAGCTATTGAATAAAGTATTCTAGGTAATACAGTTATTCCTGAGTTTTACATTTTTAATTTTTAAATATCATTTTTATACATTTTATTTTATGCATTTAATATTTTTAACAATTTAATAATATTCACTAGTCACTACATTGTAACAACAACAAAAAACAAAATGTTTTAATACTCTATGGTATTATAGCGGTTTTATATGTTTTCAGGTGCACAAAAAATTAGAAAACTATTTAATTGCATGTTTGGAACCAAAATATAAATGTTGATATAAAATATTAAACTAATATTTAAATACTTATACAACTAATTAAATTTTAAATATAAATAGAGCCAATGGAGGAATATCTAGACAAAGTACATCCCATAAAATGGCGATAAACGACCTGTCTCGTTTTCTCTCATCCTCAAATTCTTATAAATATTAACGTATTAGTTATATCGGACATCAAATAGAGTGAGCACTTGATAAAAAAAAAATAAAAGTTTGGTGGATAGTAAATATATAATACTGACATAACATGAAAAATTCCCTTTTTTCGAAAGCACAAAATCTACTTAAAAATGAGTAGCTATCTCACGTAGAAAAATTCACTTTGCATTTATATTCAGAAAATATTAAGTTACGAATAAACTGTCTAAATCTAACTGCCTGTGGGTTGTAGTCAACATCTACGTGACCAAGAATACTAAAAATACTGATTTTATTCAGATTTAGGTTGGGACCCAACATCATAGTTTAATATTATGGTTTCCTAATGTTTTGACAACGTATATTATAGAAGGTATCAACTACATAGGTTTGGTTTTGGCAATGAATTATTAGCTTTTAAAAGTGGTTTATAGAAGATCCATGGTTTGGGCACGATTTAAAACAAAACAATATATTATTTTAATCCTGTGAATTTTCCATATATTATATAAAAAAAACTGTGACTTTAAGTAAATCGGACCAAAAGAATATTTTAATCTTAAAACAATCCTGGCAGACACCTCCGAAGTGTCTGTGTTCTACACAAGTTCGTAATTTCGTATGTACGATGTAGGTACATAGAACTTACATTATAAAATATTATAATAATGTTGGAATATTACATTATACTGATCAATATAGTGTATATTTACTCAATAATGTGACACGTGTCATATAAATAAATAATTCAAAGTGAATTTTTTTCTTTCAAGTAGGTACCTATAGAGTATAGACATTCAAAAAATACAAGCTTTATCAAATCAAAATATATAAACGATGTTGAGACAGACAATTTACTTTTCTTTGCAAACATATTGACATTTTGTCACGAATTTTAATAACCAACGTATTCTCAATAACGTCCACATAATAAGAGTAGTGAGAAGACGGTCCACTTGTAACGAAAATCCAAATAAATAAAATCGTTGCAAATAAAACGTCTCTTAAGCTCTTGTGGAATATTAACCATCATACGCATCAATACAATATGAATATTATAATTTTAATGCGCAATAAAATGGCAAATATAGCAAGAGCCCTTCAAATTCAGAGTTGTAACATTATTTTATTAAAACGCATAAAGCTATTTTCATTTAAAAATAGTTTAATTCTGTTTTAAACAAATCGTATTAAAAAAAAAAATAATAAAAAACTAAAAACCTTAAAATATTACAAATGGTGAAATTAAGTCGGATTTATGTTATCCAAGGGTGTTAATTTTTAATCCATGATATATATTTATTTTAATATTTTCATTTGTTATAAGAATATACATACTTACATCTGAATTATGCATACTAACTGCAGTGGCGGTTTTTAATTCTAACATTTTAAAGGTGTTGATATTAGATTACTGTTATTTCTTTATTGATATACTTAACGTCTTAGTATAAACAGTTAGTACAAACAGCTACCACACTTCTTTTAGTTGCGGATGATTGAAACTTAATGAGTCACATGCCTCGGCCCTTACATGAGTTAACACTAAGTATATTGGCAAGTAATGCTGATCCGTTTTCCTTCCCGCACCAGAAAAAAATATTGTTCAGTACGTTCTTTCCACACCGTACTATTATTAAATAGGTTTTTATCTGGTCAGTTAAAAATAATAATACATACATTTGTTTGATTCAACATTTCGGTATTTAAATAAAATAATGACTTATGTTTCTGTACTTACACGAGTAATAGAATATTAAACTTTTTTATAGACTTAATGCTTTTGTTATTTATGTATGAATAGGAATGAAGTTCAAAATGTTTGAGTCTCATAATAATAAAGAATAATAACTTCTACAGTGCAGAATAAGTAATAACATAAAATTAAATGTTTTCTTGACACCACGAGGCAAAAACTTAATATAAGTAGGTACCATATTAAAATAATATTGCTATGTCTCATACTTCATAATAGAAAAACCACTATAAACTAGAATATGTATATTTTAATTATGCACTAAAAATTAGAAAAGCATGCTAAATTAACTTTTTAAATAATTATAAAATATTAATAAATAACAATAAAAAATAAATAGCTTATGCACAACTTACTAATCATACTTATTAATATAAAACTCATATTTTCAAACATGAATAAAAAACTCGTTTTCTTTTAAATAATAGCTCTTTTACTGTGTTTAATTTTGCTGTACTTGTAATAGTATTATTAATTTGAAGCACGAAGAACAGATTCGAAAAAATTGTGTTTCTTTCCTAATATAATATATAGGCACCATGTTAGTTTATTTTTTAAGTTTTATGTAATTACTCATTTCTAAATTTTAATGCATATATTTTACCTCGCATATACTTCTATGCTTCAACATTTGCTATAATTATATTATTGTGATATCACATGCTTAAAAACTTTTATACATACTGCGTTCAACACATCGCGAATTGCAATAGCGAGAATATTTACATTTATTCTACCAATTAAGTTTCACATTTCAAGTAAAATATACTTAATAGAAACACATTTCACCTAAATGCAGTGCTTATTTCGGATTTAAAGGATCCGAGCACTCTCAAAAACGTATGTATTTTTGGGCATTTTTAGTATCAATTTATTTTTCCACGACTAAGCAAATATTCATTTCACAGCTTTCACTTATTAATTACTTGTCAGTGTTCAAATAAACAAACATTGTAAAAAAAAAGTGACAGCAACTGCTGTTTGCCACCTGTGGATTCTATAAATAATAATAATTTTAAAAAAAAAATACATTGAAAGCATATTGTGTTTCATGTTTCATGTTTTAATGCTTAAATTATTTCAAACAATAAATAACGTTGACTTTATAGAAATATAAATAAATAAAAAAATTCAAACGTCACAGGGACGGCTGCTATAAATGTATTAAATTATAATATGTTGTACAGGTTCGGTGTTTGGGACTTTTGGCGATGCCGACATTCTGTGACAAGTCCGGCCAACGAGTACTTGTGACCATGGTATTTGCGTACGTAATGGCCGGCCCTCTGAACAACATAATGAGAAACGGGTCGGAAGTGATCAGAGTGTTCACATGTTCCAGCGCGCTGGTATATAATTTGACCAAGATCCGATATGAACTCATGTTCAAACCTTTCCAGGAAGCGCTATTCAACCTCAAGGTATATACATCATTATAAATTATAGTAGTTTAATTATTATAAAAATCTATAACATAACCTATAATAAAGACAAACAAAGTTCATAAAATTAAATTTATACGCACAACTGTAATACTATAACATAGAGGGTTTGTGGCCAAATCGTACATATACTCAATAATCTATTTGAGTAAGTGTACTTGCTGTAACCGGATCTTCCAGCCTACAGAGTAAAGGTTTGGGTAACGAGAGGCTCATCCATGGATTGTTCTAATATTGAATTTAATACACTATTCAACTGTAATAAAAACAACATGAGTATGTTTCCTGCATTTGTACTTTAAAACAGTATATTATATAACTATTACGTAATAACAATAAAACAATGAACAACTTTCTTATAAATTGTAATAATAACTGTAATAAAGTACAATAAATCGTTTATTAATTTATTATATTATAACCAAATCAATACCCATTATTGTTGATATTTTCATACTTGTTGAAACGGCGAAATGGATAAATGAATGTTTTAAGTTCGGGTTTAAGTGCCCCGCGATAGGTGGAAACTCTTTATTAAATTAATAATCGTTCGTCAGATAAATTGTATATATTTAAATCTTTGAACTAAGCAGATTTTACCAAAATATAATTCATACACAATAAGAAAAACACGTTATTCATTACTTTAATGGCTAAAATTCTACGGGGAATGTACAAAAACTTATATAATTCACTTATCGAATCGACCAAACTGAGCTATAGAGAAAATAATTTAACCCACCTGCTCTTTCAAAGTGTAAAACTCGAATCGTGTCTACCACCATTCGCTGTTTCATATTGTGTGCTAGACATTGATTGATCTTCCGTCCGGGCCATGGTTTTCTTTTTGCAAAACCTTTGTGAGAGTATAAGCAATTCGATTATTTGCAGTTAATTTAATACTTCTTATACTAGTATTAAATCATCTGTACCCAAATCACTGACTTGTAAACATATACTTACATGCAACCAGTTACATGTAAGTCCCGCAATATGTGTATCGCATACTATGTGCTTTATTTTGTTTAAGTGAATGCAAATACACCGTGGTGATAAAAAAACTTTATTTTCAATAAAATCGGTTTTCAAAAAAGCAAATAAGTGGGTAATGCTCTGCTGTACATTATGTCTCTAATGATTCGCTGAAATAGATGTGTTAAATTTGAATTTAATGATATAAAATCATTGTATACGAAAAACACATCTGAGCAAAAACGGCTCAGAAAGAAAGTCAGCCTATAATATAACTAAGTATATTTCATGATATTACTACGGTTAAAGTAATTTTTTGTCTATTAGGCATTAGAACTACGGTAAGTTAGGTTAAATTCATTTTTGCAGAAAAACTTGCATTTGAAAATGTCATTGAGTGTATTAAGTATAATAATTTAAGCTAAAAATTTCGAGTACCCAAGAATATAATATTGTTTTAATAGGTAATTTTATTATAATTTAAGCTTAAAATGTGTGTAAAAATTAATTGTGTTTGACTATTTTTGAGATTTTCCATGAGGATTTGTTAATTTAGGAGTGAATATCCAATGTAGTCTAACTTCGAACTCTCATAAAAAAATTATTTGACTTTCCAGTAAACTTTTTTTTCGTGGTTATTTTGTATTTGTGTGGCATTGAAACGACTGAAATTAAATATTTTACTTTAAATATTATTTATTTTTGGTTGAAATTGTTCTCAAAAGTACTTCAGTTTCTTTTATGACTTGTAAATTATAAATTTTATTCTGTAGAATTACAGAATTTTTAGAATTCAAATATAAATTTCATTAAAAATAACTTTTGTATATTTATTTTCAAAAAAGTTGTAACCTACGAGTGTATGTCGATCTGATATATTATTATTATTACAATACTGTAATACTATAAGTGAAAACTTCATAGACTCTGTTACAACTTACAATATTACCCCATATAAATTCCCGTGCTATACAATTCACGTTTACGTGTACGACGACGATTCTAATATCTCAGTTTTTCCGGGAACTTAATAAAATAAAAAATACAACAAAAAGTACGACGGATGTTAAATATTCCGGGTTGGCTCTCGGCCCGGATGCATTTCTTTAGTGAATAATGGGTTTTTATCCCTTCGATATACTATTACCACTATCCTACAATACTACATAAAACATTATTATTCCGTTTGATGTACATTATAATATTCAGAGGAAGCGTTCGAGGCAAATGCGTCTCAAAAATTGAGTAAAAGTTTAAAGCGTCTAGTCGTTTCTTATCTCTAACGGCTCAGTATCAAATGTGCGAGCTAAAAGTATATTATTTAAAGTATAATTAGTATGTTTATTATTGAAAAATATGTATGTGTGTAGACAATGAATGCAGGCATGGGATAAAAAATGTGTACGTAGAACCAATGCATATTTCGCAAGACCAAAGTTTAAACATAATACGAACGAGACATCCCGGGGCACAAAAAAAATTCACCCAAAATCACAAAAACCACTCTCTGCTACTGTTAGTTATAATTAATACAAACGGCTCCTTTGATTTTCGATGTGTAAACGAGTGTTTTTATTTTTATCTTTTTGTCAACTGTTGTTTATTTTGTTAACTTTAATCGGTATTACATGTCTGAAACAAAAATATAATTAAAATTTACCAACATTAATACACTGTTTTCAGGTTAGGTTTATTATATACATATATATTATATTTTCTTCTTAGTCTGACTCTTAATACTCATTAAATCCCCTCCATATATGTTATATATTTAAATTTATCCTGTATTACACATAATAATGGAATATCTAATCGTTGAATTACTCGAATCTTTGAGTTGTATAGATTTATGATACATCAATATTTAAAATTGTCTATACAAATCTGATTATTATTTTAGTTGTTATAATTTATATTTGGTTATTTTACACTGAATCTATAATCATAATTATCAATAATAACGACTTTAAAAAAATGTCAAGCTATTCATTCTTGTAAGTAAAAAAAAATTTTAGGTCAGGTACGAAAATGGTCAAATTAAAATTGGATAAGTGAAAAATCAGTGATACCTATGTAAGCCGTAGGGAACGGATCCCAATTTAAATAACTATTTTTATGTAGTCTAAACCACGAAAAGTTTTTGATATAAGTATACGTTTCATTTAATTTCGAATAATCTGATACTAATTTTATTTTAAATATGTTGACAAATAAATTCACAAATTATGTGTTATTGCACAATTTTAGTGTTAATTTTAAATATTTTACAAATAAATACAAATTATACTATAATATTATTAATCTCTATATAAATAAAATATACGTATTCTTAATTGTTTAAGAATTTCCTTTTTTAATTTAGTATTTTACGAATTCACGATGATGTACGACGCGATACGGTTAGGTCTGTAATTCTGTATACTGTACACCTTTTGACATCAAACGAAAACGATTGGATTTCTCATCTAAATCAGGTTTATTTAAAAAATTATCCATCCTCCTCCAGAACATAATCATAATTAAACGTCTACGCCACATGACTGCCATACTATATAAAGTTATTGTATATGATACGAACCTATGCTATTATTACGGTAAACGTACAGTGTATTAAAAATCGTGTAGCCGTATTGATATCAGACGTATATACGATTTTTAGTATTGTCTAGAGACGATACAATTATTTTTTTTACAGTATCGTAATTTACCTAGAGATCCTTTAATCTAATATCTAAGATAACGCTTTAGATAGGACGAAATACGCGATCTGGATCACCAACCTCTAATTACATGCACTGACGAATTGCTCATGTCAATTATACACAAACAAGTGCTACAACTAGACATTTTGGTTTTGTTCATATTTTCTTGTGCAAATGAAATTAAAACTTTGAAATTAATTCGACAATGAGTGAAGTCATTTTGTCAAATAAAAGTAAGATTATGTAAATTGTGTCTGTATAGGTACCACTATAAAATATTTTTTGGACATTATGGACATTTTTATCATCGCTATTTTTCTCACATTATTACCTAGACCCACGAGTTTAAATATTGTGATTATTAATTTTCTTGAATAACCTCAATAAAATATAGACTAACATAGATTGTAATATTAAAAATAAAAAAACAATATATGAAATAAAATTATATTGTTGATTTTTACGAAATCCATATGACGCACGAGCTATAACAACGTATATGAGGATCCCAAGAAAATGTAATTGTCTGTCGAATGCAATTCAAATTTTATTTCACAGCCACCCCATATAATATATTTTTTCATCAAAATGCAGATATTGAATTATATTTATACGCTATAAAATATTATAAATTAGTTTTCTTCAAACTGCAACATTTCCTATTATAAATCAATTAAAATTAAATTTCTCATTTTTAAAAGCCACAAAATATTCTCCACAAGAAAAATATGATTTAATCGAATATTGATAATGAACTATTATTAATAAACAGAATAAATTCTATTACTTTTTAGAATTAATTAATTTTGTTTGTGGCGTGGTTTAATATTTTCTAACATAAAACCCTATAATTACTCACCTACTTAGTGATGTATGCGGTTTATAATTTATTTACTCAATGCATCAATATATTGTTTCATGCACAACTACTTTCATCATATAGCATAAAATATTATTGATTTTCATATTATTAAACCCACCTACTTGAAATCCGCAGTCCTTATAGAATGTTCAATAATTTATGAAGTAAAATAAATTACTGATAAAACTTTATCACATTTAAATTTTTTTTTTTGATCAATGTTGTAAAACGATTGAAAATCGTACCTAATTAAAATTAAATTAAAATAAACCTAGAGCTAATAGTATGATGTAATATCAGCGCTCTTTTAACAATAATTAACTTTCTCATATTTTCTATATTTAGTAATTACGTTTAATTGTTATAATATTTACCTACGTTCGATACTTACCAAAAATACTAAAAATTATCCGTTGAAAAACAAACGCCGTACTCAAAATATAATACTTTAATCGTCGTCACAAAATATTACACTATTATACCACGGCGTAATTTCATCTCTACGATGTTAAGGTTGTGACGTCATATACCTATGGCTGTAAATTAATATTAACATTATTTTCATTACGTTTGTAAATATTTGCAGGCTGAAACAAACGAGATAAAAGAAACCATAAATTCCATCAACGACGTGATAGATCCGATTCGACAGGAATTTGAATCAGACAGCGACAGTATCGAACTACACGAGAGAAACGACTACTTAGACGATTTGGAAATGGTTTGTTACAAAATAAACATAGCAATATATAAAATAATATTGCTATTTTGATATCATTTTGGGAGGATTTAAACGAGTCCTTTATACGTTGCGTCCTCTTCTTGAAAGCTCGTACACACAATTAAAGCGATAAACATTTTTTTTTTTTTAAGCAATCAAGTGTTTAATATTGTATTTTGTCCGAGTGTATATTGCTTACAGTAAACACTTCTACAAATAACATTTGAAACATTCACGAATTTCGCTTTTCAGCCGTGGTATTTTGAGCAGGTGTTGTGTTTTCAGTTTTTACATCCGATTATTATAACTAATTTTATCGGCGGCACAATATAATTTATCCATTATCACTTATATAATATGTTTATTGTATATATATGTGTGTGTGTGTGTGTGTGTGTGTGTATGTAATATATATCCACAATCCACACACAAATATAATATTATCAATTGGGCTGTTTATGTATAACCATAGCAAGTTATCCCGGTTTACGAAACGTATTCTCATTTTGTCTGTAAATGCAATTTCAAAAAATCGTATATTATACATAGGTGGTACTTACCTATACGATTATCAAAGCAAACTCACGACAGCAACGAGTAGAAGTACTTTTTATTTTTAATTAAATATTTTATTTACAAAGGGCTACGAATTCCAAACAAAAAATTCTCACGTTTTTCTGCACTATAAAAATTTAAATTAAAAACAATTATAAATAATATATAATATATATATTATATAGTACCACGTTTGGGTATTTTATTTTATCATATAAAAACGTTACGGCATATTATTAATACTTTAAAACTTTAAAACGTAATTCCATTATTCAAAATCTGACTGGCACAAAAGCCGGCAACTTTTTGTCACTGATGTCACGATTTATTTTATTTTATTTTATTTTGTGTACTACATAGTATTATTATTTATAATTATATTTGTATTCAGTGCGACTGTACCTGAAAATCAGAAGGGCTAAAGTCTATATTTTAACTTTTCAGGAGAACCAAACAACTAAAATCTCATATTTATATCATTATTGTTTTATTTTTTGGTTAATTTCATTATCTATATAAATTGTTTAAATACCTATTATAATAACTTAAGTATTAATAAAATTATTAACATATTATACGTTATATTACAATTTTCCTTTACCAATTACTACACCGTTATTGGTAAAGGATCTAAATCCAAACAATGTGGAGCTGGACCATATTCCACTGAAGTGAAGACCACTTCAAACTTAGACCATTATGTTTTAATCTAATTTTTCAAAAAATATATAATGCTTAAATCAACAAAAAAAACTATCAAAAATGTGCGTAAGAAAACTTCATAACCTTAATTTTTATTAATATAGACTTAGAATTTAGATCCTTCTGATTCTCATGTACAAAAATTATAATTTAATCATCTCTCCTAGACTTTTTGGCATTTATGAAATTGTTAGATTACAAGCGTTTTTAATCATTCTCTCGTAAATCAATGTTACACGGTGGTATTTGACTATATCTTGTTATATTATGGTGTCCAAAAATAAAGATATCGACGGTGAATGACAATAAATAAAAATTGGAGCTAAAATAATATTTTATTGTTCCCTATTATATTCTTTGTGTTTCAGTTTATCCCACAAATTATAATTATAATGTGTATAATGTTTTGTTTGCATTAATAAAAAAAAAACTTTTAAGTTCATAATCTTTTTCGTATTACATACTCTATACTTATTCATTTTTCTAACACGAGCTTCACCCCCAATCCTATGAATAATATACGTGGGCTTCCTTTGCATTAATATACAATATAGGTACCTATCACAAACAGATTATATCGTGATCTAATCGTTTTCAAACGAAACTTAATTAAATGTTATCCTGCGTATGACTCAAACCCGGAGGCTTCAGCTGATTGCTCATTGTTGTATTGTTGTATTAGAGACCAACAAAAATGAACAATGCAAAATCGTCCGAGCATACGAAAAATATGTACAAGATTCCGGAGCCAAGCGAAGTGGAAACAAAGTACAGAGATAAATTGCGCAGAAAGTGCAAAGGTTAGTAAACATATTATACAAATGAACTGTACGGTGGTGTGACGTTTACAATACTAGACTCGGGAAACAAACTAGTCTATGTATAATTTTCAGACTGCAAAATGTAATTACAAAAATAAGTTTAATATTTTACTATAGTTTATACGTAATAGCCGAGGAATAAAAATTCAAGATCTGAATGTAATAATAATTATACTTAGATTACTTTTTTTATTTCAGTTAAAATGAGGATTGCAGGCTATGTAATAAATTTTCGTCCTAATAGCAGTTTAAAAGGAGCAATAAAAAAAATAACAATTTTGAGACGTTAAACTGAAAACGAAAAACAATAAATATACCACTACGCGCCGAGTCTATAGAAATAAAATTGTCGTATCCTATAATACTCCTATAGTCCTATATTCCTTACAACATAACGGCATTGGTATAGTATTCAAATTCTAAAGTTTAAAGTATTACTTTATGTTGCATTTTCGTAGTAAGCAAAACAAACACAGTGTATATAATATAATATCAGCATCTACGAGTGATGTGTGAAAAACAAACAACAATTATTCATTCAATATATTATAGCAAAATATACAATCCAATTACTCGTATATAGTTGAAAATTGCAGGAAACCAAACACCAAAAATTTAGAACTTTTAAATGCTCAATCATATATCAAATTATATTCGAACGTATAACATCGAGAGTCTAGCTGGTGGTAATCACTCGTCAACGATCGGTGATATCTACATTATCACATTCGTAATCTAATATTTATAAGGGATAATAGAAAAGCCGTTATCAACTTTCAAAAAGTGCACATTTGCCTACCACCGTGTATCGTTACAATGTTTTCGAGGAAACTTCGAGACGGTAAAGGTCTATACAATTCCAATAATATCTATATAATTTATGTTGACATGGCGCGTGACTATAATAATTGTTTTTCGAATTTTTCCTCACCAACGACGGAGTGGTTCTTCTTCTTGACGTTTCGATCTGGGCACTGCTGGAGGTGGTTAGGAAACATCGTGCGGCTGTATTCGATTTTTGCAACTAATACTTGTACATTTCGTTTGTAGATTGGATTCGTTTTCTTAAAAAAAAAATGTGAGCCGAACGTTACTCGGCGATGTTGTGGTGTACAGGGTTTAGCGAATGATTACTATGTTTTACGTCATGTGATCGTAGTTGTGGTTATTATTATTATTAATATCGTTTGCAGGCATCATCACCCGGGCAGACGACAAGTGCAAGGCAGCGTTTCAGAGCAGCTTCGACACTTGCAAGAACTCTGTACACTGGTCCGTGAACTGGGCCTTGTGCTGGCCCATGCAAGTCACTTTCGTCTGCAACCTTGCACCTCGTGAGTAAAGCTTTGGATAAACTGCATCATTTTTTTTTCATCCCTCTGTCGGTTATTGCGATACATCGTGTTTAAGAACCACACGCCTAGTTAGGTAAATATAATAATAATTATGCCACGTCTGCCATTGTATATTATTTGAAAAGAATAATACGTCATAATAACATTATTGCCAATACAAAACTCACTAATATAAATATTAGACGGTATACAAATGACAAATTCAAATAAATAAATAGTACCGACTACTTACGAGATTTTTCATCAAATAATTTTTTGATTAATATATAAATATAATTCAACAATAGTTGTACATAACTTTTTTATCAATCATCACCCATTAAATTGGGTAATAAAACTTTAATGATAGTCGAGTATATGTTAATTTTTTGTTAAGAGGAAATTTTACTCACTATTGCGTTGTCTCCGTCTAATTAACGCTTAGCATATTTTACATTCAGAATAATCCATTTCAGTCTGTAAATTTTAACATCACAGTGAATTAATCTATTATCAAATTTAATGGTACCTATTAATATAAACATTTTTAGAGTTTAATTTTCATGGGGGAACTGGATACGAGTGTTCAGCCAGCGGAATCATTATATACTTACACTACACCATATTAATGTGTTATCGTGATGCAGTGTTTGGTGGCGGAGACGTGTGCAATTCTGGAAAATCGGTAAATTCCGGTTTTGGCAAGGGATACGTGTACCTGACAAAGTCCAAGGACGAATTAAAACGAGAATTCCTGCACGTAAAAGTCAATTACAAGTTGAACAAAGTGAAAATAATGGTAATGTCAGCTCATTCGGTTAGACCATAATTCTATATAGAGCAGGTGTCTTACGCTACTCAACTGTTCTACACGCGTTGCCATCGTGAGGAGGCGAGTTGAGGTGTATTCTAGTTATTTATAGATGTAGGCAAATTACATTTTTGATTGCTTTCTCTCAGCCACTACGGCCATATGCCTAAATAATCAATTTTCTTTTACAAGGTATAAATATACATATTATACGTATCATCCATTTAATAGTATTTAAATTAAGAGATGACCAAATTTAATTTTACAATCAAATCTGCACATCTTATTATGGTGGTGTTTGGGGGGAGGGGGTGGCTAAGTTTTTACACATTTGGCCGATCTAACCTTGAGAGAGATAAACCGTTTTAGCAAATGTAAGCGGTTTATACTTTATATACCGTCCACGTGATATTCAACCGAGGATCACGTATACCGTTCGATTGACATTGATCGTCCTCCCCGTTTTCATAGACACTACTTTTAGCGCTTAAGAACTAATCACTTGCTCGGCCGGAGTAGTTTAAATCAAAAATAAGTACGCCAAATCGCTATGAAAAACCAATCTCAATAAGTCGCACAGTAAATGAAAAAATGTGAGCGTTTAATCTTGTGAATGCGAACTAAATTCCTAAATCTAATGGATTTCGAATGCCCAGCGATGCGTATCGTTCTCACTCAAACGGTCTACAACTGCGTTCACGCACAAATGGTCAACAAGTTTTTGAATTAAATTAAAATAATAATCACATTCGCCCAAATTACCGACTGCTGTCCATCGGCAATAACAATAATAATAAACCCTTCCAAGCCGTCAGAACAATTGTTCATATTGTGCATTGATCGGTTATTGAACGCATATACTATACTGAGACCATTATCCGCAAGTATTATGCTATTGAATTTATTATAAAATGTATCTGCGAGTAATTCGACTTAAGCGCCGTGTTCATACTGCAGCCTGGGACTCGGGAATGAATAAGAAACAAATAGGTACCTACGCAAACGGTGGTTTACGACATGTAACACGTGTAGGAATACCAACATATTTTTGTCTAAATAAAATCCGAATAGAAACCAATGCTTAGGTTCGGTATGGATTTACAATTGGTTGGACGGGGTAGGAAGTGGAGCCGGAGACACTGATTCGTATAAAGTATACGCGTATAACGACATCACGTTGGCCAAAGAAAAACATTTGTATCATTCGTAATTCACAGAGGAATTTACTGCAACGCAGGTACATAAGGTATACCAACGCGGCGTATACCTGGCATTGTACCTCTATAAATAATGAACATCGTGTGCAAAATGAACGGAGACATTTTATTCCAATTTCGAAAAACTCGTTTATTTATTTAAAATGTCTATCCGCTGTTATTCTGGACATTTCGAACACAACGATAACCCAAAATAACCGTTTCTGCCACTGCATTATTAATATCTCCATTTTCGCGGCTGTAACCGGTGGAACTGCGGTCGAGACGTCTGCCGCGAGATGATAATAATTATATTGGAATTAAGGCTAGTCGATGTGGTGATCAAATGCCAATTTTTTTTTTTCGCTACTGAAACTACTGCATTACAATTATTTTCGTGTTAGGATATTTTATTTATTAAGACGTGTGAATAATGATTATGAAAAACATGCTTCAATAATATGAATTATATTTTGTATTCGTTTCCATGACCACCAAATATAATACAAATATAATACCAAGTATCAAACAAATAAATATAATATATTTTCAATAAATAATTTAATTACCGGCTGTTACCAAACAGTATAAAATTTAAAATCTAAAAATGAGCACACGTTATTATTAGGTGTCTAAAAATTAATGTTTTTTTACAATACCTAACACATACATACAAACATTTAATTAATGTGCCAATAATATTTTATCTATTCATCACGTCATTAAAACTGTATATAAGCTATATGTATATATGTTTAATTTATATGTATAGCATTTCATAATAGTTTTTTCGTTTATTTATTATTACATGTTGAGATAATAATTTTCCTGTACAACGTGAAAACAAATTTCACTGTACAAGCTATAATTGCTTTTGCTTTCAAAATATCACGGTCGGAGGTCATCGTAGATTTCCGGTCGCTTATCTTCTCGAGCGCACAATTATTCCCCGATAAAAAAAAACGATTGCGATTTATAATCACAAACAGTATGTTAATTTCATCAAGGCAGCTGTAGTTGATGTTTCGGTTACGTGCGAACCTCAAATGTATACGCAAAAACTTTAACATTGACAAAAATTATCTATGCCTAATGTGAACGTATTCCTGCAAGACGGTAATTAACCCATATAGATTTATACTCCGCTCCTATTTTAGGTTGAATATTATGTCGAACTTAATGGATTTGCTATCGTGATATTTCGCGCTAAATATTGTTTTGGGATTGAGGCTTAACTGCGCAAATCCCCAGCACCCGTCATCGAAAACCGTCTGACGTCTTTAGGTCGTCATACTCATAATTAAAGGCCGATATACTACCAAAATATAAGTATACTGTGTGTGTGTGTGTGTGTGTAACGTGATATTATTATCTTATTATGCGTAATGAGGCTTAACGCAGGAGCATGAGTTGTCCCCTCGATAAGCGGTATAATAAATGTATTTTAGTATTCGTAAAGATTAACGCACCCGTTGTCGTGTTTTTGCCCTTGTCCATATTACGACACTCAGTCTGATCAATTTCGGGACGCTTACGACGTAACCAGGGACATGATGATAGATTTCCGGGAGAAAAGACGGACGGCCGAGTTTGTGTTCGTATGCATACGCCGTCTGCTGGCGTTTTCGTTCCTCAAAATTCTGTTGGAGTGAGTGCGTCAACGTCGCCTACGAAAACGCGATCATTTATAATTATTATTTTCTTCGTCGTTTTTGTTTGCAGCAGTCAGAGTTACATGCACAAATACCTGACGGACATCGAACACGACAACACGTACGTGACCCGGTATTACCGGAAGATCGACGCCCGGCGCAAAAAGACTGGCAAGCACACGTTGCTACCCCTCAAAAAGACCGAAAAGAGCAAAACGATCGACTTAAGGAGCTACAAACTTGTTAACCGCGAGTGTGACCACCTGGTGGGTACATTCACTTTCACTTTTGTGTCTTTCCATTTAGTTTCGGTTCGGCTACCCCATAAACAAGTATAGCCTCACGCGCGTAATTTAAACGACACCTAACTAAATCGTATAGGTTTAAAGGTATAAACCCAAAATCGAATAAGTAAAACGTTTCTATAATAATATGAGTAATGTTTAAAAATAGAGTTGAAGATTCATCGGTGGTTGTAAATACAAGACCAAGTGTAAATGTGTAGTATTAGCTATAAATACACTGGTAAATCAAACTGATCAACGTATATTACCTATATTAAATAACTTTTTATTTTGTGCTTTTAACTAAAAAATGATTATGTTTTTAATGATCAAAGTACACAGCATGCATGTTGAAAAATCAGCTAGCTCCATCTCTCCCCATGACTACAATTTTTTACCACTACTGCTATATACATTATAGCGATATAAAAATCAACCGATTTTAGCACGTCTGCCTGTATCAAATGGTTCTAGATTATTTAAAGATGTTTTAAAAAATCAAAAGACAAAAATTCGGACTCGGGCATATAAAATAAAATTTTAAATAATTAGTTACTCGATTTTTATCGAATTTTATTTAGGATAGCTAATACAATCGTCAGTGTACAGTGAACAGTTTCCGTTAAATATGTTCACGAGTCCTGCCACAACAATATACACAAAGTCTCAACTCTTCAGACTCTTTGTAAATACACCACAACAAATAAACCTAACCAACTCCTATATAAAAAAAAAATAGCGAACAGTGGTGACATTGAAATAATATACATTTTATAAAGTATTGCACGATTGCAAATGACCAGTCATATTGTTTTGATAGAGGCTGGAGACGTGAGGATAAATAATCGTATCGAACGTACGTAGGAAGGAGAAATGATGTTTCATAAAAAACCTGCCGGTTTGAATCCAAATCACGTGTTTTGATATTATAGATATAGACAAACTGCATTGATTCCAAAGTCTAAACCATCCACCACCACATAAGTCCGATTTTCGCAGGTAACACTGGAATAAGGTTTGACATTAAACCGCGATGTTTCGGTCACTGCGGATTAAACCTATCCTAAAACACATCCTACGCTGTAGTCTCTCGTTTATGTAAAATACTATAATCGTATATTAAATACAAACTCTGATGGTATTTGTGTGACGAACAAACCCAACCACACAAATATGAGGGAACAATATTATTATTATGACATCATACTAAACGCATTCAAGTTTATAATTAACAAAATCCAAAACGTAATGAGTAATGACAACCTCGCGACGTTAATACGATCTCAAACTTGGAATAGTTAATATTATGTGCTAATTTAAGCTGTTTTTAGACAGAAATCTGACGCGTTTTGGTTTTTTTCTGCTACGATGATAAATTATGTCAGTATTGTGCATAGGTGTCAATCGCACGAGATTAAAAAAAAATTAAATTACAAAAATTACAACATTTCTTTTCTTCTTGATAGATTTTTCAAACCTTTAACCAAGCTCACTAAACCATACGGATTCCCACAGACATATTGTCAAAAACTCAACAAAAAAAAGGGAGAGATAATATTTAAATAAATAATGTTAGCTGTTGTTCTTAGAAAAACAAGCAAGTGATAAAACTACGGCAACGACATATAACAAATCACGCGAACATAATTAAATTCAGTGTAATTAGTAATTATTATGCCGTCCGTAAATTCAGTCTACCCAGACGAAAGTAATACATATTGTTTTATGTACCGCCGAAATGGATAAATGTACTTATAAGTATGAATTAAAATAGGTTATATAAATAGGATGGCATATAAAGTTGATACGATTTCAGTTTGATAAGTGGGTGGTAGGCGGTTGCTCCAGTTGTCGAAAACAGTTTTTTACACGGATGGGCTGGTTCTTAAAAAATCATCGATTCCGGTTTTTGTTCGGTTCCTAAAATTTTACTTTCTATAATCGACACCGGTTTCGATACCAATTCTTCTTCTAAACACTATGAAAAAATAACAGAAAATAGGAGTTAAGGATAAAATAATACATTTATAAAGAACTTTATTAATAACTTTTTATTTATATTTTATTAAACTATTTTAGTAAATGTTTTATTTAGGTATTTAGATTTTTGTTGAGAAATATCAGTATCCTTGCTTTGTTTGGTTTTAGTCTGTTTACAAATATAGATGATAAACTATATATTGTTTATTTTATATGCCTGTGAGCATGGGACCTTATACTAATAGACGGGACGTGGTTGTAGTTCTATTCTTACCAAAAATCAACCCAGATATTAAAAAAAGACTCATTAGACAGTGTGGCCTGAGAAAACCCAGAACCTATTTTTTTGATTCTCAAAGAATCGTTGAAATAGAAGAACCGAGAACCAGTACCGGTTCATCCCTATTCCCTAGTTTTAATAAGTATCCCAATTTTTAACCACTTTACATTTTTTATTAAACTTATTAATGGTAGATATTATAATATAACTTAGTTTGATTTTTTATTATATAGTGTATATAAACTAAAGAGGAGTGATTAAAGATGGAAATAACAAGATACTAAATTATCTCGTAAGCTAATATATGAATGTATGATCCCGATGCAAGTCATCGTTCGACATTTTAATAATACGAACTATGATGTCATGGCGTCTAGGATAGGCAATTTAGCTACACCGGTGTCATGGGTATCTTTCCGTTATCAAATTATAATAATACCATTATGGATTGTCAAAAAATTTCCAAGCAAAATATTATAAATCATTACACATTTATAATTTATACATATTAAAATATTAAAATATCATTATATCTATAACGACTGAATACATTTTTCATCGTAACCAAGAATTGTACGAAATATATTTGTATTTTCTAACTATTTAATTATGATAAACAATGTCTTTTTTTTAAATTTCTTTTTAATACATTATTATTTATAATAACTTTTTATCTACAGAAATTGAAAATATATGCAATACCTAACCATTAATTAAAGTAAATGTTATCATTGAATCATGCTCAAACAATTACATTATGCTATATTCACATAATATTATAACTTGAAAACTCTTAGGTATAGGATATATTATATAAGATACTTCTTACGGGTTAGAATAGACTCAAATTTACTTACCAAACATTTAAACCCCGCACTACACTATTATACAATGTTATATCCGTTGTACGTCGACAAAAACATAGATTTATCGGACGAATTTTCAAGCGAAATATTAATATATAAAACTACAAAAGTGACTTCATATAAGTACAAGTTGAAACGTTGTAAATATATTAATAATAATAGTCGTAAGCAGTAGAATGACTTCTATTATAGAATTCAATTGACCTATATGATCGTAAATATTAATTTATCAACTATAATATTATGATACATATTTGATATTGTTATGGTAATAATAATTTATATATGTTATAATCATCTCCTTGCAAACTTATCAATAGCAAGGGTGTATCCAAGGGGGGAAATATTGGAGTCCAGACATTTTTAGCTACGCGAGTTATGAGCTTGTTATTTGGAAATAAAATAACTGTGGGTCAACTTGTGTATCCTAGGTATAATTACATCATATTTTACCTCCAAATGTCACTTATATATTTTATAATTGATGACTGATGACTATAAAATGACATTTTCGATTAAAAGGTAATTTAATATTAATAATCTAAAAATGCAATGTTATCGAGAAAATTGATTCAACACACCGTATTTCTTAAAGGTAAAATAAATAATTATTATAATAGCAATATTAATATATATTATATTATCTTAAAATATCTTAAAATATACCTATAGAGTAATGTATAGGTGACAAATAGTCTTCGCTCAGAATCGTTATTTGTGTGTAACGGTGTATTATTGAATTCAAGTTCAACACATAAATTTCAATGACTTACTCAATGGCGAAGTAAAGTAACTATAGAGATATACTCGACACATAATGTACCTACAGCGGATCGATTGCCTACTTCAGCTACTTTCCCACATATTTTTAACGATTGAAGGCGAAATAATCTGAATAGTCCCAACGTAAATTAATCTAAGACTATATGGATTTAATATAGATATTGAATAGGTACTTTGGTTAATTATAGTATAGGTAGGTACTGTGTTCAATTCATGTATTACTGTTTCAGTTAAAATCATTGGTAAAATTGGTGTTTGAAATTATCGCTGCCTCGTCGTTGGTTTTATTGGACATCGTATTTTACGAGGCATTAGACGTAATCAAGAGACACGCAAAAATCGATTACTTCCAGACAGGACACCACAACCTGTACATCAAAGTCAAAGGCACCGGTATGATCGCTAACTTACTCAGGTCTGTCGTGGATCGGTTCAATTTCAGGAAAAACATCACTGTTAACCTTAGCAACGAAAGTTAGTAGAATACTTTATACTATTTAGGCTACAAAGGGTGAGTATATCATCGTAATCGTCACAAACTATTATGCATTTTAGTATGCAGATCAAACTTACCAAGTATAGCTACTATTGCACAGCGTTTGGAAATATCGAACGCTCATTTATCGTGTTCATATTTTGGAAACGACACTAATAACATATACACCGTGAACATGAATAAAATTCATATTTTTAAGAAACTTGGACGACTTTAGGATGTTCGAATGAAATTCTTTTTTTTAAATTAATTTTTCTACCATTATCATGTAATTATATCGAAATGTTATCTATATGGTAAACATCAACCGATTTTTCAGTCTTGAGTATTTGTAGAAGTTTTAATTATTTTGACTAAGAAGAAAGGTACTTACAAACTGTACAAAACGCTAACCCAAACTGCTATTACAAATTTGAACTTCTATTTAAGTGTACCCAGTGTAAAATATAGAGTCTAAGTTGCTTTAAATATATTTATATATTTCCATTTACATATTATACAAAACTGGCTAGAGTCCAAAGACAATAAAACAAAACAAAATAAATACAAAATATTTGATAATCAGGTTGTGTAGTAGAGACAACAACATAAAATAACATTTTATCAATTAAAAATTAAACTACGGGTCCTGATTGGCAATGGGTATAATCCTGGAATAGGTAATCAATAATCACTCTATAAATGCAATATAAAACTCATCATATTTTTCACCAGTGATCAATATATAAAAATAACAATAACCACTTTTTAACTTCTATTGATTTCTAGAGGTTTTATTTGATAAATCACTGTTGTTTCTTCTTTTATAAATATTGTAGATCGTATAAGTATTGGTAAACCACTTCTATCCTGGATAAAAAAAAACCTATTTGAGTAATCAAAGCCCGGTTTGTAACTTTAGTTCGACATGTTGTGGTATTCCTCGGGGTTGTCACTTCCTGTGAGGTAATAAAGTCCCTCATTTTGATGATGACACAAAAATAGTTTGGACTATTTTAAAAATCAAAGATTGTTAACTATATTCAATAAATTTCAAAAATTGAAAAATGTGTACTCTTAAATTGTGTTTATGTACATAGTACATATTTTAAAAACGTCTTCAAAGCTATATTAAGCAATGCATGAGTATATGTTATATCATTACTTTAAAAGTTATAGATTTAAAAAATAATACAAAAATTATAATACGTTGTGAACAGAAAATAGACGAGCTATCAATTTCCAACTTGTTGAGTATTTTTTTTTACTTTTAGTGTTCATATAAACATATATAGAATATAACGATTACCATATTGCCGATTTCCATATTGCTACTTTAACCATCCAAAATAATCATAACATATAAATAAATAATATTTATTAAAGAAAAATATATACGATCATTATTTTATGATAAAACAATCATATTAAACAATTAATGCTTAATAATCATTTAATAAACGCAATAAGAAAAAAACAACAATAATCTAATTATATTGATATTATAGTTACCTATTATTAGAATTATAATATTAATTAATAATTGTTATGTACCTATACGGCTAAGCAGTCACACAGGACACAGCTAATACAATCAGTATTTTTCTCATTGCTATGTAATGATTTACACAGCAAATAATAACTATTTATTATATTAAATAATGTAATGTATTGTGTATATATATATATATACTTAGATAACCTATTTTAAACGTAAACAACATAATAATAGACAATTATTATTTAAGTCTACCTGTAAATTGTAATATAAAAATATTATTCGTACACCACGAGTGTTGAATGCCGAATACCCTAATAGGTAGGTAATTGAAAATTGAAATAATACCGAAGTCTAAGAGAATGAGAAATTTTAACATATGAACATTAATATATGATATAGGCACGTTGACAGGAAAAACAAATAAGCATATTAGCGTGGTATATATCTACATAATATTTCAGCTTAAGTACTATAAATTAGTGTCTAATTTAATTCTTCGTCATCGTTAACTTTTAATGGTCGTCGTTAAATCCAAAGGAATTGTAATATCGCATCTTGTGGAAACCAACCCGTGGTACTAATGCCTAGTACCTAACTACTTACCTACTAAATATTATCATCCGTAGAGATAGTATTAATTATCCGACATCATTCGATGACAAATATTAAGTACGTAATTAGTTTTATGTCAAGGTATAGTAGGTACGTCGTGTGTGTATACATTTTTAAAGAAATGTAGACGTAAAACTATATAACACTGCGTAATTTTAAGTACATACACATTATACGATCATTAAGACAGCCGACGAGTGTATATTTACCTATATTTAATACGTCACATAAAATGTGCGTGGTGCCTTTGACATAATATAGGTAGACAATACTAGTATATTATAATAGGTAATATTATATTGTACATCCGATGAAATCGTAAATGCACATTACGTATTTTTTACTACACTTGGGCTGTGGGTAACACGTCGACATACCAAAACCTAGACGATCAAATCATTAGTCATAACCATTGTTGCGGTGCCTATACTCTATTCAAGTTAAGAAGGAATATCGGCGACCAGTTTTCATCAAGTGGTGGTCAGGCAGCATCCGTTTGCCATCCCCACTAATTACTGTACTCCTACTCATGGTTGGCCGCCGAGGATTCTTTTTAACGAGAAGAGTATAGGTGGCACACTTGCACAGTAGAAGTGGCCAAACGAGAAACCTAGTCTTTAAGTAAAGTTTAGCTAATAAAAGAGTTGTTAAAATTGATGAGTAGTGAATAGTTATGGTGTATTATACAATATTATAATAACTAATATCTTATACATATAGGGTTGCCACCTTTGAAAGAAAGCAGCCCCAGAGACAGGCCGATAAGCAAAAAAAAATGTCATCCGCTAGACGCTAGTATACACACCAGTACATAGTATAATCTATAATCTATAGCTTAGTTGAAGTAAAATGATAAGTAATGAAATGCAAACAAAAAAATATTTATATAATCAGTAATCACATATTTTATCATTCAAAATTGCAAACTATATTATAAAAATATGATTAGAAATCCCAAACAAGAAAAATTATTTAAATTTAAAATCATACTTAACATTATTTGTTGCACATTTTAATAATTTTTACCGGAAACTAATAAAAAAAAAGGCATAATAATAAAAACAAGTCTATTTAAGACTATAAATCGTATGTTATCTTATCTTTATCTCCGACCCGGAGAAAAATTCTCAGAACCCGGAGCCCGTAGATTTATACGTAAACCCGGATTCTCTGGGTGAAACCCGGAGAGGTGGCAACCCTATATATATACATATCACATATATAGTATACACAAGTCTGTTAATGTGTTATGGGAAATGGGAAAACGACATCTCCCGTTTACTGTACCTATCGTATTATAGACAGTCACGCCACCAAGGGGGGTGTCAAGGGCCCTGCCGCCTGGCTCCCTAAGAAAAGTAAGTAGCCCTGAACTAGCCCCCTCAATTTTATTTTTTAAAATCTTAAATATTATGGAGTTTAATTGTCCGAAATCCCAGATATATATTATATATTATTATATTTTATACAGAGTACCTATCTCTGTATAAAAATAATTAACAATCGAAAATTCTAATTGAATTCCAAGATTTGATTTCATAAATATTTATTACCCTACAATTTACCACAATAATACGTCTTATAATAAACTGAAAACTGGAAAACCTTAGAACCACTCAGGCTGTAGTTGAATCCAAATTTATATACAATATATAATTGAGAACATTGTATGAGAAATATCTTTTTTATTTTTTTTGATATTAATAATAAAAGTTTGTATTGTTTCAAAATCTATTATTTTTGTGTTTTTCAAACTTGAAAACCCTTTTTTTACTTCCAATATCAAAAAAAAAACATAACGTCACAGACTCTGTTTTCTTTTTTATGTGGTGAAAATTGTATTTCTTAGTTATGACTGTGTCCTCCTCGGTTCTTTCCCGGACAAAACAGTTTTTGCTATGTTGTACATATTTTGGAACACGAAGATAATACATGTGGGTATAACTGTATAAGTGTATAACACTCTAGAGTCCTCTTAAACATATTAACCAATTCAGACAATACATTGTTGAAAGTAGTATTTTTTCATAGATTTTGTTATAAGAAGAGGGGGCAAGGGTACAAAAAGCAGGGAGTAGCCAAAAATGTTGGTCCCTTATAGGAAAATGTCCGGCTACGTACCTGTTAACAGAAACTATATTTTATAATATAATATAGACAGTAGACACGTCATAATAGTACATACGTAATATCAGTCATTACCACGATGTGACAATTAAATATAATAATTTATATTGTAAATTTAAAACAATGCAAAATTTGATATTTTTTCACATTTTACGCTAAGAAAATAAAAGTTGCAATATTCAATATTCAATTATAGAACGACGATCGCAAAGCGGCGCCGTAAATAGGCAACTTACAATACACCACTTAGTTATGTCTTATGTACCTTCAGTACATTAGAGGACGCCACACCCGCATGTGTTGTTTAGCCTAGTTACAAACGTACAACATAGCAAAATCTGTTATGCGCGGAATAGAACCACTCAAGCTGTAGTCAAGCTCGGCAATCGAATTTTTATTCTATTAAGAGAACGTTTACTACCCAACTCGTTTTTATTTTTTCGATGTCGCAAGTACAAATAAAGTTATTCAAGTTTAAAATAATGAATTTTTAAACAATAAGAACTGTTCTTGTAACTGTGATATCGAAAAAATAAAAATGATGTTGTACAGTAAATATTCTCTTGTTTGTAGCGTGAACATTTGATTTCTTAGCTTGAACTACAGCTTGAGTAGTTCTATTTCGAGCAAAATAGTTTTTGCTGTTGTACGTTTGCAAGACGGCGACAACACAAGCGGGTGTGGCGTCCTCATAATACTAGATTACATTATTATTAGGTATTTTATTGTAACATACCAAACATAAAGCAATGTCTACAAACCACATAAAAAAGCATCGTTAAATCCTGGGTACGTATAGTACTTTATACTACTCGAATAAATACTCGGCACGGGGACACTTGTCAGTTGCCATCAACACTTACATTATTATAATTTATAAATTTATAATATCTCCTATAGTCCTATCATTAGAATATTATAGTGTAAGGGAAATTATTTATGTGTACCAACTTATATATACAGTGTGTCTCCCAAATCCGCATAAGTTGGACGCGTATTACTTGCACAAGATTTACGGCACGTTAATGCTGGTGTTCGCAATGACCGTATTTGCCGGTTACTCAGGCCGACTAAAACGACTGATCTGCGCTGTATTCTTCAGGAAGAGAGAAAAACGACGAGTGCTGTACCTGTACAACGAGACATTAAGGAAGCGAACGGCATTCTTCAGGTATATGAAGCAAAAGGTGTCGAAATTGGCACGCGAAAACAAATTATCGGTTGGTATCTACTTCCTGTGTATAGTTGAAAAAAACTGTGTTTACTAGACAACAATAGTTATCCACTGCAGACGCAATTTAATGGGGGGGGGGGACAACTTAAGGGGCAAATGTGATTTACAATGCATAAATTATTTCCAACGCATTATAGGTAAGTTGTTTATTTAAGAACCATCGAATTGCGTTGTCTCTGAAACTATGTTAGCCAACATTCATTAGGCACGTTATCTTTCATTTCCATTACTTCTTATTATTTAGGAAGATCTTGACATTTTTTTGATGCTGAGACTTAAGTTCCCGGCATTGTTCGGATGGCTGGTGTGGTTTCAGTGTGGTCGTCGAAAATGTCTGATTTGTGGAGAACCAGAAACGATTGCCGGCAAACAGTATGGTTGCAACACCATTGGTTGCGTTTACATACACTGCGAACAGTGTTGGAAAGATGTTGGTATCTGTTATGCCTGTTCAGACACATTCAACAAAGAAGATAACAAATACAATTTAGATATAGATACTACTGCCGAGGGTTATGTGGACACTGATTATTAGAAATATAAATTTAACATTACAGTTCATTAAAAACATATTTTTAATTTTAATATTGTAAAAATGACAACTATGCTAATAAAAAAAAAAAAAATCAAGTGTTAAAATAAGTTACAACTATTAAATTATATTTAACGTAATACTTGTTAATAGAAATCGATATCGTGAACTTTCTATAGATAAATTTACTATTGTTTATATGCTACAGTGAGATTTCTCTACTATAACCCCAGAGGAATCAGGAGAAATTACAGCTTTACAGAGATGATAGTTTATATATTTAGAGATTTTTAAAAGTAAATCATTAAAAAAAGTTTCACTGTATTACACTACTTGCTTTTTGCAATAAACTACTGCACACAAACCAAAGAAACTAAATTCTATACGAATTATTAAATGATCCACTTACAGTATTAATTTTTACAAAAATAAATATAACATGGAGAATAAAACATCTCTGAATAAATTTGCAATTTTCTTTTATATATATATACATAATATATCTGTGTATATATTTCAATCCTCAATGATTATAAGTCCAGCACATAATTTTTTCCTAAAATATAAAATTCAACAAGAATAATAGTTCAATAGTTGTAAAATAATATGTAATATTTATAATACAAACCTATATTCACGTTCAAGACTATAATATTCATCTACAAAAATATCCTTTAAATTGTATTCCAAAGTAAATACTGCTTTATTACAAATCCTTCTTTTTAATACCATTGAGCCTTTAGTTTGTTCAAAACGTACATAATCAATCCACAATCCTAAAAATATAATATTATAATGAAAATAAACTTCAAGGTTGTTTTTTAATGTAGAAAATTATACAATTTATACATGTGTAGGGCAATAAGCATAAAGAATATTATATTCATTACAGGGCTTTTTGTCATTTAGGAAAAACCATTTAATGACTGTAGTTTGGAATAAGATTAATAAGAGGCTATGATATGTTTTAAATTAATTTAAAAATAAAGACCTAGGGCCGTTGACACATTATAGTTCTAGAGATTTCTATAATTTCTTTATAATCTGAGAGTTGCTATGATTTTGAAGAAGGCTTCTGAAATGGGAGTAAGTTTGTTGGGCTATAATTTTAGTTACTTAAGGAATGTGTTAACATGTATTTTTCATTTAGTTGTACACACTGCTGAACAAATTATAAAAATTTTGGGTATGACATAGAAGCAGCTAAACTACATTTTATTTTCAATTGTTTTCCATTTTTTACTTTAAACACACTTTTTATCTAATCAAATTGTTTTTGTTTATGGATAATTTTTCTCAAAATTTAAACTTCAAATAATATTTTTATATTAGATCAATACCTACAGGTAGGTTAGCTGCTTCGTGCTACACAATAAATTTTTCTATGGACATAATATTATTCCTATGTCAAATACCAAGGGCTTTCAAAAATATGAAATTTGCTATTAATCGTAATAGTTATAATAATATAATGCTTATTTTATCATTTTTTTCTGAATAGTGTAGTTTTGTCTAGATAACTTACGGTCTGGGAGGAGCATGCCTGATATAGCCCCACTAGAAGCCGCTATTACCTTGTGGCGTAACTAGCAAACATGAAACGTGTAGTTTTTAAAAATAATCGATTAAAAATGTATAGTTTATTTTGAATGAATAAATGAATAATTCAGTTTTTTCATTAATTACATAATCATATTTGAGTTATAAGGGCAAGTTATTAAGGTCAAACACATCCTAACTCTAGTTATGAATCGTGATTTTTGGTTGGACTACTTGTATGATTTGTAATTTTGTATTTTTATTTTTTTTTGAGGAACCCTAAAGTATACAATTTGATTAATTTAATAGAGGAAAGGGTTTTTAGTCCTTACCAATGTTATCTTTGCCAAACAAAGTGCATGCTTCATCATACAATTTTCTTGCAGTATCTAATTCAAAATCTGATTCCTCAGATTCAATAGCTATCATTGTTAAATACAATTTACAACATGGTGGCTTTAAGACTTTTAGCTCGTTGAATATTTTTCGAGTAACATCTATGTCCTCAAACTCTATACACCATTTTAAATATTTAGGTCTGATTTCCATAGAAATATTTTCGTATGATATATTTGATCCTTCTTCAAGTAATGTTCTAACCTATAAAATATGAACTGATATAATAATTACACATAATATTGCTTTTATATTTTATAATGTTATTAATTTATGTATGAATTTATCATATATTTCACTTCAAATTAAAGTATCTATGGAATGATATTTTTACTATCTGACTAGAGCAGGGGTCGGGAACCTGCGGCTCCGGAGCCGCATGCGGCTCTTGTTAATGCAACCTGCAGCTCTTTGGATAATTATCAATAAAAGCTTTTTTCAGAAGATATTGAGAGCGGAAATCTTGATCATTTTGAATCTTTGAAAGAGTACACGGAAAGCTCAGGTTGTATTATTGATTTGGAGTATTTTAAATTGGCCATTCAATCCATGAAAAATTCGTTTAGTAGACGTTTTGAAGATTTTCGAAAATATAAATCTACGTTGAAGTTCTTGACATCACCACTCATAGCGGATACTGGACAAATTAATTTTCCATTGTTTCCATCTGTCGACAAAAGACTATTTTCATTGCAATTAATAGAACTAAAAACCAAAGATCTTTGGTCTACAAAATTTGAGAATTTGAAAACGGATATTGAAAATCTGGAAAGGGAAAAAGGATTTTTAGCTGCGAACCATAAATGGACGGAACTCGCTAAATGTCAAAAAGAAGAGCAAGTTATATTTGACGTATGGAATAGTCTTCCCGAAAGTTTCAGCCAATTAAAAATGGTCGCTTTCGGAATTTTGACCATTTTTGGATCTACTTACATTTGTGAGCAAACATTTTCAAACATGAACTTTATTAAGAATAAATTAAGAAATCAACTGAATGATATCAGCCTTGATGCTTGTTTGAAGTTGAAAACTACAGACTACTTTCCAGAATTGAATAAGCTGTCTGGAGAAATTCAGTGTCAAAAATCCCACTAATATTAAATAGATACGTTGTTTTGTGTTTTATTGTGTTTAATTAAATAATATTATATTTGTATAAACAATAATAATAATAATAATAATAATGAATTAATGAAAAAAAGTTTTTCTATATTTTCTAAATTTAAGACGTATTATGTATTATGTTTTTATTTTATTGCCTACTAAAAAAAAGTTGTTCAAACCTGTGCGGCTCCCTGGATATCATAGTTTTGTATTTTTTTAAAAGAATGGCTCTTTCCTACGAAAAGGTTCCCGACCCCTGGACTAGAGCCTGGGTCGCATGAAAAATCGCTTAACATTTAACATTTAAGGAATCAATAATATGATAAGTCCCTTAAGCTTGATTTAGTGGCCTATGATTGGTCCATTAAATTGTATTTAACCATTAAATTAATGTATTTTTCATGAAACCTGGCATAAGTGTATTGTTCATTAGATAACAATTAAACAAATAATAATAATAAGTAGAAAATTGTTTTACAACATAATAAAACCCAAGGAGAAAATTTTAAATACATTTATATAATTTAAACATTAAGTAGATATTGTGTTTAAAAAATAAATTATAAAATAATTAAATATCAGGAGGTGAACCACAATCAGTTATAACTTATATTATATTATGAATATATCATTACCATATCTGGACGCTTATCTCCCAAATATCTAATTATCATCTTCCATAAAGGTAGTGAATTCTCCTTCAATGAACGAACACCTTCTTGAAAAACATTCATCAGCTTATCTAAGTTGTTTAATTTCAAATGAAGCTTTAATAGTTGTATCCAAATATGTTGATCATCTCCAAAACACAAAACAGCGTCTAACAAAATATCTAACTGCTCTGCATTTATATAGAGTGCCTAAAAAAATAATTAACAGATACAACTTATTGGTTATTATTATTATTACTATACACACCTATTTAATAATTAAAAAAACACTTTGTGAAACTTGTTCAATGTTAAATAAATAATGGATTCTTTTATTTTCATTAGAAAATAATGTACTTATTGAAATATTTTAACAGAATTTAAAGAAACAATCTTTTATGAGTATCATAGTAATACAGCACTTAGTAAATTAATTGATGTGTTTAAAATGTACCAAAACCAAAATGATTTTTAATACATATCTATGTAAAATACCACAACAAGTAGAATATTTGAAATTAAAATACTTAAAAACTTTCTATTATAATATCAATTAATACTGAAACAGTAATAAAAGCCACTTCAAATAATTAGGTAATAAAGAGTAATTCCATTTATTTGCATCGTGTGGTAAATGTAAATGTAAATCTTAGCATCGTGATAAATTTCATACACTGGTACAAAATTTTTCTATTTTATGGTATTATGTTATAATTTTTAATAATTTTTTTATCAGGACACTATCTTAATCAGTATGCATACTAGCATTTTACGCAAATTATCACTTAATGTAACAATATAGGTTAGGTTAGGTTTACGTAACAATATAGGTTTAGGTATAGTATTCAGCTGTATGTATTAATTTACACATAAAATAATTTTTAAAAATATTCACTATTTTCTTATGCAATAGTTAATTATTTAAAGTAAATAACTAGATACCTCGATTAAAATTTTTTATATTAGCCATTCTAGTTTAATAAACCAATTATAGAAACTCACAATTAGAATAATAGAACAAGTTAAAAATTATAAAAATTAAAAATATTTGAAATTTTCACATACATTATCTTGACAAACGTTGATATAATCAGATAACAGCTCTTTTTTAATGGAAAACAATACATGCATATGGTCAAACAAGTCAATAATACGCTTGCACAAAAGGGTGAGTATTCCAGTGTCGATAACATCATGAGTTTTTTCCAACTCGTCCTATTAAATACAAATGTTAACATTGTACACAATATTCAAAACATTGTTTAAGGTTGTAAAAATAAAAATTACTTTGATTTTTATTTTACAAGAATTAAGCAAACTCAACTCCACTTTAAACTGTTGTAGCAACTCGGACTCGGTGATCACCTTGTTAGTGATTTTTTCATTGACTGACAGACGGTCATTGTTCAGCACGCTTAACAAAACAAAAAAGGTTAGGTTAGACACACAATGATGTACTATGATTGCAAAGAATACACCAATGTATACTTACGTAAACTCATCCCATTTCAAAATTCCATATTTCTTCAGAAAATTGCTTTCAAAATCCATTTTGTTATGGTTAATAGCTGTTGTAACTGTTTGTACATATACAAACGGAAAAATTTAAATTATTAAAGGAACAACAAGTAATTAGCTATTTTGTATGTACTAATTAATACATAATAGGAACAAAATTGTTAGTCTAATTAGTCTTAACTCTCCTAGTCTTCTGTACTCTAGTCGTAGTTCTGTCAAAAATTGATTTGTTATCACCACAATTGTACAGTAAACGAAAACATATAATAATGTGATAGACACTGAGTGTTATTCAGTGCATATAATCTCGTATATTATGGTCTATAATGATTAATGAGTAGGTATCTGAGGTATCAACTTCTAATTCAAGATATTAAATATTAATGTGTGTATATAAATAGTTTAGATAAATAAATAAATAATAAAATACCCGATATAAAAATTGTATTATGGGATCGTAAAGGGACAATTAAAATTTCTATTGCGTTGTTTTGGAAAACATATTTTATGTTCCATGCTTTTTTGGAACAAGTGGCCAGTGGAACTAAAGTGTTAAATCAATGTAGAAAAAGTGGTTACTGGAAAAATTATTATTTCAAACAAGCATTAATTTATTGGAACATTTTTTCATAGAAACTAGTGAGTTACTTACATGGTCAATGTATTAAATATAATTTAAAATATAACTTTATAGAGAGATTTACGTTATGAGAACCAATATCTAATCTATTCGCCCATTTCCCCCCCATTTATCCGCAGAACAATAGAAATCTGCACATTAAAAACAAAATCACTATAATAGTAATTCAGTAAAATTTCTCAGATTTTAATACTTATTGAATTACTAAAAAATTATCTACTTTTTTAAAATAAATGAGATTGCATATAATTAAAGAACATGACTTATAATTTTTCAGCATAAAATTGTACCTACAAACATGCAAACATACTGTTAAAGATAAAAAACATAAAATACTAGGTACTTAACTCATATAAGTATAAATACTAGAATATTTTTTACTTCGTGATTATTCATTTACAAAGAGTAATCATAGCTTATAAATATAACAATTTACAATAAATAAGAGACGGTTAATTAATATTTTATTACATGACATTTTAGGTGATTTATCATTTTCGACACTAAACTCGAGATCACCAGGCGTTATACAATAGGCAACTGAATATACGATTTATCGTAATTTTCAGCAAAAGTCGTTCTTTCCCTTATCGCATAATAATTTTTAACAAACAAAATTAATAATGGACGCGTGTAGGTGTATAGTACTCAAGTATGTAATGCAGTTCAACTGTGTATATTGTCTTCTTCTAAAATAAACGCATGTTACACACGTTTGATAGGTATAGAGTCATAGATATTATGTTTATTTGAAATGCATTCAATAATAATTTCTTGTTATATATTTAATAAATTATGTTTCCCACATTCAGACTCATCTACATTTGGATGAAATATTGCAGATTTTGCTACTTCCTATTTTGTTGACTAATTTGTATGGTTCAATTTGTAATGCGACAAACCATAAGAAAACCGTATCACATAAGTTGAAATAGTTCTATAAAAGAAAATAATGATGTATCATATATATTTATAATATAATCTAACATCTGACATCTGAGACGATTTACGATTCTCATAATTTCATGTTAAGAGTTATTAACCATCAATAGACGAATAAGTCGTTAAATAGAATTTTAGTTAGTAAACTTTAATGTATAAAATATTAAAAGTACAAACTACAAATATTTATATTATCAATTAATTGATTTGTATAGATCACGGTTTATACAACGACATAATTAATATATTGATTTATTTGAAATAAATTGTATTTGATTTATTATTCCGAATGTTAGACGTAGTGGAAAAAACTGAAAGTGCAAAAATATTAAGACAATTCCATTTTCATCACAAATCCGGTTTAGATAATATTTGATAAAAAAAAAATGATGAATATATTTGTGCAAGAACGAGACAAATTCAACAGCCTGCATAAAAAATATAAGTTATAACCTACTTGGAACTGCCTGGGTTTATTTTCCTTTTGAAAAACCAGATATCCTCTCCAAAATAATATTTTTAAATACTTAATTCTGGTTAAAATATAGGATAGCCCAAAAAATAAAAATTGTTTTTTTCTAAACAATTTTTTTAAATCGAAACTATCTGCTTTTTTACGGATCCCTTCCTTCTGGAAAGTTTCATTTTAATTATGTACCTAAGTGAAATTTTATACGACGTACTTTGATGTTCGAATTTAATTTTATAAAATCATTAATAAAAAGTAAAATGATAAATAATAATAATTTATAAATATTATTTTTCATTACCTGCTGCGATTACTACTTACAAGAGTATACCAGTGGTACCATGATGTCTAAAAGGTATCACAAAAATAGTGATCAAAAATAAAATAAAAATAAAAGTTCATTAGTCTGAGTTGTTAAAATTATAACATTTTCTATAATAGGTCATAACAATTAAAATATTGAGAAGGGGTAGCCCTCTGGGAGGGGTAATATCTCAACTTCAAGACCTTTTTCGTATATTTTATTTTGTTTTATACATTAAAATCCAGATCTCATAGCTATGAACGTGACGAGTATACCAACATCAATTTTTATAGTTCAATATATTATAATATTATAATAATATAATACTATGAATTTAAAAAAAAAAAAAATGAATTTCAAATTTCAAATGTTTATGATTGTCTCAAAAAGGGTCAAAATATTTTGAAAATGTTAATTTGCTCTGAAAATGGTCATTAATAATATTTGGTAGAAATTTGAAGAAAAATATTTAATAATAAATTATACCAAAAATACAATATCGATTTGTCAAAAACTAGTTTGAGTAATATGTAATTCTCTTTTTCCATAATTTTTTCTTTTGTTTTATCCTGAATATATAACATAGCAAATTTCATATTAACAATAATCCATTTTACTCTGTTATTATTAAAATTACTGAATTAAGTATAATTATTATTGTGAACGTACAATTTGCAATGTATGTTTGTAATACCGCGGAGACAACACATTCTCCTCATAAAAAGTTTCAAATCCCTATAAATATTTTTATTTGGAATTCCGACCAAATAACAAAAAACCAAATTTCATCTAATTTTTGTTGAAAAATTCAATTTTATCAAGTTGTAAATGGAAATGTCTATAAATAAAATGTAATCATGTAGGTATTTTTAATATTGATTATTTTCCGAAAGAACAACTTATGAGGAACTTAGTATTATACTTCCAAAGTTTTTTACATCGAAAACTGATACATACCTAAGTAAAAGAAAAAAACTTAATAATTTCAAACATCTATAAATAATACAAAAAGAGCCGAAATATTTTGAAGATGATAAGAATGTGTGATCAAAAGATCACGTTAGGTAAACAATTATACTAAGATTTTAACTTAACAAGTAAAATATCTGTTTAATGTTTAAATTAATTGTATTAAAATACTACATTTTCTATACAATAATGTTATTAAGTAATCAATTTATTTTAACATATTTTACCATTATTATCAATCGTCATGTATACTTATTGGTATAACTATAAAGTGGATAACCAAATTCTCTGTATTATGTAAATACCTACGGGCTACGGGCTACCATGTATGTGTATATAATCTGCATTTTGGTCATGCTGAGTAGCTGTGTAGGATATTCTTGCATCGCAGTAGTATTATTCTTCGATTAAATTAAGTCGTAGTTCGAAAAAAAAATTCGTAATTGGTATTGTTGTTTTATAAAAATGATTTGTAGATACTATTATATATATAGGTAGATACTATGGGCGTACGTTGATCTCTAACAACGGTCTCGGTTGATACAATATATTATATTATGTCAAGTTTCATGATGAGGCACCTTATAATATTATTTTTTTTGCCAAGGCTAACCTATATTATAATTGTAATAAACATTATTTACATATTGCTCACTATAAATGTCTTCGAGCTGTGTAAATTGATAAAATTGAAGCCAAATTTCAACCTGCGGATAAAATACCTATCATGGCTGCCCTCGTTTATAGTTATCACACTATATATAGTAAACTAACCTGTATAGACTTTAACCGAAAACCTAAAACATAGTTTACTCCACTATTCAAAATTCTTTATCGGAGAGTAGTTGTTTTCTTCATAATTGATAAATGGTAATATAATACCTAAATACCTTCTCAGTGTATAATAATAAGAATAACAAATAACAATATCATCACACGCAACACACACATATTATAACCTTCCGTCTCCTACTCGTAGAAAAATCCATTGATTGATACACGACGCCGAGCATACTAGTCAATGAACCCTCAGAAACCCATTGTTGTCGAATGACGCGTATATACACTTATTATACGACTTGTGATTGTCAGTACTTTAAATTATAGTATAATTATAATAATATATTATATTATTATGAATATTGCAGACACTGATAATCGGATTAATGCGTTGTACACAATACACTTGTACAGTTGTACGTCAGTCATAATGGATTTATAATTTAATTTTTTTTCACACTTGTTTTTAATTTTGACATTAATATCAATCGAATACAATTTATGAAATACAAAGCTCAGTATTAAAATGTATAGTCTTATTATTAACTCGGTTCACAGTAGAATGGGTGTCAATGTCACACGCGTAATAATAATAATTTTTTTAACTAGCCATTAGATATTAATGAATGTACGACCATGGTTATTATTATTATTATTATTATAATTCTCTAAACTAAAAGTTGTCTAAGCTGAGGTTTGTAGATTAGAAGTGTCTTCGATTTCTCATGTAACGATTTTCTTATTTTGTTGTAATTCAAAAACGAATAACTGTAGTAGGCACTTAAAATTTACACCATACGTTTAATTCGTCAATTCATATACTTGAAACAATTTTCAAAATATTTTGATTTGTTTTCAGCTGTTGGTGGACATTTTCAATTAAGTTGAATTTAATCAAAGTTTTAAACACATTTATTTAATCACTTTCATTTCAAAATACTGTGTAAGTAATATTTTATTCTCGGGATTTTATACTCATAATTTTTATTCAGCAATTTTATTTTTTTAGCCATTTTTTCTGGGGGGGGGGGGATTATAGAGTTATATTAGCAGCGCAGACCCTAGTAATTGATAATTTAAACTAAAACATGATTAAAAACTGGGGGAGGAAAATTAATAACTATAATAACAATAATAATGATGACTCTGTTTCAGTCCAATCCTGTGCAGAAACAAATTTTTACTAAGTGACTGCAGCTGTTTCGCAATGCAACCAAAATTAAATAAGTGGTTGGTGGTGTTCTGACAATGGAACTTAAACGTAAAATATTATTTATTAAAAAATATTTTTCAATTAGAAATATTATTTCATAGATTTATTATAATATTGATATAGCGGCAGAATGAAAGCAAGAACCGAAGACAAATTTAGGAATGGCACTTTTTGATATTAACATACTATTAATTGCGTTTATAATTATTTAATTATATTAAAGCTTATTTAGTTATCATTAGAAATTAATTTCACTAGATGTAGCCAAATATAAGTATTGCGCATTAAAGTATTGAACAGATTTATATTTAATAATTTCTACAATATAAACTTTCTAAATTATATGTATTGATTGCTATTGCTCTTTGAAATGTAGAAAGGAATTGTTTTTCTTTTTATTCGTTTTTAAAATACAATGATAGCTCGACAGTTATTGTAGTATCAAGTAATTGTTAATCATGTCAAATTTGTTTTTCCTATTTAAATATATAGTAATACCAGTATCTAATAATCATGCAGTGGGTGTTTGGTTTATGACACCCCCCCTCCCCTTTGAGCAGTATCAAATCAAATTATTATATGATTACATGAATTAAACTTTAAAAGAATATTAATTTAATTTTATAATTTATTATAAATTATTATAAATATCTATTGATCGTACATTCGTACTAGACATAATGTATAAATATGTTCATAATAATAAAAATCAAAGTTTTAATTTGTATGTTTATATTGTTAAATATTTATAATAAACAGCCCTCTTGAAAAAATCCTAGTTAAACCACTGAAACTATATAAAGTTTGTTTTGAATATCAAAAATGAATATTTCAGCAGTCATGTCGTAGTGTGTTTTTTTTTGGGGGGGGGGGGGGGGGCCTTTTCCCGTTAAATTTTTTTCAGGGCTTTTTTCCCGCAATTCTAATATTAAACCAATCTACCCACTTAGAATAAGCACAAATAATTTGATTTAATTATATTTGAAATTTAAATTAAACATTATTTTACAAATTTGAATTAATAACTAATAATATATATATTATATTTGTCAAAATATTTGTTTTGTTGTAGTATGGGTATTTATAATTCATAAAATACATAGGGCGCAGTAACTGGCACCTGGAGGGTTAATTTTGTAAACATTCAATACAGTGAGAAAATGTATAAAAATAAATACAAGACGATGTCAAATTTTTCTAAACAGGGGGTGTTGGAAATCTGAGGGAGATCTTTACGCAATGAAATATCTCTCACTGTTCATATTTTTGTTGTATTTTATTACTTGGAAAATCCTCTTAACTCAGTTATCTATGTCGTGTTATCGACCACTCAAACTCGTTATCGTGATCAGTTTTTAATTTACGGTTTCTTTATTTTTGGTGTGATATTGACTACCTCTATAATATGTCATTATATGAGTATCAATAATATTGTCATTAATGCTGATTTATTATTTTCCTATATCTCCTCGACCAAAAGATTCACGCTTGCTCATGCTGCCTCTATAATAAATTAATATAATACGTAAAACACGAATTCTACACGCTCCCATAATATCATGGCATGTAGGTAAATACTGTACATAGTATATTTAATATTATTATAGTCGCAGCGGGTCGTAAACGTAGGTCGATGACAATTTTAAGCTGGTGGCAGGAGTGGCTATCACGTGGTAAACTTGAGTTGGCTATGCCACTGCACCCAAGTGAAAAATATTTGTAAAAATCCACTAATGCACCGCCGTTGCCACTGACTTATCCTGCATTCGGGCTGGTGCACTGGCGTACTCTGGTGGCCATGACCGGCCTCTGTCACACAAAGTGCTTTTATTGCACTTGTTTCAGACCAACAACTAACAAGTCACTAAAGTGGCATTAGGGTTGAATTTCGTAATTATTAAATATTAATCATTCTCTTTCCGTGTGTGCATAATTTAACAGTAGTTTAATTTTCATGGTAATTTCTGGCCGGTCTAGGAAATTTGCGTATTTAATAAAGATTAATCATTAGATTCATTTCATTTTTATACAAACAAAACTATGGCGAAAAACCGATATTATCGTTGCTAACAATTCATGAGGCGCCATCCAGTAGAACGCGGTGTGGTGTCAGTAGAATCGCAAAATTGCATTACTTCGAGAAATATTTCCGAATGAATGGCGCTATAGTACCGACTACTGTGGTAGAAGTGGTAGAGTTAAAGAGAGAAACGATTTTGAAGGTTTCTGGGGCACGGCGCGATCTGCCGGTGCACAAAAAACGCTTTCCAGCCATATGATAATCTTAGCGTAGTGGCGATATTACATTATTGTGCACGTGAGACTCGGGTGCGAGAACGATTCTCGTTATCACGGATCGTCGTAACCAACCTGCTCATATTGTGCCTATGTTTATCATGCATTTATCCACATGATTGATAACAGAGTTCTTTCGTCAAAAGTCCTTCGAGTATATTACGAGTGCGTGCAAAAGTGCAAAACCGAACAATTATTGCTGCGGACAGGACAACAACATCCAAACGGCGAAAAAACCGGCATTTTTGTTTTTCATCGCATGACGAATATTATTTCAATTCGATTTTTCACATTTTTCTTTTCGTAAAACCCTGTACCACGATCTCGGCAGCCGGACCGTTTCACTGGACCAGAAGCTCGCACCTGACCCCACGGGACTGGATTTTGGCCCGTACTACTTGGGTGACACAATGCCCAGTGAACTACGCCGCTGTCGCCCGAGCCGCCGCCCCCGTGTTCGCCCGCAGCATCTTCTGCTCGCCGTCGCACTCCAACACTACGCTGTAGACCAGATCTGTCACCATCATTGAATCGTGTGAGTACAAAATACGTGAATTCGACAACTAATATGTTAAGCTTCAGTGTTATTGTAGGTATTATTATTGTTATCAGACGGTGTATTGTGTTCGTTTCGTCCACCCCCCCCCCTCACTCTCCTCCAAGATCCCCCAGTCGAGGTCGTCGCCGTCGTCGTCACCCTCTCCGTGACCTTGGCCCCGTTCCGTACCCGGACGTGTCCGATAAAGTGTCAGGCAATCGATGACGTCATGACTGCACGGTTTATTTATTGCGCCATCTCTGAGCATTATTCGCAGACGTATTCATGGACTCTACGTAAATAATAATAAGGTTGTCAGCTATTGTCGTCACCACTCATCAAAAGTACGTGGACATTTCATTCCCGACCCCGAAACGTACAGTTTGTTTGTCTGTTACGCTATTTGGTATGCTATATGCCTATATGCAATGTGCATGCATTGGTTATTGACGATAAGTCATATTTACGCGGACTATTTGTAAGGTCAATGTGATAAATCTAAATTATACATGCCGAACATTAGGAATAACTAATAAGTAAAAGTGGTCAATCCGTTTTACGATAAATACATACCTACTTCGTGGGGCATAGGCGGGAAAATCCAAGTCAGACGTGTAGTGGTCGTTGATTACGTTCTAAGTTGAAAGATAAATATCTTTTTTAGACTCTTAGAACATCGTATGCCGTATGGATACGGGATTATGGTATAAAGGGTGGTAAATGATAGGCGGGGTCAATTATTCAACCATTACAGATTGTCTACGTCTTTCTCTTTCTTGATTACGTAAATCATATACGTGGTCTACTTAAATGTTCGTATGATAAACCCAAACAGTGCTTATTCATTTATTTAATCGCGATACGACCATAATATTATGTGTATGAGAAACAGCTGTCCCCATTTGACATAATTCTGCGGGGTTAAAGTAAACTTTTCACTACCGTTGTCACACCGACGGCAACGTTTTCCTGGACGACCCTTTTTCTTTTGCGCTAGTTGAAGCACACGTATTAGTCGTTGCCGCTTTCTCTGTATAATCATACGACTATACAATTTATTTAACAATCCGTCAAAGATGACATATTTGTTGGACAAGGAGCAAAAAGTGAGCAATAATAAGTTGCATGTCACATAAATTACACAGTAATATATACACATTTCTATTTTACAAAACCATTTGCATTTGCAGCATTTTAAATCATTTTATTCACCGCCCCTCGAAGTAATACCGCTACTCTAGTCCTCAAAAGACCCTAAGTCCCTAAAACAACTTCGAATTATAAATGCGAAATAATACAAAACAAAATAATTTTTTTGGTTTATCAAGTCTATGAAGCACATATTTACTACGATTTTAATTAGAATCAGAGATAAAAACCGAGGAACTAGCTTTGTGTATTATACTATTATATAATATGTTTCATATGTTTCTTATTGAATTGCTTGGTAAATATTTTCATGAAAAAATATTCCTGTAAACTATAAAAAATTTCAACCTTATAGGAAAAAAACTATCTCAAAAATAATTCTATATTTTTAAAAACTTATCTAATATTTACTCAAAATTATTACAACTCTTATGAAGTAAACTTTGAAAGTATTTGAACATTTGTATTTTTAAGCTTTTTGCAAAACTTTTGTCATTTTAAGAATACAATTATTTTTCAAAAAAGAGTTGGAACTTTTTTTTTAAAGTAGTTCATTTTTTTACATTTTTATAATTTATGCACTTCACAGACCCTGCAGGCCAAATCATCAATGTTTAATTGTTGTCGTTAAAAGCGAGTATTATCATACATTTTTGTAATCTCATTATATTTTAGGAATATGTTACATTTCATACATGGGTAATTACAACCATTGACTACGTTGATTTCTCGCTTAAAAATACTGTGTCTGTGTCTGGAACATGCTTGAATGAGTCTTTTGTTTACATATGCATATTTGCAATAATCATTTGTTTGTTAACCAAAAAAAAAAATATATTTTTGAACTGAATTTGAAATGAAACATGTTAATACGAAATGTTAATATAATAATACTTAATTAACAAGACACCTTAAACCTAAAATTGTACCTATATAAATAAACCATTGAAGTTTTTTTGAAACGAAAAGTGGTAGAAGTGGGGGATACGGTGGGATGGCATCCCGCCACCACTTTTTATAATTCACATTTTCCATCCCTCCACTTATTTTGAACTACTTCGACCACTGGAAACGAAGAATTTAATAGTTCTTGAATATGTTAATTTGCTAATTATATTTTTTACAATTATTGCAATTGATAGAAATAAACAAAATATAATATTATATTACTTTATATAATATTATTAAATACTAAATATGATCGACCAACCAATGAAATAAAAAGCGTAAATGTATTATTGGACTTTAATGTGTTCGGTCGGCTATAGTATAACTAATCACTATGGTCACCATTATTATCAATTTTTTTGATGACTTTTCCGAAATATTATAAAGAATATATTGAGGAATATACCGATATCACAAAACCAAAACAAAGCCAGACTACGCACGAATCAACGCAGGAACTTAGGTGTCTTTATTTTCTGTTCATATAATTATTTTAATGGTATTTTAACACTTAACTAAATTATTATCTATAATGTATATTGTATATTGTATATGTGATTTCAAATTCGAAATAAATACCTATATAATATGACCACTGATTCATATTCATAAGGCGTTCCTAAGTATTACTAGATATTAGGTACTTAATGTATTATATTATCTATATATATTATGTTGAATTGGTATTTTATCCAGATAACTTCAAAATTATGACAACATTTTGATACGCCGTTTTTAGAACTGTCTGCCTACCTATACGATCAATGGATATTTTACTTATTCTATTTTATAGGTAATTATTAAATTCAAGCGATACCTGATTATTGCAAAAGTAAACAAGCCGTCTTATTTAATAGTTAAAAAAAGGAATTAAAATGTTTTTTTTAGTTTTTCCTTGGTTAAATTATAATTAAGCATATCGAACTAAGTACATTTTAATAATATATTCTTTAGAAAACAACATATTATACCAATGCATATTAAATACCTATATCTTAATTAGTAATTCCCCAATAGTAAATGCAGTATGCGTATGTATTGTATTGTATTGTATTGTATTTATTGTGGGTGTTTGTTAGCACAATAATATTGACGGCTGTTAGAGTTTTGGCTTAACGCCATCACCAGGTGTTAAATTTTTATGAAAACAGCAAACAACTTTTACACGTAAAACTTGAAATTGCATTCACAGTCGGCGTGTTCAATCTGTTCTTTTTTTATTCTGTGTTTACAATTATTGATTATTGTGTAGGCTAGACGATATTGATTTGGTGTTAAAAATCGAATGTATACAATATAGTATTTAGGATAATCTTAAAGCAGTCAATGTTATAAAATTATAATCATAGAGTAATTATAGGTGTGAAGTAGCATGACGCAATATTGTTACATGAAAGAATGTATTTTAAAACATAATAATATACTTGTGACTGTCGACTGTCGTATTATTTTACTATACTTCTTTAGAATACTTCATAGATTACCAGCTCACCATCTTCATATTAAACTGATATTTTATAATAGGATATTAGGTAGTGCCTAATGCTTAAAAATAATTTGTTACTGCAATGGTTGTGTTAAAGTATCTTTGCTTAATTAATTTATAATCTATTATTAAATAACTATTTTTTTTTCTTAATTGTACAAAAATTAAAATTATAAAATTATGTACAACCAAAAATTAAGTACCTAATTAACAATTTAGTAATAAGGGTTGAAATTTGAGAGTTGAACCAAGTATTTGTGGTGTTCCAGGGTCCTATGGATCTTTAACCCGGGCTTGTACATATTAAATATACATATAAATATATCTGTGCAAGAGGTATAATTTTAAGTTGTTAATTGTTAGGTAATTTAAATGGATTTCATTCGATGAAATTTGTAATTTTGAACCTTTGAGATTCACTTTTCACACCAATTTTCTTCAATTATCATGTTGTATAACTATTACAATAAATTATGATATAAGGTATTATATAATACTCTCGACGAGAAATTTTCTGTTACTTGTTAACCCTCAATAAAGGTATATCACAGCCCTCAGCGGTCAGCCTTCAAGTGTAATATGTGCCATAACAGGAGAAATTGTATGTACACAATTTGTATCTATTTATTTTCTTTGTCAAGGCAATTTAAAGTTTAAAAATACAGTTAGATCCGGTGCATCCGGTTGCGTGCTTGATCCTATTTACCTTATTCAGGATGCGTTTCAAAACACGTCTCTAAATCGTAATGTACAACTACGTTATTGCGTACTGCAATATTATTGTGAATATATTCAAATCATAATTTTTTCAAAACTGTATTGTGCATATTTGTGGTTGTCATAAATATACTTAGTAGGATAACATAACGTTGTAGGATATTTCAATTATCGTCTTAGCCAATAGAAAACGATTGAAATTTAATGGGTTATAAAAATATATTTATTTTAACACATAAATATATAATAATACTCAAACGTTTTCCGACTGTCAAAATAATAAGTATATAGACATAGGAACTTCATAGGAAACACTCTTCAATAAAATTTAATTAATATTGAATAGGTATTTAATTTAGGAGAAAATAATGTACCTGATATCATAATATTATAATATACTTTTCTATTACATTTGAAATTGATAAATATGATACTTAGGTGACACAATCTATTTTTTATCATATTATACTATGTATATATTTTAATTTGATTATGTACCTAAAAGGTAATAATAATAATTTAACACTACTGTTTTTTAATCGAAGTAATTGAACAATTTTGTCATTTTATTAGGATTACCTATAGTAATAGCAGATGCATATACCTATAAACAATTCCATATATTTAATAGTGATTTATTAGTCAATTAAATAAAGTGAACTAATGAGTAATTACTAGAAATAACGAATACGTAATTATTTACAACTATAATTGACAAAAATTATGGGTTAAAAAGTGTCACGTAAACAATCATGTTTTATTCATGTAACGCTAACACAATTAAAATTATCAATGTACCTAATTTAAATATAAGGTGATTTTTTTTTAAACGTAAATTATTATATGTAATTTTAAATTATGAAGAAGTGTTAATATTTTAAGGTTAATGCCTATTCTCTATTTTATTGTGTTCGGTACAATGTAGTACAAGTAAGGTCTACGGATCTACTACAGAGTAGAGAGGTATATATAAAGGTGCCTTGCAAAATGCCAAAATACAAAAATATTTACATTCTACTCCGTTTTAAAAACTTTAAATAGTTATAAGTTATAACTAATTAAATACTCGTTTGAAATTTGATTTTAATACACTCAAATTCTCAAAAAAATATTCTAGATATATACTTCAGAATATAAAATTAAAAATATATGCTGTTTATTTTATCATTTAAAAAGTTAAAAAAAATCTACAATTTATTATATTAATAAAAAATAGAATACAATGTATTTCCGTAATATCTTCAAATTAGGTGAAGAAAAAAAGTATTTCCAAAAACATTCATACTTTTCGAGAAAATGATTGTTTATCCTTACAAGAATCACCTTGTGTATTGTATAATATATAAGTTTATGTCTAAGTGGCTAAGTAAAATGTATTATTACAGCCATCTTGCACCAGTTTACTTTTTATTTTATACTTAATTCATAATAATTTAATATATTTAGGTATAATATACATATGTATATTTAATTCACATTTTTTATTTTGTTTTGAAAATTTTGTGAGTCACGATTTAATATAATATAATGTAATATAAGTAAGTTTATGGTTGTTTAAAACATAATTTTTTGTATTTAAAAGAATGTTCAAATACTAAAATTGTATTAACAAATCATTGTAGTTTGTACCTCAAAGTTTCTATCGAAGAAAAATAATAAACCATCTAGACTTTAATAATTATATTAACTGAACATTTATTGTGAAACAATTATTTACATCTTAAAATTTGGTAATGATTGAAATGTCTGTGTGGTCTTAGGTTATATTCAATCTGATTCATTGATTTGTTATACATATACGTGTTACGCGTTTAAATAAATGATGAATGAATTTAATTTATTCAAATTAAATATTATAATCTGCAGTCTACATATCAAAAAAAGGGTATTCAAATTAAATATTATAATCAATAAATTATATCCTATATAACTGTGTATAATAGTTATTTTCATATAATATAATTGTAGTATACCTATAAAAATTATAATAAGCAACAATCGTATATTTAATTTCTCACTTGAAGTTTGAACCACTTGTGATGTATTACTAATAAGTAATAATGTTCTTGGATTTCTTACCGGTTTTTGTACGTTTAAAAGCTTAATAAACGTCAATAACTCTGACGTATGAACGTAAAACTGAAATTTCCATTAAAAATGTAATAAAAGTAGTTCCTAGAATATGGCTCATAGCAATCTCTATAATACAAATCTCTGTTTGGAGTAATGAAAAAATTTTAAACGAAATATTTTTTAATACTTTTAGTTTTGAAATATTTTCATTCTTGTATAATATTGTTTTTATGGCTATTGTGTGACACTATGACATCTGCTAATTGTTCATTATAATTATTATATCTTAGATTGTAATTGCTGCAAAATAATTGTTAGTCATCTTTAATGTATGTATTTAAATCATTAGATCAAACGAGGTATAATAGTATTGTAGTATTATTAATGAATTACAGTGATTTTTATTAATGTCTTGCTTTTTTCCTAATAGGCGTGTATTTACGTAGAAGTTAGTCTTTAAATTGTAATGTGTGTTGTATTAATAATTATATATTTCCCTATAAAGTAAACAGTATACATATACACATTTGAATATTTGTATATTATATGATATTTATTCTTATTATTTAAACAGATATAATCATCTATAAAGCAAAGTAAATAGTATAGTATAATTAGTAATAATAGTTTAATTACTTATTAGTTGGACTTAAAATGTCCCACATATTAAAAAAAAAAAGAATTAGATTGATTCCATAGATTTCAATTATTAACATCAATCTACTCTTTGGCCATTATATTCCTCCTTCCGGTCTGCACTATTACTTCCCCTTCCCACGCAAAAACCGTCTGTCTAGTTTTCTAATCTGCTTGGCATGCAACTTCCTGTGTGTATTTGTGTGTGTAGTGTGTACGTTTGATGTCACACTCACAAGCCATTCATAAAAAAGGCAATAACACACACACCTAGATAATACAATTTATAGTTGAACTCTATGAATAAAAAATGAAAATAAAATGAATGGGCTCTAACCGAGCCCACTAGGTCATTCGAAATGATTATATGATTATATTCATGAGTGCATTTTTTTATTACCTATTCTTTTTTATGCAGTTTTTTTTAACAAGCCTACAATGTGTACCTACAATAATTTTAGAGTACCATATTCGTGACAATAATGATAATTATCACATGCTATTTTATAGATCTCTAGATCGCTGCGCAATTTCCGTTTGTTGGGATCCGGAAGTGTGCGTGTATCCAAGTATGGTCAAGTTATTTAGACATCCGGTCAATAAAATAGAGGGGAGAAAGTTTCTCTTCAACTATTCCTATAAGAACAATATTCATCAAGATCAAATTTACAACTGAAAAACAATTAAAAAATACCTTTTCAACTTTATGAAAATGTAATTACTAGGGGCCTACATAGCAAATGTTCCAAGTATTATGGTAAAATTTGTACATTTACATGTAAATTGACAATTTTTTTTAGTTGTTTGGATATTTTTTAATTAATTAAAAAAATGTATTTTAAATTATAACATTATATTCATTTCAATAATTTAGACTTAATATCATAATTTTAATTACACTTATTATACTTTTATTGTTGTTGTTACTTGAATAAATTGTATAAACTTCAAATACTTCCATGCTTATAAACACTTATACACAATACACGCATTTGTATTTAAACACTTCGTAACATATTATTTGACCAATCAAATTATAATATTATAATAAAATATTAAATTATGTTATGAAGATAGGTAATGTACCTTATTCGTGGAAAATTACGAATAATTACAACACTTCTCAGCGGTTGTCTATTGTAGATTCTGAACAGAATGATGAATGTATTGATCTTACAAGTTCAATTATGTGTCCAACATCACTTTTATAAGCATTAAAATCGTTTCAATTTTCAACTTTGAGGTAATTTCTTGTAAAAAATTAGCATTACTTAGTATTTTTAGGGCTCATCACTCATAAATGAAGAATTAGATTAAAACTTAAATTTTAAGCAAAACCTATTAACTAACCTCACGACAAAAGCTATTCCGTCTAGACGCGCCTTAATATATAATATTATATTTGGCAAAAAAATAGTAGTATAGAAAAATAAATTATTACCAAATACCAATTGTAGCGATTACAAATTTAACAAGCATATCCTTTGAAAATATATAAACTGACAAACCACCTTTCTTAAGAATCGTTTTTCGCATACCTACAATGATTTATTTATCATCATTAAATTCAAATTCAACACAACCATTACAGTGACCCATACGATGACGAGGTACACCGTACACTCGATAATTACAGTGTACAACTATAACGTAGAGCCACTTTCTTTGTTTTTTTTTTATGTCTCAGTGCACAAATATTAAAAGACTTTGATACCAAGTAGGTATGTAATATGTTTCACGTTTTTATCATAGACCTTAAACTGAGGTTAGGTTAAGTATAAGGTTTTATGTTTAAAATTATCTACCGACGTCCGGCGGACGTTGGCCGAGTGTCGTCTCCAGAGACGTCGATTGCTAAAGAATAAACAATGTGTGCCGAACATAATACAATAAATTATATTATATTATCATTATCGGTGGCTGCAAAGTCTTCGGCCTACGCCGACCGCTAACAACTGGTGAACAATAACAAGGGCGTTGCACTACTCGCAGCAGACAGAAGTGGTCAGGGTCGATTACACCACGCTCGGTCAATATCCGGGATGTGGGTTTTATGGCCCTATAAAAATCCTTCGGTTTCTAAACGATAATCTTCATATTTAACGACGCACAGCCGCCGAGTTCCAAGGGTTGATTTCCTAGTATCGGTCCTCAGCGGTCGTTATTCCGTTCCCCGAAATCGACGTAAACATTCGTCCGTAAAGGCGTAAACGTGCTATTAATGCGATAAAGTATTGTGTTGTCTTGTATATGAAAATATTATGTTATATTGTGCATATAAGGGCAGCGGCGATTACATCAGACTTCCATCTCATATTAATTGATTATTACATTATAATACACTATGGCGTCTAGCACAGGTTTATATTGTGTACATTGAAAAATCATGATATGGAATATGCCCCAATCGGCCAAACCGGTAACAATGAACCCCCTGAAGTATTTTATTATCATAGTTGATAGTTATTGTACTTTATTAGTTATTTGTATACAGAGATTAGTCAGATTAGTGCGTAGAGGCAGATGAATAACGACGAAAGAAGAGAGACAACGCGTTTCCTTCGTAAAATCGGAACAATATTATGGTCGTGGGGACGTCGAAACGAATATTTCTAGAAACGAATAATAATATAAGAAGAGAGAAATAATAGCAATAATAACAACAACAACAACAACAACAACAACAACAACGACGACAAACTCGTTTCCGGTTACAACACGTCGACGGCTAAACAGTGTTGGTCTGATTTTGTCGAGATCCTATGGAAGGGGTGGGACCCGTTCGAGAAGACGAAAACAAACAAAATTCTCGTGCACGCACTTTGGCCGACAGATGGCGCTAAACACACGATAAACCCGGAGCGCGAGTGCACCCTCGCCCCGATAGCCACGTGAAAAACGCGTGTCTCAATCCTATTGCGTGTTGTAATAATTTTGTAATAGTCGCCTGCGATGTGGCGACACAATGTGTCATAACGGACATGCATCGTAGTACGCCTATCGATAATCAACAATAATATTGGAAAATAATTCGTATAATAATAATTATAATTAATCGAAACGATAATTCCTGTGACCCTATTTCTTGTTGTTTTATAGTTGTGGAGACGTCGACGACGACGACGACGACGACGACGATGCCGCTTCATTGATTGCGCGCCTGCCTGTGACCACCGCCTCCGTTCCGTTTTCCGCGTACCATGCGAGACCGTTGCATAGTCGCCGCCGAAGTCGTATAACAATAATAGTAACATTGTATCGTCGCGCGCGGTGGGGTGGTGTGATGGCGGCGGTCTCTCTTCGGGTACAATGACCCCGGCGGCGGTGTCGGTGCGCGCGCAACTGTACTATAGAGTACACGCTTGTAAACGCATTTCCCGCCATGGCGGCCGTCGCCCTCGCGCGGCCACGAGGCTCGATTTAAAATACATATTACAATATAATTATTTTTATATACATAAGGAAAACAGAAACATTATATATTTTTATTACTACGACCGGCGGCGCCGTGGCGGTTCGTATGACGGGTTCGAGACCGCAGACTATGGGGGGGGAGGGGGTAACTAGGCAAGCAGACAGACGCTTTTGCCGGAAGCGCATTTTTTTCGCTTTTTCGTCAACCGATTAAAAACGCTATTTTGATAGATATAAATATACCGTTACCGTTCTCTTCGAACCGCCACCAAAGCCAAGAGTCGCCAACGCGTGTTTGGCGATGACGACGATATATTTATAATAATATAATGACCGGCAGTGACAAGATACACATCGATAACACAAATAGTGTTTTTTAACGGGAAACACTATTATACTTTATAAAATTAACAGAAATTATCATTTTTTAAATTGCACAGTCGTTTTTGGAAAAAAATTATAAATGAAAGTTTAAAATGACAACACAATGAACTATAACACCCTTACGAATTCTTAGATATTTTCATGTAAATATATTAATCAGCTTTTAGAATCGCTTTTTCAATACTGTAAGTTATCATCTAATTATAATTTAAAATTAGTCCTCATACCAGCTATCTAATTACTGCCAATTCCCCAAAGCGACCTAGATCATATATAACCGTTTTCCTAATCTCCATTCGGTTTTTTCCTTTGTTTTCCTAACCAAGACACCGGCCCCCTCATAAGTCATGACTTGTCATTTTCGATTGGTCCTTCTCTTTTTCTAAAAACATCTGCCTGTCCCGCTATGGTTATAACTTATAAGTTATAAATTATAATATAATATACCGCAATGAAATTAACATTCCACTTATGAATATAATATTATTACTGTTATTCTAGTTCTATAATCATTAATATTTATCACTATCTAGCTTAAATACACAAAATTGACTCTTTTTCTATTAAATTACTAGTAAAGTAGTAAAGAAAATCTACAATATTTATGTAATAAAGAAAACGAGTTCTATCCGTGAAAATTACAATAACTGGAAGACGAGACCAAAGGGATATTAGGCAATTCAGATAGTTTAGGTTAAATTTGGTTTTGTAAGTTCATTTTTAAATGTTTGGAGGTAATTATTGATATTGACATTTAAGTATTTAACTATTGTTGGAAATCAAAAAGTGATTGATGGTTAGAAGAGAAATAAATGGGTTGATTGTAGATTTAAAAAAGGACAAGAGTCTTAAGGACAGGTGGTCAGAATCGACAGAAGAAGGAGTGTTGTATGTAGTATTTGTTTTGACTAATTGCGAATTCGATTTTAAGAAGTGTGGTTTTATTTAAAATAACGCCACGCATAGGTAGGAAAAACATTAGTATCTGGGTTAACTTGGTTTGTACGACCTTGATGGTTTATTTTGAGTTTATTATTAGATTGTTATTGTTATTGTAATAATTGTACATATTAAATATCTACAAATTATAATATAGCAGGTATTTTACCGGACACTACCGATATAGATTCTATAAAATACAATGTATTATACACCTTTTTCTCTCTATGGTATTGCACTATTAAATATTATTTCTGAAAACTTATGTTAGTTATGGCCACGTGACTTTTTTTTAAATTTAATTAAAACGTATTATACACTACAACCCAGTTTAGCCTTTATATTTTTAAATAATTGAGAAATAAGTTTAAACTATGGACTCTAAAGACTAAAATATTATACATATTGAACATGAACGTAAATTGCCAATCATTGACCCCTTGTAACAGGACTGTTTTATAATAATAACAGAATATGCTTTGTAAATATTATACATTTATATCTAATAAATTAATATATTATTGACCTTTTTCAAAGTTTGTATCAACATAAACCATATTTTATAAAAATAAAATATTAAATATATTTAGTTTTGGATATACTTATTTCTTATATGGTTTATTTATAGACATCTACTTATTCTATAATATTATGAAAAATATTCTTATGCGTAATATTATCCAACACTCTTGGGAAAATGAAAAACACTACAAACGTAATTGTTTTCTAAAATAAACTTAATGTCGTTGTACGTTCCAGTTCCTAGAAAATGACGTCAATTGAATGAATTTTATGTAAATTAAATTCATACAATGTTGTATTGTTGACAGTCATGATTCAATAATAGAAAGTTTGATTATGATTTTAATCATTCGAAAACACTATACAAATAAATAATATTATTGTAATTAGTGACTTATTTTATATTGCTCTGTAATATTAGGTATATATTGTTATTTATTATGAATATGATCGATTTACTAAATATTATACCCGATACTTATTATACTTAATAACTATAACTACATACAAATAATAAATGCTTTGATTTAGTTATTATGTAAGCAGTGTGGGACACAATATTATATACACATTGTGAGAAGAGAAAATGTTTCCCAATAAACATTTAATCCAATAATTTATATTAAACGTGCTTGAGAAAATTTAAAATTAATTTAAAATAGAATAAAACCGACTATTCACGACACCTCGGTATATAACTGCAGTAGTTGTAGTACCTAAAGAATTGTATTATATCTGTATGCATTCTGTACTATATTACATAGTATGACTACTAACTAGTACATAATATTATACCCATGGATTTTTTTTTATTTTGATCGTATTATATCCCAGCAGCTGAAAACCAGTGAAAAAGTTTTATAAAAACACTGCTGCATACTTCTGCCATAGGTTTCACGTTCACGAAGCTGTGATCGAAGGTAACTATAATATAAGACGTAGTATAATAATATGCTTAGGTACCTATAGAACACACACCCCTCAACGGCCGGACCTACTGCAGTAGCTGACGTGACGGCCGACAGTTTTCGAAACGTACCTTTACGGACCCGCCAACGTTAGAATTTAGAAAATTGCAAACTTGAAAATCGAAGTCCCGGAAAAAGAAAGGGACTCGGAGCACGGTTTTACTCCATTAAAATATAATACGACGAATGAGTAGCATAGTTTTTAAGCTCGTTTTTTTTCCGTCGGTGGTCAATTTTTTCACGCAAATCTCCGATCTTCGGAAACCGCATGATAACGCTTATCGCGTGGTAAAAGCGGCTGCGGGTTCGTTGGCTGTCACTTCTCCGTCCACCGTGGGCGTGGTCGATCATTGACCATACCTACTAGAACGGCCTTGAGGATGTCTACGGTCGTACTATGGCACGTGACGTATCGTGCGTATATCATATTATTTAGTATATAGTTGTATCTTGCACGTAGCGAATACTGGGAAAATAACTCGTGCTGCATCGGGCCTCGTGGTGGTGCGTGAGGGGGGGGGGGGCCTCTTATCCCTCCCCCGCCCGACGCGCGCACAAACTGTATTTACCCACTCTGGAATTTCTCCGGCACGATGGGTATCATGTGCACCGTGCAGCGCGATACGAAGACTGGTACAGGTGCGCATCTATTGCGCGGCAGATTCCGACGAAATGGCCGTGTCGTGCATGCCACCGTCGATGTCGATGAACCGACCGATGATAGTAGTACGTATATACATACCTACAATACTACAAAAATGCAACAACAACAATAATAACATTATTATATAGTAAACACACTGTTTTGATTCGGCTGCGTAGATGACGGCGGTGGCGGACACAGAGCGTATACACAGAGGCGGAGATAACCGCGACCGTTGCCCCGGCACGTATTCCGGGTATAACGACGTGTAACGGGTCGTTGTCATCGCGATCCGTTCGCATATTATAATGTTGACGTTTTCACTGCGTATTGTCATCGTCGCGGCTGCCTTTGTTGATGTTTTCGTCCGTTGTCTTCCGAAGTCGCGGCGCCGAAAGAGTTCAATGAATGGATCGAAAGCTAATCAACCGGGTGACCAACTGCCGCGATGTTTCGAAACGTTTCTCTGCCACACGTGTGCCCGCGCAGTACAGATTTAATATAGATACACCTATAACTTCCTACGGCACGCTCGTCGATACACGATATCATTATTGTTATTATTATTATTATTATTATTATTATTATTATTATTATTATTATTATTATTATTATTATTATACGATGTCGCACAGCACACGTGCGTCATCAAAGTTCCATTGTAAATTCTTTTATGACGGTGTCAATACATTATAATTTATAAGTCATTGAATGTCATGACGCAGGTTCGTTGCGAATAATCTCCATGGCAAAAATACGAGGATTTAGAAGTCACTGCAATTTGAAGTGGCAATACCGAAATGTATGAAAACAATGTACCTAGTGTAAAGTGGAAATGTAGATTGGAACAGCTATAGATCAAATTATACATAATATTTAGATACGATTCTTACGAAAGTGAAATTGTATGTGCTTGCTTGGAGATATCAACTTGGGACATTATGTTTATAAAATTATTAGACTGCAGTGTGTATCCTCATTTTTATGGGTGCGTAATTAGATTCTATTCCTATATTTAGTATTTATCTACCTTTTTTCGTTTTATTCGCGAGTTGTCAGGGACTTCAATTTGCACATATTAATCCTCGAGACGCTGTGCTAAAATATCTGGGAAGAAGAGCAAATGCTCAAATTTGGAAGGAAGTAGTAATTGCAGCCATCAATAAAAACCTTATTCCCTATTATTGTTTAACATTGTACTGCTGAAAGCATAGCAGTTTTTCAATAGCTTTTCACATATTCCTATAATTGATGGGAGATTAGCATTTATGTATAAAGGAAAAATGGATTGCTTACGAGCTGACAATAGGTCATTTCAAAAAGCAATAAATAGATTAAACTATAATATGGTGGACTGTTTATTACTGGTAAATCCCCACATGTTGTATTGGTCAAATCTAATATATTAATATAAAAAGAGTATATTATACATATATATATATATATTGTTTTTATCATTAGTATGAGGTGTATTAAAATGTGTATGCAGAATTCAAGTGTGGATTATTGTCAATTAGTAACTTGCAAGATCATGTAATTTTGGTAATAGGGGAGGTGGAGAGCAAAGCCCCCCACTGTTCTGTGAAGCATTCACAATTGTAGCACCCCACATTTTAGAGTTATAGTTGCGCCTATGCTACTGCTGCAATCCAGTAGATCATGGTTGTGTATTTGACTTAAGACTAGTCATTATAAGCGTGTGTTTTTAATTTGTTCAAATACTTTCATTAATTTGATCGTTTACATTCTCCCTCTACTTCTAACGTACAATGACTTCACTAGCTAGTTCGTGGCTACGCACGATGACAACTCGTAATTGGTTGATTGCTGCTGAATCATAGTTATCGACTTATTGTATATTGTAGATTTAGTGACTAAGACCATCCGACCATGTATATAGAGGTATTTATGTGTTGGTATAATTGTGTGAATATTGTTTAGTTATTTAAGTTCCAGTGATTCACCGATGACCAATAAAGCGATATGAATCGGTTTTCGATAGCGGTCAACGTACCTTTTTCGGTCTATTGTTTCGTGTTGAAAAATGTCCTTTGTCGGGCTTAGAATTCACGGCCAAAAACATAACATAATATATTGCTTCTTGAAAATCAGTGGCTATTATTGTCGCGAACGTCATTTTCTGCGAAATACTCGCGGGAGCAAGGTGCACCAAGGCCAAGTGTTCTATTCTTCCCGCCCTTTCATTTGTATTTGATCCGCCGCCACCGGCTTTGTTCAGCTCATGTATTGAAATTGTTCAGATTTTAGTTAGCACATTAAATGTATCCAAACCTTGTACGTTACCTATTACTTTTTGCAATAACAGAAAACGCATATATCGTTCATAATAATTTACAACGCATAATATTTTGGTTAGTGTTTTTTTAATGTATTATATAGATTCATTATTTTAATATTTTCTTTTGATTTTGTAAATCTTAATCCTTTCATATCACGATCAATATTAGCAATTTATAAACTAAACTATCATTAAAGTATACCGATATTATGAATCTCAATTTATTAAATGCAAATAGTTATAATTTACAACTAAAGGGATGCAATGTAATAAACTAGAATCGTGGTACAAAAGTTCGGATAAAAAAGTCCGAGCCTAAAAAATCCGTAGTAGATAAGCCCGGGGTAAAAAATTCCTAGGTAAAAATACCTTGTATGTATATGTAACAATATTTAAAATAATAAATTAAAAAAAATAAAATTCAATGATTATACTAAGGTATCATATTTCTCAGTTTAATTAAGTATTAACTATCTAGTTAACTATCTTAACTAAACAAATCCGATATATATAATATATTATGTATTACAATCTTAAAAATAAAAAATTCAACAATTATATTGCGTATCTATAATAATACGATTTATCAGTTCAATTAACTATCGTCAATAAAATAATATACCTATGTAAAAAAAAATTCAGGTACAATAATATTTAAAATAATATATTTAACCGATATTGGGACCCTACAAGATTATTTATTAATTTTTTCAGGTAAATCATTTAGTTACAATTTATATTAATACTAATTGAAAGTTTGATTGTGCATCACATCATATTTTTCCTTTTACCTAATTATATGTCCTGGACTTTTTCACTACGGACTTTTTGGTAGCATACCAATAAACTAGCACTGGGTTTTGATGTAGACGATTATTTGAAGATTTTGTATAAATCTGAAAACGTAATTTAATTTTAATAAACATATAAATAGTATTTATCGGACATTTGCCATACAAACTAAAGAGAAATTATAGTGTTGGCTCATTGTTTATATGTTTTGCACTCATACACTTGGTCGATTTTCAAATTTCAATTGTCATGGGACTAAATAATATATTTTCCAAATGCATTATACATGTTTGTGTAACATAATATGCTTATATATTAAATAATGAAGGAACTTACATACAGTTCACGATATATAGTTACATGGTATTTCATTTAACTCATAATTAAATTGTAATACCAATTCCTAATGAAATTATATATATTTTTACTTATAAACCAGGTTTGTTACAGTTGCACAATAATAATTTAATTATTTTCCTCATAATATTATTTAATTGTATTTATTAAAATTATATTGTACTCGGAACCGCAATGTATGCTGTGTAGATATAAGCATATTGTGCTTAAATTATTTAATTATACCTATACCCTAATGAATTTACTACAAGTCTGCATAATATGTAAAACGCTCTTCGATTAATGTAGGTACGGTACATTGGTACATGCTACGTACTATATAAGAAGGTAATATACTTATTATTTAATACACTTTGAATAATATTATACAATTGTTTATTTTTGTTTCTATTTACAAATTAGTTGGTTTAGTACACCTTTTTGTTGTTCAAATGTCAAATAATTGTATTGTATTTTTGTGTTTTAGAATTAAATGTTACGCGTATTTCGTGTCGACTCCGTTAGTGAATTTTCAGAAACTAATCCCGCCGAGATGGTTATTATTTATCAAATTATTACTTATAAGTTATTAAACAGCCAGGAAGCTGTGAACATGATACATGTGTATAATGTATAATTTATATATTATAAAGTTGGTTAGAAAATAAAAAATGGTTTGCACTTTTTATACTTATATAATGTTTAAAGGTAATTATAAGTTTAAAGTATAAACACTTTAGGTGAGCAGGTTGGTATAGGGTACCCCGGAAAATACCAAAATTAGAAAATATTTGTATACTATTCATCTATTTGACGTATCTAACCTTAAAACTCGTATAACTTATTAACTATAGTCGTTAGAAATTATATTTTTATATTTTCATTAAGTTTCAAATATATGCACCTTCGGAATATGAAATAAAAAATGTGAAAATATTAAAATGACAACTACAAAAAAAATGTTTTCAATTATGTTTTACAATTTCTTTAAATTATCTAAAAAATATATTTCTAAAAACTTAAAACCTTTTAGAAAAAATTAGTTTACGCCTTAAAAAGTATCATTCTGTATGAAAATATTTAGAGAATCTTATCAATTTTGGGAGAAGACAGGCTCGCGCATAAAATATAAATTCTCATACATTTTTTAATTAAATAACTCCAATTCGACGTGCAATAATAATAATACCATCTAATAGTTCTTCAACGAGGCTATGGAATTCATCTCTACAAGTATTTATAATAACTTCATGACATATATTATTATAAATTATGGAGTCTTGTAATGAAAATTCATGCCAACAAATCGCACGAATACATCAAGGTGATTCCCTAGAATAATGTCCCCTACATTATTCGAAATGCATGACTATAAAGTATTTTGTAGAATCGGCTTTGAAAATATTCTAAGAATTTGTTTGTAAAATACGTTATATTTTATTATATTTTACCATTGTAATTATTAATTTACAATTTGGATTTGTTTGAATCATAATGGTCACGCCGTTATGTTTATTGACGGTTTTAAATTTAATGGCAGGTATTGCTTTATTTGTATTACCTATGCGGTTAAACTTCACTACTGCGAACTACTATGTCAATGTGATGATTTAAACGGTAAACGTGTTTACAAGAATAGGAGGAAGTCGTGCCTTACCTTTTTTTTTGGTTTAGCATTGTTTAATGATGTTTCGAAGAATAGGAGAAAATCGTTTACAAACATTTATTCGGTTTGGCAATAATATGTATTATGATGACGGTTATAGCCAACGCGTAAATAGTTGACCTAGAGAGTTTCTCTTAACGATAGATAGAATTTATCGTACCCTATTATGAGTTATGATTAATAGTAGAGCAAGGCTGGTTGTTCTCCGATTTTGTAGAATTATTCTGAAGAATGTATATTGTTAGTTGTTACCTTGTGTGTTATATAATATCATGACTCTTATCACAAAACGGCTAGTCATTTCTTTTCATTTAGTTTTGTCAACCAAGTACCAAGAAAAATAAGTGTTTTGGATGTTGGGAAAAAATCGACCACAGTTTTCTATTTTTTTTATTGTGTAGGCATACTATGTATTATTAACAATAGTGGATTAATTTATAACGGAAGAACGCGAGCGCGGTATAATAAAAAAAGTCCGTGCTCGAGTATAGTGAGCACATACATCGGAAAACCACGTAAATTGGACGGTTTTATACCATTGTCATATTTTGTCGATTTTGGGGTCGTGGAATGGCGGCGGTGCAGTGTACTCCGAACCAAGTAGTGTGTGATTTCCGCTTCGTAGTATAAGTACTCTATAATATTATAATCGTATGGCTATGGTTATTATTACCATCCGTCTTGGCGGGAAAACGAGTGGTGCACGCGGTCGCGCATTGGCCTCCCCGGCGTGGTGAAGACGCTGGTGGCGATGGCCGTGATAGTAGTAGTGTTACTATAACGCGTTCGTAAATAATAACAAGACGACGGTATGAGAGCGTGTGTAGGCATGTGAGAGGTAGAGTGAGTGAAAGAGTAAAACGGCCGCCCGCCGACAACTCACGTGCATACTATACACCTACTACACATAAGTATTCTGTATTATAATATTATAATATTATTATTGTATCTATGTAGTAGCGTAGCGTAGTATTAATTATTGTAGTGGTGGTGGTGGTGGTGGTGGTGGTGGCGAGGAAAGGACGTATAATATAATATAAATGATATTACGAGATAATGATAATATGCAGCGGAGGAGACGAGAAAAATGTGCCGGCGATTCCCACGGCGGCTCATTCACCTGCGCGCGCGTGTCGCGTTCTCCCGCGCTCTATACCCGCAACCCGGGTGGAGGTTACCGCTTCTCGTCGTATTTGTATACCGCGTTCTCCACACAACGTCCCGGCGGCGGACGATGAAATGTGATGATATTACCACCGCGCGACACCGCAGTCTTCGTATTATTTCAAGAAAACCGGCTTGGCCCCGGAATTTGATTTTTTTTTTTTTTTTGGCGGGCTCTCCGACGTGGCTCCTCAAAGCAGCGTGAACAAAAACCCGTACCGAGTACCGACTCTATATACCTATATAATATTATGTACTCTCGGGTGCGTTTGGTATGCTTCTCTCCTACACCATCCCTCCCCACGAGCCAGTTCCACAATAACCATTCACTGTTTTTTTTCTATTCTTTTTTTCACAAGGCGCCGGTTTTGTGTTTTCAACATTTCATTGTGTCGATTTTTTTTTTATTACTATTAAAGCTATTTTATTTTTACGGCGGGTGTAATATTATACGTGCTCTGTTATATGCATCGCGTCTTATGATTTTATTTTTCTTTTTCTAATCGTTTCCTACGATTTTCTGTTTTCACTGTGATATTCAAACAACACACATTAAGCTCCTCTCCTACCCCTAAAAATGCCATTTGTAATCGTGAAAAGTGTTGTACGTTGGCATATACATTTAAACTGTACAAAACTATGTATAGTTTATAAGTTGAATGGTTCACCAAAGAATTGTGCTCACCGTTCACCTCCTATAAGTTAGTACAAATATTACACAGTGGATTTTTATATTTAAAATATATCCAAGTTATACAAAAAGTCAATTTAAAAAATCGCGCCCAGATTCTGTTGAGATTTTCAAATAATATAATATATATATGCACTTCAATATATTCGCACATGCCTATTATTCGAGAATTGATGGTTCTATAAATTCTGAAAATCAAAAAGATGTATGAACTTGTGAAATAACCGCATTTTTAGCCACATTAGTCATGATATGTTTCTCTGTTTAAATTAAAAATAATTAATATTATTGAGTCTAAACCAGTAGTACTCAACCGGGGTGACATGTCACCTTAGGGTGACGTGGACCTAGCTTAGGGGTGACGCAGAATTTTAACAAGAAAAGAAAAAATTTAAAAAATAAATTTTTCGATAATAGTAAAATTATAATAATAATAATAAAATTTCGAAAACAATCATATTATTTCTTATAATACATATATTATTCACCTATACCACCACTGTCATGTACATAACATACCTCAAAGTTCGTATCTTTATATACGCTAGACAGCTTTTGGGTGGCTCTTAACAATGAATACCCTCGATTATCGAAAAATGCTATTAATGTGCTCCTTCAGTTTTCTACGTCTTGGTTATGTGAGCATGGCTTTAGTGCACTAACAAATATAAAAACAAAAAAACGCAACAGACTCACAAAAACAACTATAGAAGACGATATGAGACTCGCTCTTTCCACCATCAAACTTAGGATTCCCCAACTTTGTAAAAAACACCAGGGTCAAATTTCACATTAAATTTATATAAATCATTATTTTTTTTTTAACTTTAATTTTTTTCTGTACTGTATTTTTTTTTTAATAAAAGAATAATTTTAATATATACAGCTAAGATTATTTATTATTTTGATGTTAGGTTTTTTTTTTTTTACATTACACAGTTAGGGTGACGCGATGTTTGATTCTAGTGCCTAAAGGTGACATGAATCAAAAAAGGTTGAGAACTACTGGTCTAAACCTACTCAAAAATGTAGATGTGTAGATATTCGTATATATATAAAAAGTTTCATCTTTGTCTAAAAGATAACGTCATTACAGCACGTCGAAAACCTATAGGTGCGTAACTTATCAATATACATTAACTATAAACACTGTTGTAAGTGCTTTGGTATGTTCTTATCAAGATGTTGTTAGTCACAACTTACAATAGTTTTTGTGGTATCTCAAAGTTAACTTATTTCTGTGTACGGTTAGCAATCATAATTCATAACAAAATATATTATTGGAATTTATATTATACCGTTTGTAAGATAATTTATTAATTTTATGCTAGGGAGGAGTTGTAGCTGTAACTCATTTTACAATGCTAGTACAAATAACTAATAAGTATGCTAACCATAATTGTTAATGACAGTACGTATCTTCACTACCTTCTACACTGTTGAATGTACATTCATAAGCACATAGGTATTCAGTTATTTAACTATTTAACGCATGTCAATTACAACTACATACAATTAAAATATGAAATACTTTTCATACCGATAAACATTGAGCCAAATAGAATTTTATGAAAAAAAAACGTTTTTAACATAAAGCTCGAAATGTTATTATTAATAAAAACATATGTATAACTAATAATAATAATTTATTTTATTAACTAAAATAACCCTTGCCCGCAAGACCAATGGACGGTATTAAAAAAACTATTCAAAACATCTGTAAATTAACTGAATATAAAATAATATGAAACATTTACATTTTTTGATGATGCATAATTAAAGTATGTATGTACGTAGAGTAAACTTTTTAATTTTTGGTCTTAAATTCCAATACATAATTCTTTAATTACCAAATCACCAAATATTAATAATTAGCTTCATATGCCTAAAATAAACTATAAAAATATAAATATAAAAAAAACATCGCCTTTAATTCCTTTGTGTTAATTGCGAAATAATATAACACTGCATTATTCAGATTTAGTATAAACTATTTAGTTGTAAAGCAAATACAACTCATTATATTCTTTATGTTATTTCAATTTCCAAGAACAAAACCGTTTTCAAGACTTATTATGCTTATGTTTTATATTTAATTTAGATAAACCTAGACTTAATTTTAGTGCTTCTTACTTTTTATATCAAGTCACGATTACATTACTTATACAATGGAACGCTTCTAACATAATATATAATAATAATATTACCTGTAGATTAAAATAAATCAGGTACTAATATGTTGAACTTGTAAAGAAATAAATTCAAGTTCTTATTTTAAATGAAAAGTTACAAAAACACTTTTATCTCTTTTTTAAATTTATACGATTAAAATTAAAAACTAACAACATTAACAGGTATAGTTATAAACAAGGTTGATTATCTAGTAAAATTGGTTTTTTATTGGATAGGTACTTACTTAATTTTTAACATTTTTACTTCATTTATCTTATCTCAGATTGCTATGGTTTTGTTGATTCATATGACGTACAATATGTTTCATTACCTTTAGACGTCTCTTCTGTCGAATGGCAAAGTTAACTCAATTTAATAAAAACGAATGTGAAAAATATTATATATTTTTTTTTATTTGTTTCATATATTTTAATCATTTGTTTTTATTGCATGGCTTACTTGGGTATTAGAGCAAAGGTTTCAATTTCAAATAATTAAACCTTCAAATAATATATTTTTTAGATATCATTTCAATGTGTTAAAAGACCTCTAAAAGCACAAAATATGCCCTTGGAAAATGTAATTTTATTACACAACGGATGTAGCTACTTCTGTTGTGAATGATAAATATTTACTTATACGTACCAATACACAATTATATAGGTACACATTAAATTATTATGACGGATATGTTGAAATAATTAAACAAAATAATGTTTGTTTCTCGAATATACTAAACTATTCGTGTTATTTCTTTTAATTATGCTCAACAGTCCCATATAGTAGGTACTTACCTATACTTTGCAATAAATTGTGAATTTTCAAACTAAAGATATCAAACCCAACTTAATAAGAGTTAATGGTTTTGCATATAACACATTGAACAAATATTGAAATTGTACATTAGTATACTAATATATAGTATGCCCACTGATGAAAATACATTTGTACGCAATTCGCATAACATAACCCAACTACTTTTTGAAAAATATACAAACTTAAGATGTTTTCGACCAGCATGTGTTGTATCCATCAAACGTCCAACATATAGCAAATTTGAGTTCAGCAGAACCTCTGTTTTTTTTATTAAATTTAAAGGAATAAATATTATCCATAGGGCACCTCGTAGAATTTTATTGACTTTTAATGTTAAAATGAGTTATAACTAATAGAATATTACTATTTTAAAATGCTTATGCATTGTTTTAAAATTAAAACATCAACACAGTTATACGACGTTCCCTAGATAATGTTCTCTTAAATATAAGTTTGACAATAGGTTAATTTATTCTAATATTAAAGCTAACAACACAAATTTGGATCTGCTGAGGGTGGATGTTTGTAAGATGGAGTTAACATATGCTCGCATCCTCCTCAAAAGAACGTAATCTAAAACGTTGTAAATAATATTTAACTGTTTTTAGGTGAAATTCACTATAGACTGTCGATGCGTGTAATCCTGTTCATAACACTTCTACCAAGTATCAGGTGCAAAACAAGTTGGGGCAACATTCGGTAAGTTGGCGTATTGTAGTGTAAATTACATTTAGTTTTCAACGTTTTACGAACGAAATTTATCAACTGCCCCAAATACTAACAAAGTAGTACGTGCAATGGATATACGTCAATTAATCGTAAACAATTCATCGCATGACAATCAAATATCAATCGCAATAATTTTACCTAACAACAATAATTGATCGCTAAGACCTATAACGCGTATCCAACAATATTATTGAACGTTAATCGCCGATCATAATATAATATCTTATCTGAGTTAGTCGCTATATTTGGTTGTTCGTATTGATCGATAAATGATCACTTACCATAGTAGGTATATATAAAATCTATTTTTTTATGTGATGAGATGATTAAAGGGCTGAGTTACGGTTCACTGTGTTGTTTACGTCGTCGAAGACCGCTGAATTCTGGCCCAATAACCTTTTACCTATGTAGGTGAGTTGTGGCCCGAATAACTATCGATCATATAGTTATTACATTTAAATAAAATGCTCGTTTTATCTAGAAACTTTTATCGCACGATAACGTTAAAAATAAGGTTATTCTATAAATATACATGTTATATTTTCAGATTATTTAATTTTCTTTAGCCAAACTAATAATTTAAAATAAGCATGACGACAAACCGTATCATTGGCAAAGCATAATTGTATAAGCTTAATAAAAAAATCACATTATGGGGAGACAAATCAGCCAACGTTTCCACAGTGTCTCCTGCAAAGTATCGAGCTAATAGGCTGATATGAAGTGCTAATTATTATGTGGCCACAAGTCACAATTTCTTTCATAAATCCACAGGAAGCAGCTATAGTGAATAATTGCTTGATTTAGGGATTGGGCAGAAATTCGCTAACACTGGATTAAGATATGTTTTATTGGCATTGCAAGCTCAAGTTTCATATTTAAAATGTAGATAATGTGTAATGTATTATAATAAGTTGGTAAATGTTGCTAATTGTTTCTATTAGTTATTGTTATTTTTAATACAATCAATTTTTTTATGCTTAATACATTTGTGTTATCATTTTTTAAAATTTTTATTATTGATCTTAAGCATCGGTAACTATGGCGATTAGCATTGTTGTAGAAGTTGTATGGTTGGTTGAGGAACATGCCGAGGAACATGTGTATATGTGGTGAAAATTTGTCACTACAGACTCGGATGGTCACCCATCGGTGAACTAGAGACACCGGCCGATGTTTGACCTCAGAACACGATAGTGACTGAGACCAACCATCAAGCCTCACCAGGCCCCGTCATTTTTTTATTTTTTCATTAATTATACATTTTGTACCTATTAATATTGAAATAGCTAGGTACTACAGTACTATACTGTTATAATTTGTGATGCATATCGCTGATTATTTATTGCGATGAACTATCTTTCGATAAACTATCTTGTGATCAAATATTTGCGATAAACCCAGTGTACCAATTACCTAGTACATATAAAAAATAATAAAATGTGTAGGACCTAAGTAGTAACAGCTAGAGTCGTAATAGCAATGTTGCCCATACTGTTATTGAATAATATTATAGACAAGTATAGAAAATAATATGGTTGGTATAGTTAATAGTTATACAATATAATATAATATTATTAAATTATTATGTTCTACGCAAAGTTCACCGGACCGTGCTCGGCGGTAATGGGCGTCGTCACGTGGCCGCCTCCGCCGATAAGCCAAGTCGCGGCGGTGTCTGGTGTTTCCGGTTCGGCCCGCCGCCGAGCACTGCCAAACACAGCTCCGACGCTTCGTTTTAGTCCGTACCAGTCTTTTGGGTCACACGCCGTACACCGTCAGTTGTGAATATTGTGATATTAAACGGCACATGTTTTGTAAACGGCTGATAACAGATTGAATAATCGTAACAGCAGGCCCTGTTTATCGTCTTTTGGGTGCGGAAAATTGATAAATCTCTCCTTTCATAGAACAACTAACTGCGTTATCATGGAGGGTGGTCATGTGTTATAAGTCATTATCTTGACATTTTACATTTTATTTACCAAATGTGTAGTCATATTTTTGAGCCAAACCAGTGGATATTTGTTCAACTCTGGACCCACCGCTTTAGTCTGCAGCGTAGTTCTAGATACCACCATTGATTATAAATACTAGTATTATACTTTATAGATAGATACTACGTATCTAACACGAATATTATAATACATTAATAGAAAAATTATTAATTATTATAACCTATAGGGTTTTCCAACTTTTTTGATGTGGTTACCCACTATTATGATACTTCTTCAATCTGCAGGTGGCTCATAAAAAGAATTTCTAGTCGTAATAGATTTTAGTATACGTATAATTGAATATTTTAATCTTATACTATGATTGTTCACCCCTAGATTGGCATTCACTGATCTGTGATGGATTTGTGATGGGGCACAACTGCCCGATCTACCATTGGTATTGATAAATTGCATTGAAATTTTAAACTAATCTTCAACATTGAGGGTGGTTTCCGGAATCAAATTTGATCTTCCTTTTTAAAATTTTGAGGGATCAAAAAATTCCCAGTATTTTTTTAAAATATAATAGGGAAGTAGGAAACATCATATTATAATTATATTCTTACATAAATATAATACAGCTCAAAAAGGGGAATATTTACATAACATTAGGAATAAATGTCAACTTAAAATGTTCACTAAATAACGTATTTTTTTTTTTATTAATGGTAAAATGGAAAATATTTTGGTGTTTTTTAGTTTTTAATAGACATTTAAAATAATGAATAGTTTTTTTCCAGTTTGTAAAATTTGGAAATTTATTACAAAGAGCCTCATAATAAGTTATATTCACAGCAATTGATAATATTGATAAGAAAATATAGTCTTCTCGGTGTATTGTTGATAACCATCTGAAGAAGACATTTTGGCAAAATTAGATATTTAAAATTTTAAACAATTTGTCGACATAAGATATTTAAACGATAAGTGAACATTTTTCTTCAAACTATTTTAGTTATTTTTTTTTCTGTAACAGTAGAAGATGACTTGATACTTAAAGTTATTGCGTTTATTATTAATTTTCATAGTTTATACTCTTTATGACATAATATGTATCAATATATAAATATAACATAGTATAACATAAACTATGTATAGAAATAGTTGCCAATCCACTCGTTTACTATTTACTTACTTTTTCATTTTCCTACAATTATTATGATGGATTTTGATTTGACACATTCATTACCTCCAGCGAACTACCCAAGATGGTATTCTCGAAATCAACTATATACAACAGAAGCAAGTTCTCGGTTTCTTTTATTCGGGTTTATTCTTATAGTAGGTGTGTACGCCGTACATGATTAAGTTTAAAGATTTCTCATTTTATTTATGCTATGGAAACTCATTGATAGTATTTACTTGAGATAAAAGAAATATTTTAAGTACCCATACTATTTTTTTAGCGTTTACAATTTGAATTACAGATTTTTTCATAAAGAACCAAGAATATTTAGAGAGATTGTATTATTTTAAAGAAATTTAAATATTCAAAGTATGGTGGAGTAATGTTCTTGAAATTTCTCACAGAATTTCAATAGGAATAACGATTAACGAAAAAAGTTATTAAAGGCCTCAGTATTGTGTAATAAATGCACATATGGTATTGGTATTACATAATCCATGTTGGTGTTGCAATGCACCTACAAACTACACGACATTATTCATAAATCATGTAACCACGTGTTTTTTTATTACACTTATATGAACTATAAAAACAAAACATTTACCAAATGAATAATCTTTGAAATGGTTTAGATATAGGTACACGAGCAGTTATAGTAATAAAAATTGAATAATGTTCCGTTTAATCTGTTATAATTCATTTTCATAGTCAGACATAAATCATAAAAATAATTTTAACTATTTATATTATATATATAAGTTTATATTTTTCAAATTATAATTCAACTTTGTAAAAACATAAATATCACACTGGTGAATCAGCTAGTATAGTAGTGTCGTTGTGTGTGCAAAGGTGCATTTACAATGGTAGATATTCCCATGTAGATAATAATACATACACGAATAGGACATTCCTACACCTATTATGCACGGTGTACTGTGATCGAAGAGTTTAATAGTTAGCATAAATCATAATAGTTCTATACGGTTGTGGCTACGATTTATGATAATGAAAAACATTTAATAAATCCACTATGCGCCAAATGTTGAATTCAATTATACCCTTTGTTTTTTGTTATTATTGTGAAAAATAAATACTATAATAACATTTGTCATATTGTGTTTTAAATTGTTTATTTTATATTAACATAATTTAATATTATCAGTGGCGAGAAATGTCGAGAATACCACAACTTTGATTGCATGTAAACACTTTTGAAACTAGTTTACTCTTCGATCACACTTGAAAACAATGTTTATCCTATCCATGTACATATATGCATATTGTATATGTACTATGGACACATTTAAACTCTACCACAAGTACCTTTTTTAATGTTAACTAACCTAAAAAACAGGTAAAATTGAGTTCATATAAACTCCGTGAGTAAAGAAAAATCAAATTATAGTATAAAAATAATATTATATAAAATTATTTTAAAAAAAAAAATCATAATTTTTATAGTAATAATCGTCCACATTAAGTAATTGTTAATATGACGTAATATGACAAAAAATATACAAAACTTAAATATAAAAATAATAATTGTCCGAAAAAATCATACAAATTATTGTAATGTATATTATATTATATCATCATAATAAATAATTGTAATAATCATAAAATATGTACCAACTACCAGGGATATAATAATAAGTACCTATATGTAATATCAATATGTTATAATATTTTGAACTGTGAACTAAAATAATGTGATAAAATGTGTAGATATTTTAACATTATTATAAATTATAACTATTTATAGTGTTCTCTAACACTATTATTATTATTTTTTTTGAATTGTTGAACCATTTTGGTTGAGATATATTATTACATAAGCAAGGTCTTAGCACTGTCCGAGTTTCCATGATCAGTAATACGTATACCATCACATATTATGGAAAAATTCCTAAGACAAATTCAAAGTCTTTTCCAATGTATTTTCACCGTTTATCACTTCGTCCACGTTGTTAGATAATATGGGCGGAATATTGGCAGTGGGTTTAGATTGTTTAGAAATATAGCTACAAATACCATAAAATAAAATAAAATATTTATATAATTTTACTATATTGTTATTGCATTTTTTTTTTATAAGCCTTAGTTTAAAAACAATATTTCATACGTAAATATTGTTAGTATTTACTTTTTTTTTAAATTTATAATGATTCAAATTATCAAATTTCGATAACCTTTATGAACTATTTTGGCTACCTTCCGCTTAATCCTGACAAAACCTCTCTGCTTGATCATTCCGGATCGTGCGTTGAATAAAGTCGTTTAAGAATATTAAAAAAATATTCTGATAGAAATAAGTGCTAATGTATAGTGTATAATACAACGTACCTATCGCATATTATATAAAATATACATATATAATATATATAACATATCATATATGAACCCATGTATAAATATTATTAATAAACATATTTTATACACTGTCATTTTAAAGTATAATTTATACTACATAGGTAGCTTTCATCATTAAAATTAATTATGTCTGGTTTTATTTTTTTTATCTATGTTAGTTGATACGGCTAATAAACTATGAAAACAGTTTTAAGACAGGGAAATGTTTTGTTTTGATTTTAAAATTAAGTGGTGAAATTTCGAAATTGGCTTAAAACTTAAATGATGCTTCTGATATTATATGGCTCTTCATAAATATTTTGTCTTATGTTCCCCACCAATATTCGTGTGAGATACAACTTATTGTTGAGATGATTATTTAAAAAATCTAAAGAATTAGTACATAATTGGTATTATAATAATGTCAATAATTATTAGTTATTGACAGTGCTAATTATGTGTTTAATTATATAAGATGGGTTTAAACTATAAACTAAATCCATTTAACAAATTGCTATATATATTTTCATGATCGAACGCGTGTGATAAAAAAAACATTTCAATTGCATACTTTATCTTATTATATATATTAGTAAGAGATAAACTAAAAAAAAAATAGAATGCGTTTTATCAAAGAACAAAATTGGCTTGCATTAATTTATATTTGTAAATACTTTAAATTGTTCATAATGTTGATTAGTGTTAAAATAAAATTAAGAAATTTTATAGAATACCAGTTTTAATGCAGAAAGATATACTAAAAATGAATTAATCGACATTCTTTAAAAACTTTTAAGTAAGAATAAAATCATAACAATTTGTATCCAATTGTATTATATTTGTGAATTATCATCAATTGTACGACTAGTCGAAATGTTATAACATATATTTTTCAGAGCGGTGAAAGTATTAACTAAAAAAAACCTATAATCTTAAGGGTGGTACTTACCCTTTTCCAGCGATATTCGTTTCCACAAAACATTCCCATTTTAATATTTTATCAAAACTATATTAAAAGCTGTAGTACATTAATTTTATTTTAAATACTAGCTGTACCTAGTTTCAAAAACAGTATTATAAATTGTGATAAAAATAAAAATAAATTATATTGTACAACTTATTAAACAATAATGATAACACCGTACCGATATCGAAGTCATTAGTTGGTCAAAAACAAAATAGCACAAAAAAAAATTTATTTTTTTTTAGTTCCTAAATAATATGTTTTTTTTTTGAAAAATGTATCATGATTAATAAGTAGGTAATAACATAATGACAAATTGTCTTAATACATAAAAGTAAAATAAAAGATGTACCTATGTATTTTGATAATTAGTTTTTTTTTTTATACCATACCATAGACTTACTTTTTAATATTTTTTATCTAATATAACAATTATAATTAAACAGCGTACATTTTTATTATTTTTATTAGTAAATATATTAATAGGTATCCGACAAACTTATAACTGGTAGGTATAGTAGACAACATAGTTACCTATATTATTTTACTCCTCTCAACTCTCGTTAATAATCAATATAAATAATATAATTAACATACAATATCACGATCCCTTCTCATAACATGTCCTAACTGTCCAAAATATCATAGTAAAAACGTTGATAACTTTATTTAATTTAATTATATAATGAATAATGACTAATAAATAATAATGTTTAATGTGCAGTGTTATTAACTAACCCCTCCACCAGTTTTTTAATCATATTTTAGTTTAAAATGTCAATTATTTATAGGGTCGTTGGTGTATCAGCAGTCACATTCTAGCTCTCCCAGAAAAATAGTGGCACCTATGTTTGACACTCTCACACTAAACCTTGGACTATTCAAAGTAATAAATCACAAACAAATCACCTAAATAGTAATTGTTTCGATTATAAAGGGGTCATTAGTATACATACATGATACATATTATAGTTTATCAACCAACGTGTTATTGGTGTTTGTATGTTGCATGCCACACCGGAAGTGTTCTTGAAGACATTTAGTTAATTACACGACTTTTAAACTTAAATACACTAATTAGCATAAATTAACAAGCGATCCTTTGTAATACCGTTTATAGCTTGAAACCAAAAAATTCTATACGAAATTAAATTGTTTTCAGAGAGGCTTCAACTATTAGTATAACTGCGTAGTTTTTTTCCTACCGTAGTAGAACTATAATGCTATTATACTATTAAACATAAGAATTAGTAAGTAATAAATAATAATATTATACTCTATCCATAGTGCATAGACCTTTGAATTTAATGGAATGTGTGTCAAACAAAACAAAACCGAACAATACATAAATACAATGCAGTTGTCAACAGAAATTAGAACAGATTAGGCATAGGCTACATATGTCATGGATTTATCCAATTAATCTGGGTATTAGACTTAATGATTTTATCTATTCATATTAATCAGCTTAGTTCCTAGGCAGTTAATTTTTTTTTGCCTTTCCGAATAGTTTTTTCTCAAGTGAAAATGTACAACAAATTCTTCTACTATAGGGTCACACAAAATTCACCTACAGTTTTGTCAACATCTATATTCCATATCGTCGCGTCTATTGTCATTTGTGATCTAAAGTTATTGTTTGATTTTAATTCATTTTTAGTGTTAAATATAGTACGGCGTTGTTTGTAAAATGTATACAACACATTGTGTATATTATGATATATATTTCCATCCATTGTTTATGAATCGAAAGTTTCATTACGAAAAAACGTAGACACCACTTTGACCACTCTCACATTATTTATTTACTGCGCAAATTCATTTGGCGGCCTGCGCACAAAGACAATATTCACTTGGCATCGAGGGGGATATTAATCACGAGACATAAAATATATATATTATATAATATGTACAAAAAAAGGACCTTCACGGTTGCTACCAAATGTTTTTCTATCCTTCCGTAATCAGTATTCGCCCCGTAAAATATGGATAGGTTCCAATTCCGCCGCCGTGACCGGGAGAGAAAAACTAGACGTCTAGCTATTATAATACAAACGCCCTCATAATCATATTCTTAGTGGTTTCTTATTGTTCTGTTTTCATTGAAACAATTTACTGTATTTGCATATTGTACAGATCGGAGCAAAATAATATCCCACGACAATATTAAGTGTGTATAGTTCATTGGGATTTACCTACCGCCGTACTATATACGTATTGTCGTGTGAAGATTGTGATCGAATTACAAAATGTAAACGTGTTTTTCCGAAACCCAAGAAGTTACGAATTCACGTAAAATGTACATTAATTTTATTTAATCAGAATACTTTTATGGTCCATGGATTTATACGTATATATATATTACAAATTCTAAACATTTTTTTCCAGAGTAGATACTTACTACCTTATACTTATATATTATTCATTCGGTCCAATCCAGCCTTCCACAGCAAAATGGATGTTTTATGTGTAAATATACCTAGTAATAAAAATACATAATAAGTAATCCATCTAATTATTATATTTTTAAGGATTCTTGTAAATATATATGAAAAAAACTAGATGTTTTTATATTTTTTAGTACGGATTTTTGTAAACAAAGGGCTATTTAGTAAGTAATAGAACGCTTTCCATACAACATTCTATAATACATATTTGCCTTTCAATTGATGTTATAAAATGTTATTCGTTAAAGATAAAAAATAATGTTTAAGTTAATTAATTGAGCATTATATTTTATCATAAATTAATTCTATAACATTGGCTCAAAATTATAATTAATGAGCACATTTTAATACTTTCATAGTTATATGTGTATACCATTCAGATATTAGGTACTTAATATACTTTAAAATTTATAAAAATACAATAAATTATTTATCATGTATCTACGGATTGTATCATGTGTCATTGTGCAATCGCACACGTGGTTTTTGAATGATAATGGATCAAAAATATTGAATTTAGAAAAAAAAAAAACGAAAAACGTGGTGTTTATTATTTACGGGTAATTTTTTAAGTTTTAAATAACAAACGTACCATATGTACCAAACACAAAATCAACTTAATTTTCTTTTATACAAACAACTATTTTTTTTAATGTATTCTAGTATTGCTTTTTTCTAATAATGTTTTTGAATTACTACTTTAGTAACTATACTGAGGAGTGAGGTTTCTAAAGTTAAATAAATTCAATAATAGTTTTATAACTAAAATAATTGAATTACACAATTTAATTTACTACGACTAAGTAATTTTATTTTTCATTTTATTTTACAATGAAATAATACAATTTCATGTATTTTTATAAACCTAAAATAAAATAAAATGAGCACATAAAAAAATATTTTATTCATTTTTTGGAATAGATGCTTATACTAAATAGTTGGCAAACTCAGTAAATTACTCTTAATTTTAACTTACAATCAAGTTATAAGTACTTACTAAATCGTAACTAACTGATTACTTAAAATACTTTTAAATTTGAATTTAGGTGCTGTAATTGCTGAGGTAATAATAATAGTATTCGAATATTACTTTAAAAACATCAAAAATTCGTATTTACCACATTTGACATAAGCCCATGTATACCAATACGATAGAGTAGACTGTTCAAATATTAAGTGAGAATTTAAAAAAAAATTAATATAACCAATAATAATATTACAAAACTGATCGTAGTGACATTCCAAAATAGGAAAAAGAAGACAGGAAGAAAACATAATAGCGGTAATTGATGACCTGACGGTGCATGCATTATATTATTTCCGTTGGCCACCGGAGCACCAACGCAAAAAATAATATCGTTAATGTATGTATTATGAATGTATGATACAAAAAGAAATGTAAATTACATCATAAAATTATATGAATGAATATTTATGTATTTTTTTGGTATTGTGTAAACACTTTTTTGTTTATTTTTTTGGTAGATAGCTCTCTGCTCGTAAGTTAAATAACAATCTCGGGTACCGCTGCTGTAATATAAGTAACTATATAGTAAGTACCTATACCGGAAAGAAATGTTAGTTCGTATTTCATGTGTAAATAAAGTGAAACAATCCGGTTGGTTGGATAACTACGGCGTACCTGGGTACCTGAGTATTCTTCAAATAGGATTTAATTTTGATTTGTAATCAAACTCGATTGATCCGTCATTGACCCTAGAGAACGTACAGATAAATTTTATTTTTGCCATTTTTAGATGTCTCAAAACAGCATTAAAAGCATTAAAGCATTAACACGGACACGTCTTATTATATTGCTTAAAAAAAATAGTTATTGTTTAGGATTATATTATATGCGATGTATACCAAATAAGAGTAGGTAACTAACCCGTTGATCACATGCAGTAAATAAATAAAAACACACATTTCTATGTGAGAATTTTACGTCGACTCGCAGTAATAATCATATAATAGATTCATATGTACATGGGTACAGTGGGCATAGTATATAGTTGTACCTATAGTAAGTATATAATAGGTTTCGAATTTGTTGTCAGTCTCGCATGTACCATAATAATATGAAACTATAAGGGTTCGCCATACTTACGATTGAAAACTAGCGAGATAGAGATCTATATATTATTATATTTTCATGTCATTCTACTCCTCCTCTTGATTTTATGGCCGCGGTGCTGCTATTTTTTTTTATGAAATAAAACACTATGTGCCTATCGATGACGATCAGCAGCGACATTCCTAAGATTTACATCACGTATGTCTGCCTTGTTTTTTTTCGACAACCCGTTCGCTGCTAATGGCCGTTGATTCTTATTATTTTAAAACCCAATACGAGTAACGTATAAACTACACACACACACACACACACACATACACACACACACACACAACATACGCGTTTATATATTATTGCAGGTAATTAGTAAATTTCATTTTGTGGAGTAGTGGGAGGAGCGGAAAGTTAAGTGACGGGCTCTACTTAACAACAATGTGCAGTGTGCACGCCGAGTGCAAAACAAAAATAAACTAATTATGCCTGAAATGTTCAAAATGTCTCCGTATGACGTTGAGCCTCGGCGGCCGAGAGTTTCGCATTATTGTGTAAGATAGTTGTCCGGATATTGCCCCCGTCCAGCACGTTTCTGTTTACAATATAATATTTATATTGCATGCAATTTTAGTCTAGCTTGGAATTATATTGAAAAATATTTTACCGTTAATTGTTAGATATTTTAATACGCAATTATAATATACGAAGTCTTCATTTAGAGGCATTCGGTTTGTAATTATTTAGCTGAATTATCAAATAGTTCCTATTATATTTTTTTACATTCCTGATTCCTGTTATGGATTTCAACTTGTATACTCGACGTACCTAAAATTATAGAAACACATAGTACCAATAGTAAGTTATCTAGTGTAGTGAGTATAATATAAATTCAAACTAGGTAGATATAGTACTCTAGAATATCATTAGGTCATTAATACTACTAATCAATATTATATCATTTTTCGGGAACTTAAAATTATATTTCATTGCTCTTCAATAGAGTACAAACTGTAGAAAGTTTCTACATGGTGGTTGATTAAATAGGTAATAAAATTGTAATAGAAGCCATTGTCGTGTTTATATATGTATTCTGTAACCACAATGAAGAATTTTCTTTTTAGCTAGTTTTGACTTTTGTACATATAGTAGCGGTTAAACAAACAGTTTTCAACATTACACAACATTGCGGTTTTATAGCTTTATGTCAAAGACCATGCTGTCAAAGACAATATCGTTGTCATGTCTTTGAATTTTAAATATTCTAATTGAATCTCAAATTGGTCTTCTTTCAAACTGCAATTATTAAAAAAAAAAGTAATTGAAGAGTGTATTACAATCTCCAGACCTACATTTTTTTACTTTGTCATCCTCAAGTAAAAAAACACTTGTACAATTTTTAAGTTGAGAGTATTCCGGTGTGATTAAACTTAATAAGTACCTATAATATGCTATAAATTAATGCATGTGTATTGCGTATAATATAAGCTATACATTTGATACAAGTCGAATTTGTGAGTAGGTATATCTTATATTAGTGACATAACAAATGATCGAACATGATAAAATATAATAATCATAATATTATTTTGATAAATTTAATTATATTTACTGCAATATAGTTTTTCTTTTTAACATTGCATAATACTTACAAATTACAATTACATACTATTATTCTATTTTATTATACAAATTATTAGTTGTAACTTGTACTTATATTTTATAAGTAAACTCAATTTTAAATTTCGAAAAAATAATTGTCTGACGAGTAACAAATCATTTTATTGGTTTCTAAATATTTTTTATAACCATTTGACCTATAACGTGTTTGTGTATTATATTACTTATAATTATGTGTATAATTACTGTTCTAGTATTTGATATTGAAAAATTAGAAAATTAATGTTAAATGATATATTTTTAATCGTCTTAACATTTGTACATAAAAGTACAAAGTTAATCTAGTTTTAGGTTGAATCTAGTTGAATCTAGTTTTAGGGATTATTATAAATTATAATTGATATCTCGTTGAAAAGTTTGTAAGCGAAGAAAAATGTTGCGTTGTGATGTACCTACTACAAAATCAATGTAAATATAGGTAGTTACTATTTAAGGGAGATTCTATAATACTTAATTAATTATAAATTACGGCCTAATATACAATTATTATATTTAATTATTCGTATATAGGTAATTTATTGTATTTTGTATCAGTATTATAATAATAAGATCTTATTATATTTGTTGGTTATTAATAGTATACTCTATTAATATAGTATAAATCCTCAAGTGTTGCTGATTACTAATTTTTTTTCTTAAATCTTTCCGTTGTTTAATCGGTTTTGATAAAATACATATTCTTATATTTGTATTGGTATTACATTATACTGGTATGGATAATATTATTTTAATAAATACAATTATATTTACTATTTACTTTATTATAGTACACCTGTTTCTTTTCCTTTTATATAACTTGTACGAGAAAAAAATATTAAACGTTTTTACATTTAAGTTAATAATTAATTTGTTTACACTAAACGGTGAAAAAAAAAACAATAATATTATGTTACGATTTACAAACAATTAATAATATTTTTCATAAATTCGGTTTAATGTAAAAGTACATACCTATAATTATTTAAAATTATAATGCGTTATCTTGTATCATACTGTAATACCTGTAGTAGGTACCTATAGAAAAATAAAGTTTCTCTATAGAGCATATTATAATTATTGTGTACAAGCAACTCGTAAATTTGTTGGAAATGAAATAATTTACATACAGTATGATGTATGTTCACGTAGTATAACATATTATAACCGCGCATGCATTTATTTTTAAACGGTTGCGTACTCACGCACATCAATCGGTCTCATAGTAAAATAGTAATTCGTGTATTATATAGGTATAACATAAATAACTATATGTAGATACCTATAATACTGCAGTAGTATATCGTACAAGTACCTATATGTACAGGTAACAACGTACCGCTCATATTAATATTGTTATGTTAGGAAATTTCATTTTGTGCAATGTTCATTTTCCACGTGCATAAACAAACGAGTATTTAGGTCACTGTTACCAAAAACCAGGTCAGAATACCCCGTCCTCTGCGGCGGCGGCGGCGGCGACGACGACGTCGAGGACGGTGCTACCGATGTGCGCGACCACTGCGACGCGACGTCGCCCCCGCCAACATATACATATATATATATATATATATATATGTGTGTGTGTACGCTATATACGTCATTATTGTACTTGCACGCAGCTCGGCTTCGGCAGTGGCGGGGACGCGGTTTCCCCAAAAATCAATATCAATAGCCGACGCACTGAATGATTACGTTTATTATTATTGTTTTTTTTTTTTTTTTTAATGTTGACGAGCCCCCATGCGCCCGCACATTTTCCAAAACGACCCAATTCGATATTGTGTTTAAAAAAAAAAAAAAAAGTTACCGCTGCCAATAAACACAATGCCTAATAAAATACATAATATAATACGTGTATGCATGTGTATAATACGGGCGGCGGGGTTTCCTGCGCATGTCGGTCGAATACAAACTTGGCCCAGATATATGATAACAATAATAAATGTATTATACAATATTTATTATGTTTATATTGACCAATATCCGACCGGCCCGTTCAATATTATATATTACTAACACTAACCCCGTAATAATAATATTGTCTCTTTCAATTGTTGTGTTTTATAATAGGTTCTGTATTAGTATTATTATAATCTATAAATAAATATCGGCCAATCGTTAAAATATAGGTAGGTACTAAACTAACTTAATTGCATTATAATAATTTAATGATTTTATAATTTTTGCTGATACCTTTATTATGTTCAAATTATTATTATTAAAATAAATCTTTGTTTTGTATGCTCTTGTCGCTTTAAATCGTATTGTATCATCACGGACAACATAATAAGAACATGGTTCACAGTAATGTAAATGTATTTACATACTATCACATACTTCTGTTACGTTGATCCCATTCCTATTCTATTTGACTAGAAACAAAAATAATTGTTTTTTTTTTTGGAGACTTGAATGAATTGTTGGAACTTGATTTTGTTTTGGGTTTTGGTACCGCAATGTTCGTGGTTATTCGTGTTTAATATGTCCTAGGAAATCTCAACTATTAAGTTCATGTATATATTTTTTATTAAGCATGGACCTATTTAAGGTGGAAAATTAATTTTTAAAACAATTAAAATACAAAATAATAGTAATGTTGGATGTTGGTTATCCCTCGTGACCTTTTTTTTAAAGTTTAAGATCTGAAAACCATCAATTATACTTTTAATAATTAAATAGTGTATGTTAAAAAATCATCCGTACCCCCCTCCCCCATAACCTAATCATTTAAATACCACTGCGTTGCACATAATGCCAATAAATATATTTATTATATTTTAAGAAAATTAAACTAGACATAAGAGATCCTGACCATTTAAAAAAGTCAGTAATATTGTAATAAATTATAATGTTTATTGTGACATAATTAATGAGCCATTTTCACAGACGTATAAATTGTATTTATTTTATTCTGTCGGAACTATAATGACGATTAGTGTGTCTACGACGAAAAATAAAAACGGTCTAGTGTACATGGCACTACATGTACTTTAATTATTTGTTATTTTTATTATTTTTGTTTATTTTTGTTTATTACTCGTGACGAAGTATTTAAAAACTTGAATATACTCCACAGAGCTGTGGACAATTGTAAAAATACCTAAGTAGTATCCAGATCCAAAAATTCGGTTTACTAAAAAATAATCTCATTTATGGCAAGGGTTTAAGAACTACATTAATTATTATCCACGATTTCCTTTATTACTATTTGTTATGTTTAGAACATTTTTGTGAGTATATTATTTTAATATTTTACTTCCTTCACACAAAATTTAAAATAAAATTCATAGTTAGAATAAAATATATCATTGTTAAATGAATAAATTATTTATAAAATATTTATAATTGATAAAACTTTCAAACAATGGTTTTATATAGGTGATAATCGGCAACTTGTCCTCTCAGGCGGCAATTATTCCAAATTTCCAGCATTCTACACATCACATTATAATGTAGGTATACTTACTATATTTATTATTATATATATTATGATTATGTCTCTTATGCCTACATTTAAATTAAGAAAAGTTTAAAAAAAACTATATTTTTATATTGATTTTCCCTTTATTTTTCAAATTATAAATGTAGAAATACATATTATTATTAGTTTTGTGCGTTTCATTTTCATTTTTTTCATTTCTCAAAATAATTTTTAAAAAGTTCTATAAATATAAATAAAAAACATATTTTTCGTCGAATTTATCTTTTTGGGAATTATAATTTTAATAAAACGACTTCAACCTATTTATATGCCTGTTGCTTCCATATCGCTATGTACTATCAATATATTATATATTATGACAGCACTATAACAGTATAGTATTCATCTGAGTATTGCAAATAAGATCTTCAACTCGCGGCCAACCTTGTCTTTATTTATGAACACATTTTGAGCAAAGATTGTAGTTTTGAGTATATTTTTAATTATTCAATACATTGAATATTTATTTATTTTCGTTTTTATAACGAATGCGGCCCTCGAGATTTATAAAAATAATATAGGTGGCTCGCTGTCTAAAAAGGCTGAAGACTCTCGGACTAGGGCATAATTCGAATAAATTGTTATCTAAATAAAAGTGTATTCTTTACAATTATTCAAACAAAAATGTACTTGAATAATTTTGCAGATGTTGTATTAAATTAAATATATATTATGTTATCAGACAAATAGTTAAAAAATACATTCAAATACATATAGGTAGCTATATAGGCCAGCTCTACACGGTATTCATAACCTAATTGATATTCACCTAAATTATTTGTCAAAAAACTTTACTTATCTAGGTACCTGATTTTTTTATTTTCGTAAAACAAGCTTTTATGACGTGAAAGATTTTAATAAATTATTGTAAACCACTGAATCAATACAACAATGCTTTTGTGTGTCGAGTGTTGATGGAACTTGGCTTTGGGATATTTGAGTAAAATAACAAACGAACATGTGGCGACCGTATGATAAGTGTTTACCGTGGGTATTCACATGCCAGTTATAGTAGACAGTTAAGCTTTTGAAAATGATAGACATTACTTATCGTGAGACCAATTATTTATTCGAATATATAAGTTATATTGAGGAGCACTTGTGTTGGTGACCAGTAGATTACGAACTCGGTGTAGCATAAAACAACTTATTTACCTACAACTGAACGTAGTTATTCTCAGAAATAGACAATAATTGGCGCACGTGATATTATTCATTCGACAATAATAATACACTTGAAGTTATCGATTAGCTTAAAAGGACATCTCTCGCCGCATGTGTCGTCTCCGTCTTAGAAACGTGCAACATGGCAAATTTGTGTTCCGACAGAACCAATAACTTTGTGTTGTGAAACTAATTTATTATATTGCACCCTATTATCAAACTTAAGAAATGAATATCAACTTACTGTGTTAGTAATGTTAGTATGTAACCTTTTGTGTTTTTATTTGGAAGCCAACAATGGGTTCCTACGAAAAATATTACGATTTAAAAATGTACTTAAATAACTCACTTAAATAGTAAAATATCGTAAAAACACCAAGGAGTATTTAGTCTTTTTTTCTAGAGGAAGTGGTGGCTCGATACTCGTATTTTACTCTATCAGTTACCATACTTGCCAAATAATAGTCAGAATTAAAATTTTTCAGAATATTTGAGCATTAAGAAACGCAAATTTTTATACTTCATAAACTATTTGATTCATTTCAATTTCTATTATATGACTAGCAGATAAATTAAAATGTTCACATGACACATCATGCGAAATACAGATCCAGGGGCGATCGATCCACATCCTAAAGTATACACTTCTGTCAAACATAGAAATTGTTTTTCTTACCTTAAGACAATTCGCTATTTCACTCTAATGTTGTAGCTAATTGCACAAAGTTGGTTCTCCTGAACCCAAATTCGCTATGTTGTACAGTTGTATTTCTGTAAAATGAAGACAGCATAATATACAGATGTGACGTCCTCTTAAACGAATTAACAAATTAATTCGCCAAAATTATTGTGTGTGATGTGTGAAGTGACAAATCTATCAATTTCGGAAAACCTGGTACCTATTGGAATAGGCCAAAGGGCGTTTCCGTTGCCTGTCAATCATATTACATGTCCGCATGCATCCGAACGAGGTTTCTAAATTAATTGCGCAATATGATTTTGAACGGTTTATACATTTTACTGATGAATTACTAGTAACTAGTAAAACATTAAAAATAGAAACTTTTTATTGAATTTAAATATAATTTGAAACTTGTTTTTCATTTTTTTTTCGTTAATGAGTTTAAAATTTGTATATAAATTACACTAACGCCCTTTAAAATAATTTAATTAACTTGTTTTGTATCTATAATAATGTTTATGTTTCAATTTTATTTAAAAATTAATTACGCGAAAACAAGCATTACTTATTTTTTTTGCGTAATTAAATGTTCCAAAAATATATTAATTAATGAGAAGGTAATTATATTTTAGCAATTAAAAGTGATATTATATAATGTAAAATATTTTTACAAACTTATATATTATAGGTCCTATACCTACACTTTTTAATTTTTTTTTTCCCGTGAATGTTGTATTTATAATAGTGACGTGCAGTTAATTTCAGACTTATTTTACGTTTAATTACTTGACTGATTTTGACTAAAAGCTACTAGACAAATATATAATAAAAACAACTAATTGTAATGAAGTAATCAAATCTCATTATAAACATTTATTAACAAATTTAATAGGAAAATCAAGAAAATTAAATTATTTCAATTTAATTACTTACAAACATGAACTCATTGCATATTTTTAATGTCCTTGGTTGTCAAAATGATTACGATGTAAACCAGGTTTGTGAGTCGTGAACCTATAAACAGAGGTGAGGAAAAATATCCAAATTCCAAACTAGAAAACTCATAATGGAAGTATTGAAAATGGTAAATGTACGATAAAGATCTACCTATATAATAAGAATAGTTAGAATTAGAATATATAGGTAGGTACATAGTACACTGAGTTCCCGTCAGAGACATTTTAACGTATAGTGTGATTTAACTGATAGAGAAACTAACGTTTACCTGTCATAATATTTTTCCGGCTTTATCGTATCATAATATATATTTTTGGCTTCTCCACTATCTTTTAGTTTTCACCTTACCTGTGGTCGAATATGAATCTTGGGACTTTTAAATGATATAAAGACATTTTGAAAATGTGAAATTATAAAAATAATTTTTCAAATGTAAATAAAGAAATATTAAACTGAAAATACATCTTATTTTAAGGGGCGGACGGGATACCGGAGACTTTCCCGGTGGGCCGCTGCTCAAAAATAATTTGTTATTATCATACATTTATGATAAAATCTTTATAAATATAAATTAATAAATATTTTGTATTTTCGTATCATAACGTGAGATTGTGAAAAATTGTTTTTATTAAGTGTTTAAGATTTTAGATTTAGTTTCAGCTAATCGTCCACCACCCTCGGCATCAAATCATAATTTATAACCTTGGATTTAAATTTAAATTCTAATTTCAGACATCAACGATTTGAAAATTTTTATACATTTTTGTTTTGAATTTTTTAAAAAAATTTTATTTTTAGAGAATTTTGTTAGTGTAAATAGGGCATTTTTATAGTTTGAATGCATTTTTCGTAAATTCCATAGTAGAATAAATAAAATGTTATAAAAACTTAGCTTAAACTCCTTAAAAAAAAAAAAACAATACAAAATATAAATTTGTTTACTAATATTTCTATTTTTATTTTTTAATCCGTATTATATTCGATCCTTTGAATTTTTCTTGTATTTTTTATTGCACTTAATCCATGCCCTATTTATAACCTAATCTGACGTTTATTAAACCAATCGATTAATATATCAACGTCTATAGACTGGCTATAGTCAGAGAGTATTTACTTAACATTTTCGAATATAATATAATTGTACACAGTAAAAAATATTATATCAGTATATTATTTTTAGAGAAAAGGGAAACTCTTAGAAAAATCAAGTCAGAGCAGTTTAAAGATCCACCTATATTTTCATCCATTGTGACTCAGTTACAGTACACCTAATAGAAAATAAGAAATACATTATAATATGTACTTCAGATAAATTACTTAACACATTGAATCTTAAGTTGTTTCCTGAGAAAATTAAAGATGAGTAGAGGACGTAGCCCTCATTTATTGCAACTTTGGTAATTTGGTATACCATATATTTAGGTTTTCACATTTTGCGATGACGAATTAACAAGGGCCGGTCGAAATATAGATTTCCCGGGCTGAATAATTGGCCCAGACACTTTCTGCTTATTATAGATGTAGGCAATACCTCGCTTTCCTTCAGTAATCCACCATTGCTGTAAATGATTTTTATTAAAAATCTCAAGCTCCCTGATTATAGTTCAACTGCGATACATTATTAACATGAAAATAAATAAGCATATAGTATTGATAAGTTGCCAGTAACAAATAATTTATATTATATTGCATCAATATTCATTGTTATTTGTGTATTTCAAAATATGATTTTAAAAACTGATTCGACGCGATATGAATGTCTCAGCTCAGGAAACGTACAACTTCACATATAACTATTTAGAAAACTTATTTTGAAACAATCTACCTCACTAAATAAACATTTAATTTACAGCGTGCAAACAAAACTACGCGTGTTTAATTAAAATTGATGTACTATTAGTTATTTTTAAATAACCCTTTGACGAAATGTCGTGTACTCTGTTGTCTTAAGAATAAATGATATTTAGCTTGTATTTGCATAAATATATTATCACTTTTAACTTTTAAGATACATATTTATTTAATGTACAAACAATGCAAAAAAAGGTGAATCGGTTGAATTTTCTATCAAAAGGTCTTTCGATAAAGCCGTTCCCGGAATTTAATCGAATGCTAATAATAATTACAACTATACTATAATACTATACTATGTAATATTAACTGCTTAATATACACATACAGGTTAGGTACTTGAGATATATAATAAATTATAATATAAATAATAGTGATCGGCCACAATACAATTTATAATCGAAACTTTTATTTCTGTAGTTACAGTATAGCATAATATATATTTATATACTAATTGCATACCTATATTGTGTATTTATAGTTTATATATTATTCGCATAATATATAAGTATTGAATATTAATAGTATATAACACATGTATTATATTGTACTAAATTGTACGTTCTAATATATAACTATCAATGACACAAGTTGACATGCAGTTGCCAGTTACCAACAGATCACTGCAGGTATGATTTAACTTTAGATAAAAAGAGAAACTTACATCATATGTGCTGTAATGAGCATTAGATCATTGGGTGTCTAATAAAAATAATTAAAAATATATCTATTACCTAGTCAAAATTAAAAAAAAAAAATACGTATATAACATAGTTATAACGTTTAATAATTTGGGACTGTAATGACGTGTGTGTGTTATAACGTGCTAATGTCCGTTTATCGACATAGTTTCCTATATAATATATTGTTGATAACGCGCACTCGATACTAGTCGATGGTTTTACGTATAACCAGGATTACCCGATTACTTGGATTTGAATCAACTCGAATTTTTATGATTTTGTTTTTGTGACACTTTCAGTAAATCAATATTATTTGAAGATACACGTGTTGGTCGATCGACTTTGTTGACTTTGAGTCGTATAGATTATATTATATTGTCTATTGTCACTGGAAGGTTTTTTGTCTTTGTTAGAAAATTTTCTCAACGACTTTATAAATTGAGCAGTCCTGTACATCGAATTCATGCTTTATGCAATTTTCCGATGAGTATTACATGATAATGATCGACGATAGTTCAATTATTAGATACATTCTATAAAGTAATTATACAGATAATATACCTTTATATGGAAGTCATATCGTTGAGTAGGTGTATAAATAGACTGCATCCATAAAAGAAAATTGTCTACGTTCATTTTGAAAACAAAATAAGTCTGTATCGTTTAATATACCTACAAACATGATATAGTTTGTAGTCTATGGAAAAAAACAACGAAACAGTTAATGACAATTAGCCCAGCAGAGCTATAATAGTAATTTTGAATCCTAAATATTACTACGTGTACTTTTTTGCGAGGATAGTAGAATCTTATATAGCTATATAGAATTGAATAGGTACTTAAGAGGAGTGAAGACTGCAGTCGACAGTGTTTCAACGATAAATATATAGGCAAATAGATATAACCGTATTTTTTTCTTGTGTATAAGAAATAAACGTCTAATATCTGGGAATGTCGTCGTCCGCATAAATGATTAATAAATGGCTAGTACTTTAAATTAACCGGTGCACTCCCGTACGCACAGAAACTTACTAATATACAAGTCTCTATTTTCAAGCTACTCAAAACGATATGAAATATTATATCACGAGAAAGAACTGTAAAAGCTAGACTTAAGCATTAGGTTGGGCAGATTTTAATTTTGAAAAAAAATTGATTAATTAAAAAATTTGTTAAGTTTTAATCGAAACGATTTTTATTATTCCAAAAATTGTTTATTATGTAATTATGACATTATGTTATAGGTATTGTTATAACTTTTAATACTATAGGTAGCCTATAATTCAAATATAAATATATCATTTTTTCGGTCAATGGTATTTTAGTTGAAAAAACAAATTTTAAAATTAGGCTGATTAAAACATATAGTTGGGTTCTGCTGGAGCGGTTCGGGTTGGTTGCAACCGATAATTATGTGCTGCCGCCCCCTCCCCCACAAATTCTAATGATCATCGTTGTCAACGCTTCAAAAACTAATGATGATATAAAAGCTTACTTGTAGAATTAATCAACACTTGTTTTGAAAATTAAAATCTATCCAACTATAGCCGTACCCAAAATTATACAATTTTGTCACGCAAATAGGTTGAAATACCTCCTTTTTGAACTGCAATCGCTTAATTTTTATTATAAGTTAGACCGAGATATTGAAGAAAAGGAATGTTATCATACATTTTAAACACTTTTTTCCATAACCAAGTGATATAATTACATGATTGCACTATTTATTTTACCGATTTATAGGTACTAATTCCCTTGTTGTGTTATTATGATGTTTTATAATTTTACTGTAATCAGTTGTATTACTATAATACTGTTACTAATACATTGCACATATTTAAAAAAAACTTTATGATTTTAATAATAGGTTTGTTTAGTTAGTCAAACAAGTGCATACATTTTAAGTCCGTGTACATTGTTTGAATGTGATAAAATATTGTAAATAACAATTATATTACTTTGTAACACATATATGCATACGATATAAGTATATAACCAGAATATTTAATGACTTTTAGGAACAAACATACAAATTCTAAAATACTTATGAATTTCAAATATACATATAGTTTATCTGTAACATTGACATTTAAATTAAGTACAATGTTAGTTATTTTATTTGGTAACTAAAAAAATATTGATTAGAGACTTGAAACTTCCGTTATTACTTAGTAACACTTACATTATCATTTTCTGTACATTTATTAATCATTGACATTTTTCAAAATATTTAATTTAATTTTTAACTAGTATAATCTCTGGAAATTATAAACTAAATTATAAACTATCATTTTCGTGTAGAATCATTCTTTTGTATACAATTTATTTATTGTTTAGTTCCTTGGCAGTAGTATGCATTTTCTTAGTGATTCGCTGATGCTGCTACTCAATGACCAGTTATACATTCAAAACCTACTATACAGCAGAAGCGAGTTTCTAGTTTATTTTTGTATGTTTATTGGTGATAAAAAAAACATAGCCAGACAATGTTTTTCTCAGTATTATTATATTTTCATGACGACTATGAATGTTAATTTATGGACATGTCTATAGAAATTTTACCAATTTGAACCGAACTATAATCACGAAGTTGTCGATGTTATTGTTTGTCCGTTAAAACGTGCAAAATGCATCTTTAAAATAATATATTGTTATTTGATTATATTATAATATATGTTCAATATACACATTACACTTGTCACATATACGATATACCTATTATCGATTAACAATATTTCACTCCCCCAGCCGGTGGTTCAAAGTACAATCTATTTAATATTTCCTTTTCCTATTGTTTGTACCAAATATCCGAACGTGCTCTATGATATTTGAATAATAAAAACTCATTGGCCCCCGAATAACGACTACATAAGACCTTATATACTCATTTGTTACGGCTATAAACTCGTTGTATAGGGTTATTGTAGAATTGAAATATTGTACAATTATAGGAATTGCAATATTAGTAGATTCTACACAGATAGCGAGGAATTTATTGATTTTAAACACAGTTCTATGTATACTTTTAACGGGATAAAGTGCGCTTCAAAAGCTCCCGTAAGAGTAACAAGATAAGATATAAGATTTTATAAATTGAATTTTTTTCTTCTTCTTTTTTGGTTTCGGTCATTTAAAACCTACCGCTAACCAGACTCTCCTCCATTTACTTCTATTCTCCGCTATTTCCTGCCAATAACGATTGATTCTGCTGCCTTAGCTGTATCCATTTTTACACAGTCTTCCCACATTAACCGTAGTCTTCCAAGAGGTCTCCTTCCTACTCAGTTTTCCCCTATTATCCTTCTTATCATTGAATCTCGCTTCCTCCAGGCATTGAATTTAGTTTGGCACTTACAAGGTGTGTCAAGCAACACTCCAAAAACTGGTTTTCGTATTTTTATTTTGTTGAAAATTAAGTTATTTCTTTATCAGTAAAATTATTCAAGCGAAACATAAACCGTAAACCACAACAATAGAACTGCAAATAGGTATACGTCTACAAATCAAATTACTCAAAAATAAATTTAATTAAAACCCTGGAAACTTTGTTAAGTCATTCGTGGTATTTGAAGTTCAGATTATTTAAATAACATAAAATGTACAAAGTCCTTATAATAGCATTTAAAGAAAAAATACAATGAATACGGTCACTGATTGTTATTAAATAACTATCGTAATGTCTGAATGTCGTTTTAGTTTACAAACGGATTATTTATGAGTCACTTCAATAGTTCAATGAGACGAGATTCTTGAGTCATTCGGTGGCATTTTGAATCGGCAACGGCCATAACGAGATAACAATAAAGTTTTGAGCTAAAAACTAACAATGAAGATTTAATCATTATTCTCATTAAAACTTCCAAGTCCAGTAAAAAGTAATATTTTGAATTTTCATTGGGAAACGCTTGACCTGTTATAATAATGGTGTAGGCACTCATATAAAATATAGACATAAATTAGTAGAACAAACAATTTAAAACAACAAATATATTATAGTAACACATATATAGTATTTTAACAAATACATACTACGTATTTACCGTGTAATTGTACTTACTTTGTACCTACATTCAATAATGCTTTTACAGCAGACTTATAAATTATTTTTTTACTTATAAAAAACTTATTTATCGTATATTCATATTTAATAGATATAAAAATATCTATTTTTGAAAGAATTTTACATTTGCACGATATTGTTTGAATTTTAATCAGACTTAAGAAAAAATAGTAATGTCTAATTGTAAAAATATATAAAGGTCGTAAGATTTTTCAACCGGTTTGTCCATATTTTTATAAGATAAAAAATAAATTAATATAAAAATATGTTATTTTTGTTTTATTTCCCATATTTTAATATTTTACTATAGTATAATGTGTACTTGTAATGAGTTCCGTTGTATTTTACTTATTCGATCATGTAACTGCAATATTTTCATCCTGTTTATTACTATAGGTGCGTAGTACGTACGTACGTATTAAGACCCTATCCGACTATGTGACAATGTGACATATATATAACATATAAATATATCACACTGTGTCCTTGATTTTATTTACCAGTGTTGTGGTGACTAGTGAGTCAGTATCCTTTTATGTAAGTAATAAGCAATAACTTATAAGTTATAACTATAGTTCACCGAGATTTCTACAAAAATATCGCAGCAGAGATTGTTTTATCGTTGTGAAAATGCGCAATATAATATCAACACAATTATGCAAACAAGTGTTCTGTATCTACCTATTAATGTTGTTCAATACTACAATTTAAAACGACTTTATTGTAATTTTATGACGTTTTTTGCCTTTAAAGAGTGTTTTATACTTATAAACAAAATGTTAAGCTTTATCCTTTGTGTGATAACAAAATTGTTTACTTTTATAATTTTCGATTTTATACGTGTTAATTTTGTAAGTTTTGAAATGTTTTATAATATTGTAGCTAAGACCGATGTCCACAGCATGAAATAGTTTATAATGCGAGTCTCTATAATATTATAATAAATTCGTTGAATTATATTACCTATTAATACTGTTATTACTTACAACTTATAAGTTTATTACCCATCATTTATTTTAGTTTCAGTCATGGGTATGTAGTTAGTATTGATTTAATATTTATACTAAGTACTAACGCAATTGTTTTAAACATTTTCCTGACTTACATCTGATACATAACTATATGTAGAATATATTTATAAATCATTTATTCTTAACTTTAAATTTGTATTCATTATTACTTCAGACTAGTTCAGAATTCGAATTAACTATGTGTTCTGTAATTTCTAGCTACTTGATCACGACAAAAAATTAAGACAGTTATTACTGTTTATATCTAAATTATTATGATAATACCTTTGAACTTTATATAATAATATTGAATTACTGACATTAGCCATTCATTTATTTTAAACGCAATTGGTTTATATTGATTGCGTCGTAATTGGTATAAAAAGGTCATTTTAAAAGTAACTTGTATGATGCCATAATTTAGTAACAGTATAATAATAGTTCAATAATGATCATAATACAACTTACTTTGCTTGTATATAATTATAGTTTAATACTATAATAAGATTGTGTAACAATAAGTAGTAACAACATTACTTATTGGGAATTTCTAATAAACACGTAGGTATTATTACTGAAAAATTTAATGTTCTCATTTGTATAGGATATTAATTATCCATAAAATGTATTAAAATTATATTAATAACCTAAAACGATGATTGTAGAATTGAACTGGGCTTACATTTTTTAAATCGTCTGAATAACATAAAAATAAAACGAATATTTTTACAGTCATTAGGAACATGACATATTACAATGACAAGACAGTGTTCGTCGATTATCGGGTCTATATAGTACCTATAAGGCTATAAGTTGTAACTACCATACACTAGGTATAACACCTTGATGTTCTAAATAGCTCGATTCCCATTATCGACATCATGTATTTCAGTGACAAATCGGACAAGCCGAGATACCAGGAAGATACCATTTCCTATACATGGGCCGATAATTTGTGTTCCAGTGTAAAATATGATACTATATGCCTAAGTACCTCATATTTAATTCTTATTTAATAATAATATATTTCTACGTTTGTTGAATTCGCATACTCTTTCAATTTAATGTAAAAACCGAGTGTGATCTAAAATCTGAGCGTACCTACTTGGTGGCGGGGGAGGGTCACGAAGAGGCCTATTAGTGTTATTATTATTCGTTTCGGAGGTAAATACAGTCTGTAGGCGACGGGTGTATTGACCTCGGCCGACGCCGGGCGGCGACTGCGGAAGTCGTCTCGTCTTGCGGATAAATACGTTCTATTCTTAACGCCCAGTGGATTTTCATTCATTTTCGCATGTGGCGTGTATATGAATTTCCGTTTTTTATAATATATTATGATAATACAAACGGTAGTCAGTCGTCATAATACGTTAGCGCTAAGTCAGTAGGCAGCACGGGCCCTAGCCTACCATACTTATTCGTAACAACGTTTTTACGCATTTACGTAGCACCCGAACTCACGTGCGTCGCCGACGCATCCGCGGTCGTCAGCATCGTCTGCCCATCCACACAGGACACACCGCAGGTTTGCCAACTCGTCCGTGCGATGGTGGTTGTTGTGCCGAGGTCCGAATAAATACGTTGGTGATAATAATAATAACAACATATACAATGCGTGCAGTTGTTGTGCAGTGGGTATAAAACGTGTAGGTAGGTAGGTAGGTAGGTAGGTGGTAGGCATACGAGCGGTGAACGCGATTTTTCGACCCGTAGGGCGTCAATCGGTGGCGGTAAGTGGCGGTGGCCGGGTGGTGCGTGGAATGGTGTTTTGGCGAACTCGGGTGGTCTGCGTGGCGTGCGTCTAGACAGACGGGACCGTCGCCGCCGCCGCCGCCGCCGCCGCCGCCGGGAGTCTGGCACACACCCCTCTCTGCACATTCGACGCAGGCTCAGCCGCAATGCCCCTCGCGCGCGCACCTCCCCTCCCGTCGGGGGCCGATGCCTCCGTCGCCGCCACCGCGTTCTCCGGTATCGACGAAATATTTCCGGTCGCACGGCGAGAGAGAAGAGCGTGCGTGTGCGTCGCGCCGGCCCGGCCCGCACACGCACACAGACACGCGGGTTCTCGCGCGTTCACCGTCCAGACAGACGGTCGGTCGGTCGGGTTTTGCAACCATATACACAAAATCCGTTTGCGCGCGCGCGCGCTCGCGTGTATACACATTCCGACGGAAAATAATAATAAAAAGGGACCGATATATATATATATATTAAGGGTTTAGTATATATAGTGGCCGTCTGCGGCACGCCTTTCGTCTACCACCTCCCCCTCCCCACTACAACACCAACCCCTAACCACCGCCACCCGCCCTCGTCGACGTCACCACTTCGCCCGTCTGTGTTTTTTTAAACTCGTTGTGTACGTGGTGCATTGCCATTTCATGCCTATATATATAATACGATATTATGTGCGTATCGCATATTGTATTATATATATAATATATAATATATTTGTGTGTGTGTCGACGCGACGCGTTTTTCGCAGACGGTTTTCTCCTCAGCGGCTCAGTCGATCGTCCGTCGTATCTTGTCTGTATATGTGTACACCACCACCGTCTGGCACACCATTCGAAGAGCAGCCGAAAGGGTTATACAATATTATGTCGTCTGTATGGACGTATATATATTGCACATACACGTATTCCGGGTGATTCACCAAGCATATTAATACTCACCCCCATTTTTTCCTTTGATGATACATTAATTTAAATTCTAGTTTTTACAAAAGGTGATACCGCTGGCCGAGACTTCTTACCTCACGTTTTTCATGTAAATAACTTATATTATCACATATTATTAGGGGCTAGGACAAAGATTGTATATTTATTATAAAAAAAATTCTAGTTTTTGAAATTTTTCAATTATACCTTAGGACCATATTAAAATACGTAGACCGTTAATTATATCATATTTAAGGAGCATCGTGTGGTGGAACCATAATATGAGCAAATTACCCAAAATTATTAGGGAGGCATTTGATTTAACATTTTAGAGGAAATAAACCACGAGGGACATCGCCTCGATACTTTCATACTTCTCCTTTGGCTTCTCTTTATTGATAAAATAAAACATTATTATGTAGAATTGTGAATTTGCAGGAAAATTCATTCTTTTTAATTTACTGTTTTTTTACATAGCTTTCCTAACACAACGTTTGAATTAGATAGGTACAAACAAACTCAGTTGTTTTTTTTTTGCATTTCATAAATTCTTTGAATTTTCAGATATTTGTAGCCTTTACGAATTAATTTTTTTATATTTTATTAGGTACTTTTTTTGACATAATTTTATTTAATATTCCCGTTAGTTAAAACTTTTTGCATAGGTTCATTTCATGAATTATTTTTTAATCTTTATCTTATACATTCATGTAAATGAAAACTAATAATTAAAAATAGTGATGATTAATAAAAAAATTATAATAATTACTAATTAATATTAATCTATTAAAATGTTGTTATTTGTAAACATTGTCTGAGTTTCTTTAGTATTAGGTAATTAGATGAAAATATTACATCACTCATTTGTACTAAATTAATATTAGAAAATAAATATTAAACATTACATTTTTAATTTTGGTAAAAACTATTTTTAAGGCAATTATCGTTTTGCATTTAATATATTATGTTAATAACTCAAAAAATATTATTTGGAATTTCGATTACGATGTATAAACATTTTCAAATAATAATCTACTAAGTAAATAGATAGTAAAATAGTAAGAATGGTAAAGATGTAGGTTCACATTTCAAAAAAATGTAGTTTCATCGCCACAGGATACTCCATAAATGGTATAGTAAAATGTGGGCAGATTTTCGTACACCCTATACAAGCATATAATAATAATAATAAGTGCCTGTATATAGTGCCTAATATAATCTCATATAAGCAATGAGTACTACTCCTGCAGCACTGCAGCAGTCTGAACAATTATGATTTTTCAGTTTATTTGGTTAACAATATTTTTCTGACTGTTCAGACCTAACTTAACCTAACTTAGTCTATTATACGTATTTCGTTCACCATCAATGCACAGTGATATAACAATATTTACAATATAATCTGATAGTATATATAGTTACTAGGGTGGCACTCAATTTTTTTTTTAGTTTTCTCGTGTTTTTAATTTGATCTATTTATAATAGAATTTATGTTGTGAAAGTATGAAAAAATTTAATAAACTTTACGAGGTCGCTCAAAGCACTTAAAAATATCAAATATAAGATAATAATATACCTAAGATAATTTTATTTTTGAAATGCTAAATTTAATTATAAATATTAGTTTATATGATTTACAATCAATCATTTAAAACATAATATATTTGTAATAATTTAATCAATGCAATTCAGTGTAAATAACTAATTCACTTTTTATATCTATTAGACAGTCATTTGACTTTTAATGATAATTTGAACACTATTCTTCGACGCGTCCAGACAATCGAGCGGCGGCACTTCCAAAGTTCCAAATCGAGTTGGGTCTGCTGAATTTTTACTCTACAATGAGAACATTCGAATCGGACGTGCCTTTTTCATCCGTTTCCGACGTCATCAGGTTAGGCATCAAAGAATACAAGCTTGAGAGTCTACTCGTGGCCACGGCTTCATAATACCGCTCACGCCTCGTGCAGGCCTCATTCAAATACATTGGGTTCAACGAAGTCGAAGACATGAGTTTAATACAAACGTGAAGTTATAATATGCAATTATAATTAGTTTGTTGTATAGAAAATGCCTGTAACAACCTTTAAATAGATCAACATGAGTTAAACATTTTGAAAATTGTATGGTGTATAGGAAATGCTAATATACACATTTAGTGAATGTTTTATGTATCCACAGTCATTTATTTTCGAGTTACACCAAAAATCTAAAGTGATTTTTGTATCTTAATATTGTTTGTTTTTCCCGGCGCTATTGAAAACTTCTGGGAATTTTAAATGTTGATCTCCCCAAATGCACCAACTGGATTCACTTTTCTACCGGAAAAGATACTGAAGTTGAAAATCAAAGCTTTATTTCGACTACTTATAGTGTACAGTAGCTACGTACCGTCATTTGCCGCCGGGCTTAGGTTATTGATTTCACCGTGAAACCTTTATTTTTGAAAGGAAAGAGTTATGAATATATTAATACGTTAACCACTTATGAAAATTTAAAAATGCCATTATTTAAATGTTTGTCTAGTGAAAAATGAGAAGTTACATATTGTCCGTGTTAAGTTTTTTAATTGTTTTATCAAGCCATACAAGTTATCAAATCGTATTTTTATATGATCAGATAATTTGTACCTCTTGTTTATAACTGGTTAAGTATATATGATATATATGTACTAAAATACTCTCGAAATATGAACTTAAGTATGAATTAATGTATTGCCGTATATTTGTGAATTTTGCAAACATTACTGCTGACCTTGTACACTCTCATTTTACAGTTGAATTAACTTCAATGAATTTAATAAAAATTCATGTTAAAATGTGTAATGTCTACACTCTGCATAGTTTTTAACCGTGTAAATTGTATTTTGTTTTGTGTATAAGTTAATTACCTATAATTCTATAACTCTTAAAACTATTACATGGATACATTTTTTTTTAAATTCGAATTATTACCTAGTTATTAATGTAATATTTGATAAAATACATTAGAATAATACTGAAAATTAGAACAGGACAGTACTACAGTAGGTGTACATATACTATTCTATAAAATATTTATAAATATAATTAAATTAAAACTTGCAGTCCTAAATTAAAATTATCACATATTTATTTAAATGCATACAATATTACCATGACTCACATTTAAAAATATAGACATGTTTAATTTTCTTCTTAGGATGTACTTTAAGTGTTTTTAAATTGTCAACACTTAAATTTTTTTTTTATTGTATTATTCATCTTGGGTCATATACTTATATCTAACATTCTAACATAAGATATACATTACATAAACATAAATATTAAAATTATTTATATATAATATTACTACTATATACTTTTCTTTAGTCCCCTAAAGGTCATATACTCGCATAATGTTTGCGGTAGGTTATGAGTCATAACTATATGACCTACCGCAAATAAACGTTTACAGTGGTATACACGCAATACACAGTCACCATATACGCTTTGTTAGAGCATTGCCAAAAGTAAATATATAAAAAATAAAATATGTCAGTATGATATTTTATTAGATCTATCGATGTATTATTTGTAAATATTGTTTATTGAAATAATGTTCTAATAAATGACTGTCAAACACATTATATTTTGAACGCAATGTAGTCTGAATCAAATGTCAACAATCTATTTGTTTAGAAATTGTTTGAAATTCATTTATTGGTTTAGACAATGCAGCAAAGCAGTATTTCTATATTAAATAAAAGAGGAAAAAAATAGTTTCAGAGTAGATACTAAAAAAAACGTCCCTTAATTTTCTGGCCGTATATCTACTATATACCTAGTCAACGCGTTAATAATACTTTTAGAGGCTATTTGAATCCATTCATTTTAATTGGCCTGAAAATAAAATTAATCTCATTATTTCAACATTCCTCAACTAATCCTTTTGTTTGATTTTTACTAAAGGCCACTGGGTAGCTTATTGTTTAAATTCGTTGCTGAAATATTTAAATGCAAATCGATTTACACATAAAACGCAAAAACACTATTGTTTATTGTGTATATATAACCTACGTGTTAAACTATAAACTACGGTAGGCGTGTTACTAAGTAACTAAATAAGTAATAATGTCCATAATAATTTTATTTTCTAATTTAGTATACTTAAACATTATAATTATTCAATCATATATTTTCAGTGCACGGGTGTAGAAAAGTATTTTTTATATTTTTAGAAACGAACAAACATGACTATCAAAACAAAGATTTAAATATAAAATCAAAATGCATACCAGGAATGCTTACTTAAAACATGATGCTATAATATGATATACCTATGATGTCAAGAAAAATCTTTAATATCTGTTATAGTTTAAATATATTTAGTCTCAAATCATAAAGTTTCCAAGTATTGATTTATTGCTAATTTAATAATATATTATAAGAACTTTAGTTACGTCTGTGTTTCAATAGTCTGTTTATTATATATATGTTCATGTTAATGTATATAATGCAAAAATACAGAAAAACGTATTTAGTTATATCTCTTACTATTTAAGCAGAATTATTTCAATTTTTTATTTTTTTAAATAATATCTAAAATGTAAAAAAAAAAAACTAAAACCATAAGTCATAAGTGGTTTATCATTTTAAATATCACCCTACACAGTACCTACACATAAATAAAGCGGCTTTGTCTGCAACGTTTTGGCCTTTGGGGAAGAAAAATGAACATTAATAAGTATTTTGAGTTCTCCATGAATTGTGGCTAATCTTGGTTATAAGTCGAAACGTTTTTGTCATAAATATAACGTTTCAGATGTCAAGCGTAAATGGCAATTTATCATACTTCTGTGGATTTAGCGCAGTCATTATTGGACGAAGTGTAATGTAAAGGAAGATGAGCAGGAAATCGGTCTTGACTCGCGGTTATTGAACTAGTTCTTAATAATAACATTCTTAAGCAACATTATATACATAAACACATGTATCCCTTCAGTGTCACATCCAGTCAACATACAGGTCATGCATATTATGACGCAATATTTTAACCGAGAGTCATTCAACGCATTAATTGATAAAAGATCACGCAATAGGATATAATATTATATTGTTTATTCATTGATCGATAGTTGTACATTTAATGCGTACTGCGTGGTGCAATGTATTTATTGTATACTATATAAAAAAATTAAAATATTTTAATGTTAATGTGTAGGTAGGTACTTACTTAAAATTTTATTAAAAACCGACAATTTGTAATTTATCTTTAATGTAACTTTAAAGTTTAACAATAGTTTATTTAATGTGAGTAATAAAATAACCATTTAATTCGATACCAAAAATTCTACGATATTTTGTTTGTCTCATCATATGAATTTGTTCAGCTGTATCCTTTTGAGTTAGCATTGTACTTCTTAAGATAACATAATCGTTATTTACTTCTAATTTTTATTTATTTCATTTTATTCATATTTCATACAATAATTATCGAGTAAACTATCTTAATAAAAATGTGTTACATAACTTGATGAATAATACAAACAATAGTTCTATTGTAAGACAAACTGGGGCAAAAATAATATCTAGAAATTTGGTATGATAATATTTCTTTGTAAGTTTCTCTAAATGTCTTGAGTATAACGTCATTTCTACTAGTTTAATTATGCTTACAATAAAATTTTCTCTATTGTTTATTGATGCAATTTACTCTACATAATTTTAAACAGTTGCTTATTTTGTAGCGAATAAACATTTTATGAAATATTTATATAATATTATTTAACGTTTGCAGCAGTTTTTTAAGTTCCGAAGAGCTAAAAACAAATGTATCATTTGTGAACTAAATATATGTATTTATATATGCTCGATTTATGTAGAAAATAAGCTTTAGAAGTGTATACACAAGTTTTTGACATTTCAACATGTACTAAGAATATTATACCGAAATACAAATCGGAAATTAAATGTCACCTCAAATTTAGTTATGAAATGTCATACACAATATGTAGATAAGAAGTGAGAAATAGGAGAGACGCATTGCATGTATAATTGGTAACCGTTTTTGTAGAACTTAAAAAATATCTGTACATCATTCGACATTATTACTGTATCAACTTTATATTTTATACAAAGATATTTAATATTAATAAGTATTTGAATTAATATCATGTTCTTTAAAAAAAATTGAACACTCATACCGTATAATAAATAACACATTCATCTGGATGATTGCAAAATGTATGGAACGTTGGGTAAAAAAAACATAT